>NW_020897736.1:0-404178 GCF_003984885.1 Neopelma chrysocephalum
GTCCCTATCCCTCCTCCACAGTCCCTTTCCGAGCTCCACTCTGCCTATCCCATACCCAGACCCACCAGCTTTATTTCTCTGCCAGCTCTGATGTCAGCTCCAGGTAAAGCTGCTGCACATTCCAATCCTAGTATCCTTCTTTTGTTAAAGGTCTGAGTTATCCACCCGAGCTCTCAATCCCACATTCCAGGCCACGCCTGACTATTTTTGTCCCAGCTCCATCCCTGCAGTGCTTATGCCAGGTCCGTGCTCCCTAACCCAGCCCCACTCTGGTTTTGCCCACAGCCCTACCGTGTTTATGTCTCCACCAGCTCTGCTGCCTGAGCTCCAGGTCCTCAGCTTTCTGCTGCCTCTGCCTCAGCTTTCTGCTGTCTCTGCCTCAGCTTTCTGCTGCCTCTGCCTAAAGCTGCTCCTGGGTATCTCTGCAGTCCGGGGCTGTTGACAAGGCTACAAGTCAGTCTTTGTCATTCACTTAAATATCTCTAGGAGCTGTCCCACCCATCCCAACGGGAACAGTACCACAGCAACAAAACAATAGCATAAACAATCAAGTAATCAGATGAAAATAAAAGTAAAATAAAATTATAATAGAATGAAACATCTTTTATTACTTTTCTTTGTAATAATATTTTCAATACCAGCCCCCCTGAGAGGCTGCATCCTAGTCCTTCTGGATCGGGGGAGCACCCCTGAGCATGGGCTGCTCCCCTACTGGGCACTGACCAAAGCCGGCCGGCACAGCTGTCCCGGGACACCGCCTGCCCAAGACCCTGCATCGGCAGCTCCGGGGGACCGACCCCGGCTCCCCTTGGATCGGCAGCCGAGGGGGTGCTGCCCCCTGGCTCCCCACCGCTCCCTGGAGCGGCAGCCGCGAGGGTCCCACCCCGGCTCACCGCCGCTCCTCGGCCCAGCGGCCGCGCCGATCCCGCGCCGGCTCCCGCAGCTCCTGCGCCGCCCCCAGCCCCGCCGCCGAACTGCCCCGAGAGCCCCCCGCCCACCCCATTTATAGCCCGCGGCCCGCACAGCCCCGCCCCCCTCGTGCCAGCCCAGCCAATCCCAGCCCCCGGCAGCGTCCGGCCCCGCCAATCCCCGCCTACCCGTTCCCGCCCTGCCCGTCCCCAAGAACCCCGCTGTCCCCTCAGGCCCCGCTCCCAGGGGCTGCTCCGCTCCCGCCCGCTCCCCGCCTCCCTCCCCTTCTCCCGGGAGAACTCCCGGATGGGACGGGACCGCGGACCTCCCACCCGCCCTTTCAACAGCGCCTGCGGGCGCCGCGGCAGCGCAGGCGCGGCTTCGCCGGATCCCGAAGCAAAGGCGCCGAGACCGGCGCCTGAGGGGAACGCGGGGGGCGAGGTGGAGAAGGGGGCGGCTCCGCGCCGCAGCTGAGCGGGCAGAGCTTGCTCGACCGCGGCCCCATTGAAAGGGCCGCCGCCGCTCCCGCCCCCTCCCCGCCTCCCGGAAGAACTCCCGGACGGGACGTGAGCGCGGAGCTGTGACACCCGCCCTCCCTGGTCCCAACATGGCCTGTCGGGGGCTGCGGCAGGGCAGGCGCGGCTCCGGAAGCAAAGGCGCCGGCACCTGCAGCGCCTGAGAGGAACGTGGGCAAGGGGGGCGGTGCCGCGCCGCGGCTGAGCGGGCACAGCTTACGGGACCGCGTCCCCATTGAAAGGGTGGGCTGCGATTGGACGGAGCAGAGAAAAGCGAGCTGGGAGTGGCGGGTCGGGATCGAACCTGCACGTCGGGAGCCAGAACCTCCCGGAGAGAGCGGCCCCTGTGCCCCAGGCAGGCCAAGTACCTGGAGCGGCAGCCGCCGGAGTCCCGCCCCAGCTCACCGCCGATCCCGCCTCGGCTCCCGGAGCTCCAGCGCCGCTTCCACCTCCGCCGCCGAACTGCCCTAGCGCGCACCCCCCCCCCGCTATTTATAGCCCGCGGCCCGCACAGCCCCGCCCCCCCGTGCCAGCCCGGCCAATCCCCGCCCGCCCGTTCCCGAGAACCCCGCTATCCCCGCAAGCCCCGCTCTCGGGGCCGCTCCCGTCCGCTCCCCCCCTCCCTCCCCTTCTCCCGGGAGAGCTCCCGGACGGGACGTGACCGCGGAGCTCCCACCGCCCTTCCGTGGTCCCAGCAGCGCCTGAGGGGAACGAGGGGGCGGCGCGGAGGGGCCGCGCCGCGGCTGAGCGGGCAGAGCTTGCGGGACCGCTGCCGCATTGAAAAGGCGGGCCGTGATTGGACGGCGCCGAGAAAGGCGGGCCGGGATTGGCGGGCCGGACGCTGCCTCGGGCCGGGATTGGCGGGGCTTGGAGCCCGCGGGGCCGTGGCCGCGGGTGGCGGGAGGCGCTCGGGTGGTCGGGCGGAGGGACAACGGCCGTGTTGGAGGGGCCCTGCCCTTGGTCGGGCCGCACTCCCGGGGTCCCGGCCCCAAGGCCCCTGCAGAGCCCCTCGGGGAGCCCCCCACCGGCACACGGGGCGGTTCCGGGTCGCGAAGGCGGACTGTGCGGCATGGGGGACCGGGGAGCAGCGGCAACGTGGTGGGCCGGGAGTCGGCGGCGGGGAGCGGGGAGGACGCAGAGCGGCAGCGCGCCTCTGACCGCCTCTCCCCATGCAGCAGTTCTGCTTCTACGGGGACTTAGACTGCCCCGACTAGGTGCTGGCTGAGATCAGCTCCCTGGCCGAAATCTTTTAAGTGCCCGCCCCCACCTCTATCCCCCTGCCCGCCCCAGGCCTGTTGCCCACCTTCTCCTGCGCAGTGCCCGCTGATGATGAAGCTGATCCGCACCCAGGTATGTAAAGTACGTAAAATCTACTTAATGAAAACCAAAACATCAAACGGTGGATCAATCAAGTTGTGCCCTGGCTGCAGCAGATGCCTGACTGCACTCAGCGAACGGAAGGTGCCTCTGGGGACCAGTGAGTACTCTGGATGCTAATGCTGTCAGAGCTCTAAATCTAAGCTCTCAACGGAGAGATCTGAAGAATTTGCAGGAAAAGAAACTGCTTTCTGGTTCCTTCAGCTTCAGGAAGCCACAGTGGCAGATGGCCAGATGTACAGTCAGTTGGCTGCAAGACCTTTAACTCATCGGACCAACAGTTACTGCAGAAAGAAAAATAAAAATCTATCAGAGGAAGTTGTTCACAGATAAAAGTTCCATGCAAGTTTCTTTATGCTGTTCCTTCAGTTTTAACTCTATTACAAGTGATTCCAAACCTTCTGTTTCTGCAGGTCTCATTCATTCGGGTTGCTTCTCCTCTGGAATTTCATCCGCGTGTCCTGCATAAAGTTTCTGAAGGCTGGTTCTTCATGACTCTCCTCAGTCACTGGGGGAAGAAACGACAGTTCAGCGCTATTTCAGTACTTGTTCTACTTGTGTTACTGAAAAAAAGCTAGAATCAGAATAGCCAAAGCAACATAGAAAGTCTATTCCATCTTCAACTACATTACGGGGCAAAGGAAAGAAGTTATCCTACCATCAACGGAACAGGGAAAGAATGAAGATTGTCTGTGAGCTATATAAGAGAAAAATCACTCTGTAACAACTTAGAAGATTGCTCCAAGACCACAGTCACAGGAAAAGGGAAGAGAGCCAGGGGCAGAAGCTGTAAGGCCAAAAAGATGATGGACACATCTGTGCATCAATCAGGTTCAGAGGTCATGCCCCAAGCCTAACAAGTTCTCTGGTTTATGTGTGTTATACACCTATTAATTACTTGAACAGAAAATTTACAATTGAACTTTCACAAAGGTTACAGAGTGATATCCCTGGACCGACCATTGCAGCTGAGCTTCTGCTACAGATTCTGACACATCAGGTGACTGAATGTTGGCTCGTTTTCTAGGCTCTCCTTACAGTCCATCCAGGTCATGAAATATAGAGGGGATTTCTTGACTAGACAGGCAGCTTATAGACCTCATTCCCTTACCTTCATGGTCAATGTCATCAGTGTCACTCTCCCTCTCTTCTTGCTCTTCATCGAGAGTTTCTCGTGTTAGTATTAGCTCAGAGGGACCCATTGCAGAAGCTTCAGGTCCTTGAAGGGAACAGAAATGGCTGTACACAAACCAGCTTGCTAAAGGTAAGGTTTCTATGTGCACAGAAACAGAGCAATGAACACCTGCCCTAAGGGGACAGAAGGCTGCTTGTGGATCCCAGACACAGGACAGACTCCATCAGCACCTAATATAAATAATGGCCAGTCTTCACGAACGAAGATTTTTGGGAAAGGTCTTTTACCTTTCAAGCCTGCGCAATGGATTTTTTAGGTGAGACACAGCATGCGCTGAACTGAGCCCACCCTTTAATCCTAAGGTTCATCTGCCGGGGCCATCCAGTGCTCTCACAGTTCTGACAGGCAGATAAATATGACCTGATCAGCAAATAAGGAACAGGAAGTATGTTAGTTCTGTACATGGGACCACTACAATCCCTTTTGAAATTCTGTATATTGTTCCACATAGGACACTTACAATAGTTTTGTTTTGGCTCTGTTATCATTATCTCCATGAATGGAATAATTTTGTTCCTGTAATATCCACACAGCCAAGAAGGCTTGCTTTTTCTTTAGTAAAAGCTGATGACAAACACAATCAGCTAAAACCTGTAGCACAGACTATGGGATCATTAACAGCCTCCAATGTATAGTGTTGTCAGAGAAACAATTAATTAGTCCTCTCAAAACCTGGTTGAGTGGAAGAACAATCTTCTTCTTGCACAAGCAAATATAAAGGGGTTTTTTTGTTCATTTATTTGTTTTTGAGATTCTTTCCCTTCTTCCTATGTAGTACATTGCCCAACTGTACTTGACACTTTCAGAACAAGGAAAATTACCTCAGGTGGGAAATGCTGCAGCAAAGAACACTGCCTCTTATCAGCCTATCTTAGCTTTCATCTTGTGATTAATCACAGTTCAATATTAAATTATTCAGGCTGCCATTCAGTGTGACAAGCTGCTAAAGTTATTGTATGTTCAAATCAGCAAATCCTCAACACAGGTCATCAACAGATTACAGTTCAAAAGGACAGTGCAAAGCCCCTTTACAGAAGGACAGAATGGTGGGGGTGGACAATACCCCTGGAGATCATCTAGTCCAATCTCTCCTGCTCAAAAAGCAGGATTTGGTAGAACAGGTTGCTCACGACTTTGCCTGAGCAAAAGTGTTTTAAGCATCTCCGAGGATGGAGACTCCACAATTTCTCTGGACCATCTGTTGCAGTGCAGAATTAGTAAAATTAAAGCATTTTTTCTTCTCTTCCTTTTAAACAGTTTCCTGTATTTCACCTTGTGTCTGTTGTCTCTTGTCCTTTCCCCACGCACCAGTGAACAGAGTCTGCTGCTCGCCTTCCTTACACCCTCCTACAGGCATTTACACACATCAAAACAATTCTCCTTGAACTTGCTCTTCTCCAGGCTTTTAGGAGAGGTAATAAAAAAAGGAAGACCTTTACCTTCAATGAACTGTAAAATTCATCCAACACTAAACTCATAGAACGAGGCAGGTTACTGACATAGGTGGTCTCTTGATTCAGGGCATCCTGAAAAGTCTCAAAGTCCTGCATCCATTCCCCTGCAAAACTGTGGTCAATTCTGTCAGTCTGGAAGGAGAAGGGAAAATATTCAGAAGTAACAATCTTACCCTTAGGCTGTTAAGTGGACAAATGAAAAAAAATCCATGTTAAATTTATTTTTAAAATGTTGATCTTTTAAAAATATTCAGCCCTGGTCTGAAGTTTTGCAAGTTCACTTTTTATCAAATCAACTACATGAACATAGGAAGAGAAGACAAACAACCACTTCTCCAGGTTGAGGAAGGCAACAGTTGTTTTTAAGGAAACAATTGCAACTCTAAAGCCTCCTGTGGTTTTACTGGAAAGGGGCATCCAGCAATTGTACACTGCACAATGAAGTTTAAGGTGTAAATAGTAGATCATACGACTGAGGCCAGAAAGAACAACCCTCATTGAAGATCCTCAGCTTTCCAGATTGCCAGGGGAGCGAGGGCCACTTCCACGCTGGGGAACCCCACGGGATCTTTATGAAAGTGAGTTGTGCTCTGGCCCAAAGAAGTTATGATCTAAACTCAGTGCAAGACAACTGACACAAACAGGTGAGATGGTTCCACGGTTTTACATGGATTCATATGAAAACAGTGCATTACAGAGTTTCATAAACATCTTGCCACATGCAATATCCACTCTTCGCACAATATGAGGTGCCTAAAACTGATATATTTCATTCCCCTCACCAATGGGAAGGAGGAAGACAGATAAAGCATTACCTAGCATTACTCAAGAGATTTGAGACGGAACTGAATCCACCAAGGGTCAAAGCCTGACTACTTAGAGTTACCTTGAATAAATTCTGTAAATAAAATTAAATCACCTCCACAAATTACTTTGTTCCCCTCTCCAAATCTTAAAATTCTTTACATCTATGGGTTTGTCACTGCACATATATCCCAGTTCCCCGGGGTTCTTCCATTCTTATCAAGAGTCAATTTTAAAAAATTACATTTAATTAAATTTTGTTAAAAATTCTTCCAATGCTACTGGCTTTACTTTTTAGCAAAAGCTAAACATGAGATCAAAATGAAGTTCAAAGTTACGAATCCTAAGCCTCAGGCCTACCTTTCCTTACACTCACAGTGCCACTTCCTTTAGTCTTTCAAAAAGTGTATTTTCTTCAGAGAGACTTATTTTCCTACCTCATGCCTTTTTCTACAGAAATCAAAAGCTAGAAAGCTCATTCTCATATTACTGTCTAGAGTACAAGAAGTTGCTCAGTAAGCAAGCAGATACCAAAGGTACGCATAGTTTGGGTCACAGGGCAGATGGGTGGAGTTGGAGCACAGCAGACACTAATCCTACCGGGCTGGTGGGAGGGAAAATATCCCAGTCAAAGCATGGCACATGTGTGCACACACAGAGCTTGCTGAGTTGGGGATGCAAACACAAAGGATGCCTGTGGAGAGCAGTTACTCACACCAAAAATCTAACGGGATTCTTTTACTATCTGAAATTATCATGTTTAATGATATGGCTGTTAAGCTCAAAAGCATTAAGGCTACAAGTTCCTTACACGACAGTGGATGTGTATTCTTAGACCAGTAAGTATCTGCTCTCTAGCAAATACTGCACCAAACATCTTCTCTAAGTTTTGCCTGCTACAACAGGTGGGACTCCTCAGTCCAAACAGGCAGGGGTTACACCATTGCCACTGCGAGTCATGAGCCTGCTGCTGAGGGGAAATCATTATTAATGAAGACAAATATTCTGGGAAAACAGGGTGTGTAAGTGCAGATTCTGCCATGACCTTACCCTTTCTTTACAGAGTTACATTTCCCTTTCATCCAGGCTTAAGCTGCAAAACACATTTCAAATTGTTAGCACCGTCTCTGATTTGAACATTTGGGTGCAACTACCCATCCTTGATTATTCTTGTGCACTTGGACACCAGATTAAAGACCCTTTTTACATTGGGTTATCAGCCTGCAGCTCCCTCCCAGCCTCTCTTTTCTAGAAAAATCTATTCTTGTGGTAAGACAAAGATACCACAGCAAAGAAGCTAAACAGAACAATGTCCCATGAGGATACAGAAACCAGAGCTTTAACTGACTTTGTTCATGACTACAATGAAAGGGAGCTTTGTCTTGTACAGGATACTGGGGGAGAGACACAAAATAAAGATTTAATTTTAAACTTCCTAGAATAGAAAGCGATTTAAACATAAGGCAGACAAGACTTGTGCAAAACTGAATACACTTGACTCCAAAGGATAATTATTTTCCTCTGCACCTAATAGAATGTAGTTTTCACCCAGGTCCTGCTTACAATCATCAAACAAAATATGCTCCTCCAAGATGTAAGATATAAAATCTCCTACACACCCACTCGAGTTTGGTCACCATTTTCTATGACGCTCAGATCCTGGTTTTCAACTCTCTGTGCATTTTGCATTTGACTCAAACCTTAGGTTCTGAGAGGTTATTTGTGAACTGAGCAATGAATTCAAATAACACAGAACATCTATAAAGCAAAATTACCTTGACACGTGAGCTGACATTCATTTTGGTGTATATATTCTATGATCTTTTGCTCAAACTGATGTCAGAAAATGCAATATGCAGTAAGACACAGTTTGCACACTCCTATCGTGGTGATATAGCTCTTGACCTTGGTACAAGGACTGAGAGGTTTTTTGAAAACCTTTTACCAACATTTACCATGAATTATGACAGCTCTAACTATGTTGATGGTTCCACAGGTATTTAGTCTCTGGGATGACATGAAAGACAACAGATAAATTCACCTATGAAGAAGACAATAAATCAAGAGCTCTATGCTATGCTGAACTCCAAACAAATCCTGAAGAATCTCTTAAAAGTATCAACAACATTAAAAAACAGAATAAAATACTCTGTATTTACAAGAAGAAGCTTAAACTAGCCTACCTTGATTCACCTTAGATAACTGGGTCTATAAGCAATAGGCAATATGTTAGATCTAATATAACCAGCCTTCCTCACACCAAGGTCTCATGGATTATTTAATGCTTTCAGTGGAAGTTTTGACCCCATGACCTCCAGATGTCCATTGGCACCTAAATTATTCTGCTTATCCAATAGGAAAACCACCAAGAGAATAACCAAACCAGCAGACTAAGTGGATAGGAGGCACCCAAGTGCACTCCCAAGCACAAATCCAACCATCCCCTGGGCTGCATCCAAACCAGCGTGGGCAGCAGGGCGAGGAGGACGATTCTCCCTTTGTACTCCAATCTCATCCCACCCGGAGCACTGCGGCCACCTCTGGGAACCACGGCAGATATGGACCTGGCAGAGGGGGCCCAGAGGAGGTCACCAAAACCATCAGAGAACTAGAAGGCCTCTCCTATGGAGACAGGCCAGGGAGTTGGGGTTGTTCAGCCTGGAGAAGACTTCAGGGAAGTTTTACTGCATCTTTCCAGTAAATAAAGGGATTTATAAGAAAAATGGAGAGAGACTTTTTACCAGGGCTTGTAGCGATAGGACAAGGGATAATGGTTTTCAACTGAAAGGGACATACTGACAAAATTTATTGTGATGACAGTGGAGAGATATTAGAGCACACTGCACAGGGAAGCTGAGGCTGCCCCAGCCCTGCAAGTGTTCCAGGCCAGGCTGGGGGGGACTTGGAGCAACCGGGGACAGTGGAAGGTGTCCCTGCCCCCGGAAGACAGGGTGGCCTTTAAAGGTCCCCTTCAAACCAAATCACTCTGTGATTCCCCTCCAAAAGAACTACCAAAGAGACACAGCAATCAAAGCAGAGGGACTGCACGTCCAGCTTTTCTTACCTGCAGGCATACAGCACGTTGGACAGAAAAGCCATAGGGTTAGTCCTGCCACAGGTGTCCGGCACACACACAGCAACCGAAGGAAAAGAGGAAGCCTGGGAACACAGAGCAAAAGACATTTAATGAGGAGTACACTGAACAACAGCCAGGTCATTCACACAGGCAGCTTCACTGTCCAGTCACACAAAAAGCACTCACCCAGGCCTCAGTTAGGATGGTTCCTGACGCTGACCAGGAGAATACCTCCATTTGCCCCGGGGTGTCAAGAACATTTGCTTCACTGTCCCGAGGACGGAGACAAACAAAAAACCACACCACCGGACCGAATTCACCCGCAGAAGCCCAAATTCACCGAACGCCTGCTGAATTCAGCAGGAACACGCTCCCTCGACCACAAGGCATCCTTAGGACGTCTCAGGCTCCGGATTTAAGCTCTGAGAAGCCCGTGAGTGACAAAACACTCCCGCTCCCCGCGGGCGCCGCTTCCGAGCCCCCCCCGAGCGCCGGGCCCCGAGGCCTCGCAGTCGCCGCCTGGCGGACACGGCCGGGAACGGCACTGCAGCCGCGCCCCCCCCCCCTTGCAAGACCCGCGGCGCCTTTCGCAAGTGCGGGCCTTTCTTCCCTAAAACCTGCCCTTACCTAGGAAAAGCTGAGCAATTCACAGAGTTGCTGTTTCCAGCCCAGCTTCCCAAAGGATTTCTCTTCTCCCGGCGGCAGCAGCAGCAACGCTCCCCGGGAACCCCTGACCGAGGCTGGGAATTGACACACAACAAGCCAAGAGCATTAACTCGGCCCCAAAACACTCCACAACAAACCAATTTACAGTCACCTTTGTCTCATCCCCCCACGCAGGCACAGGCTTTGGGATTCCAAGGCAAACCCTGAGGGGCCCAGAGAGCAGCAGCCCCTCAGCCCCACCATGGCCTCCCCCGGGGTCCCCCGGCCGGGAACCCGGCTACCCAGCCCCTGCTGTGCAGCACAGCACGCGGGGGGATGACTTTTGGGACCCCTCCCTGGCCGCTGCAAAGCAATGCAAGCATCGGGGCCAAGTCCTGCCCGGCCCCCAGGCACTGCAGACAGTTCAGCCCCAGCAGCAGCAGCAGCCCCAGCAGCAGCAGCAGCAGTGGCTGTTCTGCCTCTTGCTCCCCTCTCATTGGGAACTGAACGGTGAGGAACAAGCCCCGAGCAGACACGAGGCCCCCAGAGAAGCCAAGGGGAGCTGGGGTTCCCTGGAGTCCCAGGGAACCGAGGGGAAGATGGGAAAGGGGCAGAGAGCCCCCCCAGCTGCTTCTCCCTGCAGCCCCCACGGCAGGTGCAGTGAACACACACCGGTGTAGAGTTTTTAGGAGAGCTTTAAAATAAACTAAAAAACAATCAGTTCACCGAAAAATCCATCTGCAGTCCGCGCTGTCAAACAACTCAAATTGCTCACTAAGAAAATTACCTAATTTAGAACAACTGAATTGTAGAACCTCAGTGCAGCTGCCCTGGGATTTCATGCCCCCTGTGTCTCTTGCATTGGGGAAATGGACTGGGATGCACTGGGAGGGACTGGGGGCAGTGGGGAGGGATGGGGATGGGACTGGGGACACTGGAGAGGGACTGGGGGCACTTGGGGGATTTGGGCTCGGAGTAGGGACACTGGGGTGGGACTGAGATTTTCTGGGGAGGGACTGGGAGCACTGGGATGGGACTGGGGTCATTGGGGAGGGACTGGGGACAGTAGGACTGGGGGCACTGGGATGGGGCTGAGATGCACTGGGGAGGGACTGGGATTCACTGGAGGGGCACTGGGATGAGATTGGAGTCACTGGGGAGGGCACTGGGATGGGACTGTGATAAGACTGTGGGAACTGGGAAAGGACTGGGTTGCACTGGGGGTGGCACACTGGGGAGGCAACTGTGTTTCACTGGGGGAAGTGAGGGGGACTGGGATGGGACTGTGGGCACTGGGGTGGACTTGGAGCACTGGTGGCACTGGGATAGGACTGGGGAGGGACTGCAGGGTCTGGGATAGGACTGGGGATGGATGGGGGAAGGACTGGGGAGGGACTGCAAGGGGACTGTGACAGGACTGGGGAGGGGACTGGGGAGTGTGCCTGGGATGGGCCTGAGAATCTCTGGGGAGAGACTGAGACCACTGGGATGGGAGTGCTGTCACTGGAACGAGGCACAGATGTACTGGGAAGGGACTGGGGAGGAACTGGGAATTACTTAGGAGGGACTGGGATGGGACTGGGCGAACTGGGGAAGGACTGGGTTGCACTGCGGGAGCACACTTGGGAGGGAAAGGGGGCGGTGGGTTGCACTGGGGGAAGTGGGGAGAGACTGGGATGTGGGGATGAGAGTGGAGGCACTGGGATAGGACTGGAGGAACTGGGGAGCGAGCTGGGAGGGACTGCAAGGTGACTGGGATGGGAATGGGATGCACAGGGAAAAGGAACACAACGCACTGGGGAGGGACTGGGGGCAGTGGGGAGGGACTGGGATGGGTCTGGAGCCACTTCAAGGGAGCTGGATGCACTGGGGCTGACTAGGAGCTGGGGGGAGAGGAAGGGAACTTCAACCCTTTGGGGGGCTGCCCTGTCTTTATTTTTCTAGCAGAGCCCCTTTTTTTTGGGGGGGGGGAATGTACATATGTCAACAATATTATTAAAGACGTGCTGCTGTCCACCTTTTTGAGGGTGAAAAAAAGGGAGGGGATTGGAGCCTGGGGGTTGATGATCACATTTGGGACACCCCGATATCACTGAGAGAGCAATGATGCAGTGGAGGAGGAGATGAGCGGGGAATCAAGGGGGTCAGGTGGGATCTCCCCAGAAAGGGAGGTTACAACCCAAAAATGCCAGAAAATTCATAGGGACTGTGTGTGAAATACTAAAACCTTTAAAGTTTCTCATTTATATATATATAAACAGATATTATTAATTTATATAAAATTATTTTAAAATAAAACCCCATTCCTGCTATATTATATACAGGATTTTAGGATATAAGAAATTCCGAATATGGATCTATAGGGTTTGAGAATACAAAAGTAACTTTTGAATATATATATACATATATTAACTAACAAAGGGCTGAAAAATGTAAGGAAAAATGATCGATATGAAGGCAATAGGAAGAGCTCTGGATGTTGGGAGGTTTTTTTCTGTCCCCTCTCACAGTCCCAGCTCGGGACCTCGGCTGGGACTGGAATCGCCGCTGTGGTGGAGGTACTGCAAGTGTTTGGTGACTCGCGGGTGACACCTCCTGACCGAAAGCGGTAACATCGAGGTCCTCTGGGAGGGAAAGGGAGAGAAAATTTTGGGGTAAAACCTGAGCTAGTCAGGGGATGCTTTAGGGAGTAAAATCTGACTTCGTATATAGAGGACAGAATGAACCTGGGAAAAGCAGAGGCAAATTGGGAGGGGGGGCAGCGGTGGGTTTTTTTGACAGAAATGCTGAGGTAATTTAAATGAAACAAAATCACGTTTTTTTCAGGGTGAATCCAGGGGTACTTTGGAGAGGAAAAAAGAGCCTTTCCGAGAGAAAGTCTGAGAACTCAGAGAAGGCAGAGGCAGCATTTTTGACAGAAAATCTGGGATTACTTAGAGGGGACAGAGGTGACACTTTTAACTGAAAACCTGACATAATTTAGAGGGGACACAACCACTGTTTCATGTAGGGAAGTGTGAGGTGATGTAGAAGGGAGAGAGGTGGCATTTTGGTGTCTCATGTGCAGAAGATGGGCACTCCATGGGTAGCAAGACCTTTCTGTTCCTTTGACTGGGAGGAATCTTTGGCCATATTCAATTTTGGGAGGCAGACTTGCAATTTCAGCACAATAGGAGTTGTACAATCCTCCTCAGCTCCAAGTCCTAAAGCCTGACAACTCAAACCTCTTCAAATTATTTACCTTGGTGCCAAGTTCTGCAATGGGTGCAAATATGCTGCTTAGTTTCAGACAACCTAATTTCATAAGAAGTGGTGACAACCAGGAAGCATCCACTACAAGTAAGCTCTGGCAGTGTTTATTTGACATTGAGGTCAAATAATGATGCAAACTGACCCACACTTTTTGACATGGAAATTGTTGCATAATAACAATGAAGGGGGATGCAGCACAGACTGTCAGGGCCATGGGAGCACTAACTAGCTATCCATATTTTCCACCCTGACAATGTCTCTGTCTTTCTAAGGTATCTAGTAATTGTCATTCTCTTTTATTTGAATAATCTTTTGAAGGACCAAGACTTCGGTGATTTTACATGTAAGTCCTTTGCAAGCATGTATTTATATAAATGGTATGGGTAAAGTTTTCCTTTTCTGTGTTTTTAATAACAAATAAGCTCCACACATGCTAAATTGGGTATTTGGGAACATAAAGCAAACTCTTGATGTGTTTTTTCTCCTCCCTGTTATAAACTCCTTGTCATGTGCTCTGCAAAATGGCATGATCAGGATTTTGAGAGTTAGTGATGCGATTCTTCGCTGCAGCCTCAGTTTATTCAGCTTCTTGTTTATGAGTGTTATGGAGAAAAGATTTGTAAAGAGCATTTTTAGATAAACTGAAGTGGGACTCCAACATGAGCTATCCAGAAAAGGGCAATGAAGATGGCAAAGGGTCTGGAGCACAAGCTTGATGAAGAGCAGCTGAGGGAGCTGGAGGGGCTCAGCCTGGAGAAAAGGAGGCTCAGGGGGGACCTTCTCATTCTCTGCAACTCCCTGACAGGAGCGTGGATCCAGGTGGGTGTCAGGCTCTGCTCCCAGGGAACAAGGGACAGGATAAGGGGACAGAGTCTTGAGCTGCATCCGGGGAGGTTTAGGTTGGACGTTAGGAAGAATTTCTTCACAGGAGGGGTGATTAGACACTGGAATGGGCTGCCCAGGGAAGTAGTGGAGTCACCATCCCTGAAGGTGTTTAAGGAACGACTGGACGCGGCACTCGGTGCCACGGTCTGGTTGACTCGGTGGTGTTCGGTCACGGGTTGGACTCGGTGGTCTCAGAGGCCTTTCCCAATCTGATCCATTCTGTGGATATTGGTACTTCCCAATTGCTCACCGGCCAGGGAGCCAGGCGGGCGGGTACGTTACTAATTACCACCACAGCAGCGAGGGCTACAAAGAAGAATTTTCTCAATTATCACGAGTGATGAGAACAGTCCCGCCCCCTCAGGCCCCGGGGTTGGACCCGGGCGGTGTCAGGGCGGATCGGGCGGGGCGGGGCCGGGCCCGGAGGCGGTGCGGGGTGAACATGGCGGCGGCCGAGGCGGCGGCGCTGAGGGTGTCGCGGCAGGAGAGGGAGCTGCGCTGGCTGGCGGCCGAGGTTGGGCGGCTGAAGGAGCCGCAGGAGCCGCGCTGCCCCGGCAGCGCCAGCCCCGAGCTGCAGCGGCTGCGGGCCGAGAACGAGAAGCTGCGCTACCGCCTGCTGCACCTGCGCCGCAGCCTGGCGGCCGAGCTGGGCCGGGCAGCGCCGGCCGAGCCCCCGGGCGGCGCGGAGGTACAGCCCGGGGGCGAGCGGGGGGCTCCGGGCCCCAGCGGGGAGGGAAGGGGCGGGACAGGGGCGCTCACGGACCCGTCAGCAACCCGCGGGGGTCGCGGTGCTCACGGGGGTGCGAGCCTGTCGCGGTGTCCGCCCGCAGCACTGAACAGCGCTCCTGCCTTTGCGCGAGTGTCACAGAATCTGAGAATGGGTTGGGTTGGGATCATCTCGTTCCAACACCTTGCCGTGGGCAGCGACACCTTCCACTAGACCGGGTTGCTCAGAGCCCCATCCGACCTGGCCTTGAACACTCGCATGGATGTGGCGCCCACAGCTTCTCTGAGCAGCCTGTGCCAGGTGTGACAGCACTGAAAGTTGTCGCTGCTCAGTCCTTCCACGGTCTGTCTGGGGAGGTTTTGCCAGTGATAATTGTAGTAGTGCCATTGGGGAAATTGTGTTGAGAAGACTTTACCTGGTGAGTGGCTTTGCTGTGTCTACAGAACATCAAAATGATGCAGCTTAGATGTGTCATGAGAAGTCTTTGTGCTAAGGACATAACTTATTGCCCTGGAATTGCCTTTTTAGCCCAACATTGTACTGGTCTGGTTTGGTTTAATGATTGCTGGGAAAAGTCTTAAAGGCACAGCAGGTGTATACTTTGTGTTATCACTGTTTCAGAAAGTCTGCAGTGCAAGTCCAACTGATGCAGTGAATCAAAATAAAGAGGAAAAGAAAAAAGAAAATAAAGCTGTGAATCAACATCAGAATGATGTAAGTGGTTACTTTATATTACATAATAATAGAAGAAGGAGTGTTGTTTGACCAGGTTCAGAAAGGGTGCTCAAATCTGAAATACTTTGCTGTATTTTGAAATCCCAGCTTTTGGGAAAAAGACTTTCTATAGCATAGAGGGAAAAAAACCCACACTATTTAGGAGCTTCTTCTTCCGTTAGGAGGGTTACTTACACATTGTTAGATCTCTACTTTTTATGTAAGAAAAGGATTTGGGTTATTGGGAAATGAAGGTCATAATTCTGTGGTGCACAAAGAGATTGAAGGTTCATGAGCAGTTAAACAGTGTGATGGCTGAAAGGATGTTGGCAACACCGGCTCTAGTACAGTAGAGCTTAATAGCTCACCTTATGTTAAACTAGAGTAATCTTCACATAAACTGTCTTTGAATCTGATGCTTGGAATGGACTGGCAGAAGTGAGGGCTTCTTGGAGTGATTCAGATTTCTCTAGGACATCTGCTAAATGCAAATTCTGGGGCAGGAATATAGGCTGCTTTCTGAGGTCAAACTCACAAAGCCACTTAGGCCCAGATTGATGAAAGTGCATGGAAAATTGGAAAGCCACTATAAAACAGTCAGAAAGTTGGATGAGACTATCCTGTGTATAATTATTTAGAAATGCTTTACTGCATTTTAGTATAAATTCTAGTACAGTGAAATCTGGTCCAAGTTGGGACCTCTGGGGATGCACCAACACTGTGAATCCTTAATTTCTCTCACAAGTATGTATGTGTATAATCTAATTTATTTGTTACAGCTACAGTGTGTGCCAGGCTTCATAGAAGACAGACTGAAGCTTTATGAAGCACTGAAAAAAGAACATGATGCTTTGCTAGCTTACAGAGCAGCCAACGAGAGCAAATCTATCAAAATTACTCTGACAGATGGAACGATGGCTGAAGGGGAATCTTGGAAAACCACGCCGTATCAATTAGCTGTAGGAATTAGGTAACCTGCAAATTCAAGGAGTTGTACTTTTGCAGTGATAAAACTGTTACTGTCATTTGTGTCTTACCTTGTGAAAAATATGTCATGGTCAGTGGATGGTGACTCTCTTAAATTTGTTTATTTGGAAAGCATTGAAACTTCAGCTTAATGCAGAATAAACAGGGGGTTGAAATTACTGTTCTGAGTGATACTTGAAGTTCATAATGCTTGGGATCATAGTGCTTGCTTACAGTTAAAGAGTAAATCAGTGAGAGTGCTAGGAATTAATAGAGACATCTGAAGTTCTGTGAATTGCCAGATACAGTAGAACCTGTTGTAAGAAGCAGTCCTTCCTCCACATCCCCAGCACTGAAAACTGTGGAATGAGACTTCTCAAGGCCTTGAGGTTCTTTACCCTAAAAGTGGAAAAGTGTTTAAGACCACCACAGAAACAGAAATTTAAGATCTTCAGGTGCTACAAGGGTGTGATCTCACAGGGCTTAGAAACCTAAGGTCTTTTACAAATTGAACCTAAATCTTCAGGTCTCTTGTCATCTTTTCTGGTTTTTTAGTCAAGCGTTGGCTTCGAATGCAGTCATAGCCAAAGTGAATGGTGAACTGTGGGACCTGGATCGTCCACTGGAGGGAGATTGTACTCTAGAGCTGTTGACCTTTGATGATGAAGAAGCAAAAGCTGTGAGTAAACACTCTCTGGTTTCTGCTTGATTAGAAGAACTAATGACATGAAATTGATTGCAGCATTAGGCTTTTAAAATCTTGAAATAAAAAAAAAAGTGACAAAACTTTAAAGTAATGTATTTCCCATAATTCAGCAAAGAAGACGAGATACTAAGGGCCTATAATCCGAGAGTGAATAAAATCTTAGTGTTCTCTTCATCCTTCTCTTTTACATAAAGAGGTTATTTCTCAAATAAGATCATACAGAACATCTTGATTTGTATGCTAACTTGAAATAGTTTAATGCCTTCTAAGATGTGTTTTGTGGTTTGACTCAGTGCATCTGAAGATTAGACAGAGAAAGCAAAGTAAGACTGTCTTACCATTTCCTAAAAATTGTCCAATATTATATTTGAGTCATTAATAAAATCTTCATCTCCTTGTACTGGCGCTGTTTAATAAAATCTTAAGTTGTCATTTGTGAGTCAGTTGAACTATGAATATTCTTAGCAACGTGCCCAAGATTTTTTTTTAATGGGGTTCAGTCTGAAACCTTTGTTTATACACTAGAATTAGACTTCAGTTTTGTCAAGGAATTATTCATGTGATTAGGCTTGTCCAAGGCATTTCATGTAAAGACCACTTGTAGCAGTGGCTCTGAATTAGTCCAAATTAATAGAAACTTAGAACATAAGACTGGTATTGATCTACTGGGTTGTTGGCTCCCCTCTGCTGACATTTCAGGTAATGTACTTTACAGACCTATTAATAAATGTACTGAATGTGAACAGTGGAAGCTTAATTGGCTACATTGTTTTAGATCTGATTAGTGTTGCATAGATTTTTGACTGACTGGAAACTAACTTAAAAATGAACAAGGTACAGTAAGTACTAAGTTGATGGGATAGCACACAGGTATAATCACGATCTTTCAGACTGGAGTATGGTGGGCCTTTAGTGCTACATCTGACATTATATCAGTCATTTAGAGTACTTCAAAATGAGAACAGGAAATTGTTTTACCTCTCTCAAAATTTAAACAACCTTAGTTCCAGTCTGTTTCCCGTCTGCAGATATACTTATTGGTTTGGTTTTTTTCTTTTTGGTTACACAATGCCGTTGACCCCTTGGCTTGCTCACCTGACTTTATTTGCAGGTTTATTGGCATTCAAGTGCTCACATCCTTGGAGAGGCCATGGAAGGATATTTTGGGGGCTGCTTGTGCTATGGACCACCAATTGAGAATGGATTTTATTATGACATGTATATTGGAGATAGGTAAAATTTCAGTGTTTTAGAACTTTTATACTCTGTATTGAAGCTCAGTACTAGAATTATTTTGTTCTGTCAAGTTTCTGCACGTTAAAAGTTAAATTGTGTCTCTAATATGATTTGAAGCTGACAGGTTAGTCTTCTATGTAGACACATAAATTGAGTGTGTGTGTATATTTAAATTCAGAAGCACTGTTCAGACACCTGCTCTGTAAGACTTGCAGCTGTTCAGTGTTCTGTGGAAAAAATGTAGAGAGGGTAAAACTTTGTGAACTTCTGGGGACACAAAGGAGGTGGAAACCAAACCCCCATGATTCTTCAAGGAAACCAAGTCACTTGTACCAAGGGCACACGTGCATGTAACTTGTATAAGTGTTTACTACTTTTCTAATTCTTGTGCACAGCTTTACAATTCTGTTTTTTCCTTGTTTATCTTTCTGTAGTCAGGGAGAATACTGAATCTGCATCAGCTGATAAACAGACTCCTGCAGCTGGGTTGATCCTTTTCTCCCCTCCTTTTTTTTTTTTCCTAAATCATACTTCAACCTGAAGGTCTTCCAGACATTTAATTATGTCAAAGACTATTCTAGGAATGATTGCAGTGGGTTTGTTTGGGGTGGTATTGTTTGTGTTTCTGAGTTTAGTGTCTGAAAATAGAGCTGATTGGAAGAAACTAAGAAAATACTGTGAAAAATCACAACAACACATTTTTATAGTTTCAAATTAGACCACTAGAAAGTGGTTAATTGAAAAAAATGGGAGTATCAAAATAATTAATTTATATTTCTTTTGCCTGTGTCTTTTTGTTTAGAGGCGTGTCTAGCACTGAATTCCCACTACTAGAGAACCACTGTAAAAATATCATAAAAGAGAAACAGGCTTTTGAAAGGCTGGAAGTCAAAAAGGAGACCCTGTTAGACATGTTTAAGGTAAGTCTTTTGAGTAGCTGTGGTTCTGGTACAATGATCTTTTAAAATGTAACTTTTGTTAAAATTCTGCATATAACTGACTCATCAGAATTTTACCTGTCTAGTAAAACAAAGAAAAACAGTACCATCCTTTTCCCCCTCTATTTCCTCTCAAACGTTCAAAATGTTTTCAGGCACCAATAAAAACGATTTTTATTACACAAAAACACCTCAGGCTCAATGAGATGACAGATAAGTACACAAAAAGCACACATTCCTTCTGGCTCACTTGCAGAGACAGGTCAAAAAAGACTTTTGGGTTAGCCCCCTGTTTTATACAGTGAATATTGCCAGTCTCACTGTACTGTGTAATTCAGGTGGTACTCACCATCCTCAACACACCCTCAGGGGACTGAGATCTTTTTGTCTCTCCCCTTGTTTTACAACTCTTCTGAAAGGATGTTGAACTGTTGAATACAAGGATGTTGAACTGTTGAATACAAGCTTTTTTTTTTTTTAGTTGCAAGTGTCTATTACTGATGCACTTGCATTATTAATACATAATTTTAAAAGAGAATTTTGTTATCCATTTCATTGATATTTCTGACTTTTCATGTTTCCACACACAGTATAACAAGTTTAAGTGTCGTATCCTTAATGAGAAGGTGAAGACACCAACTACCACAATATACAGGTAAAGAAATATACTTCAAAAGTATTATGAAGTATTTTTATACTTAGTTTATTTAAATTGAGAGGAGAATAAATTGGTTTTTTGTTTTGTTTTTTATTCTAACTTCTGAATTCTTGTGTGATTGGGACTTAAGTTTGCAGTTAACATTGCTACTTATGTAAAATGAGATCTTTTCTCTGCTGGGACAGATGAGGTCTCAATTTGTGGGCAAATGGCAAATCCAGTTTTTAGTCATTCCCTCTGGTTTCAGTAAACTGATTAAAGTAAGTTACCACCCTTGACATTGGATTGGTGCATAGTGGATAACACTAACTCTTAGCTCATTGTGGGATGAGGAACCTGCTTATTCAGTTGCTCATTCCAATCAGTTGGAAAATGGCAAAACCATTTTTCTGTTTGATATGCATAGTTTGAAATCTCCTGGGCAACTTTAACATGAAGTTCACATGTGGAACTGTATGAATTGGTAACTGTGTTATGATGCTCTTGATAATAGATCAACTGTGCTGAGCATTTACTGAGTGAATATCCCACTTCAGGTGGAATGCACAGCTACATTTAGGGTGCACTGAACTTGCTGCATGTTGCATATTTGTATTTACTGTCATGTTGGAATGTGTCAAGCGTGAACTTGTCACATTAGTGACTGTACAGAAAAATGTTGGAGTGTTTGGAAATGAACACTTTTTTTCTCTTGGCATATAGATGTGGTCCACTGATTGATCTCTGCAGGGGTCCACATGTCAGACACACTGGAAAAATTAAGGCCCTTAAAATAGTTAAGGTAAGTTAAAATTAAGTGTGCATTGAAACTGAAATAAACTAGGGTACAGTTGATTTATTTACATATTTATTTCTCCTGAGCTGATTATGCTAGGGTCCTTTTATTGTTTTCTTTGTTTACTCTGAAAATAGTCCTTCATTTGTTTGCCAGCTCCCACTGCACTAGTAGAACTACAGACTTTAATCGTTTGTCTGCATCCAAGGTTTACTGATTCTTGACTTTCATGGTAGCACATCAGTGAAAGTTAACAGCATCTTTTTTTATCAGAGTATTAGTGTAGTAACATGCATGTTTAGACTGAAGAGTACTGCAAAAACACTGTAGCTAGTAGTGACTAGATTAGCTGTGGAACCAATTGTCCCATGCCCAGTAGGGAAGTGCAGAGCCTAAGCCCGTGTGGCTGTGCTGTTCCAGTATCTCCAGCCATCACTGCACCTGTGTGTGTGGGGGGGTGTTGTGAGCATGCTCTGTTCTGCAGTAGATGAACATCCAAGTATTTATTGGTCAGAAAGTACTATTTTGACCTTGTCAGATGGTGCAAGGAGGTAAAGTGGATGCTGGCAGATCTGCAAGTCCTGCTGTTAAAAGACGGCATTGCTTACAGGAAAGGCAGAGGCAGCGTTGGCAAAGGCCTCTGGTTTTGTGGTGTAGTTTAAGTTATTCACAGATGCTAATTTTGGTAACCTTATTAGACTGACCTCATCAGAACATTAATCATAGTTGCTTTTGCTGACTTCCTAACTGAAGTGTATGGAACTCTGAATTCCAGGGATTACATATTAGATTGTCAAAACAGCTCAGAATTAACTGTGAGAGTTAGGTTTGTTGTATCTTTCGTGTTTCTCCCCTGCATTATGTTTTGAGTGTAAACAAGTGCTGCTTTCTTAGCTGCTATAGCATGAAATAATAAAACATGATGTAAGTTGAAACAAGGTACCTAAGTAGAGTAAAAATATTCCCTGACCAGTCACTTTTGTGTGTCATCTGTATTAATATGCTGACTGAAAGGCACTGCAATATCTTTGTGTTATAAACAAATGCTGAAAGACCGCACATGAATCTTTTCCCAAGGAAAAAAATAATAATGTTTGAATGTGTTAATGTTTATCCCTCCTTTCCCTGATATTATGTAATATTATCTTAAAGTCTGGGTTTTGTGTATCAGAGTTCCTCTACATATTGGGAAGGAAAATCTGATATGGAAACTCTGCAGAGAATATACGGAATATCCTTTCCTGACAACAAAATGATGAAGGAATGGGAAAAAATACAGGAAGAAGCCAAAAACCGGGATCATAGGAAAATTGGAAAGGTACAGTATTCTGTTGTCTACTTATTTTATGCTTCTATAATAAAATTCATTCTCTTTCCTTGTTTTTTAGTTTTGGTTTGTTTTTTTTTCCATTTTTGGCAGTTTGAATGAGAGCTAGTTCTGTATGCTTCTTGGTGTTGCTTACATTTTGAAATTTTTCTTCTACAACTCAACTCGTCACTTGCATATGAGTATTAAACTAATGTTGGGAAGAAGTTAATGGGTTTAGTCCCTTGGTTTAGGGAAGTACATCTTAAACCTTTTAATGTAGAGTCTACCTAAACCACTGTATTTTTTGTAGAAGAGATAATTTCTTTGAAAATTGCATAAATAACATGGTTTGGTCTTTCTTTATTATAGATATAAATAAAGTTTACACCTTTGCTATAGTTTTGTTGAGAGGGTGGAGTTATAGGGAGGGTATTTGGGAAAAGAAAGAAGCTTTGTGGATATGTAAAGGCACAATGAGCAGTACAGGTGAAAGCAGGGAGACATTTACTCCAAAAACTGTTGTGTAAATGAAGGTCAGCATTGTTGGACAAGAGGATGGAGGCATTATCCTCTTGCTGCTCACTGGGAGACGTGAAAGAAGAGACTGTGGAGGGCCTTCACAAGCAGAGGGTGAACAACTGAGCTAACTCAGAAGAGAAAGAGACAATGAGAAATTTACAGAAAACAATAACAAAAATTTATAAAAAGGAGGAAAATGGTCTTTATGGAAGTGATCATGCTTATTTCTATTAACTTATTAAGACTTGAATATTTCTGTAATATTTGTTTGATTGCTTCTATGCCTCTTCATAAACAAATGATCTAATTTCAATCAGTCAGAGAGATTCTTCCCCCAGAGGGTGGTTGGGCACTGAACAGGCTCCCCAGGGCAGTGGGCACAGCACCAAGGCTGTCAGAGCTCAAGGAACATTTGGATGATCCTCTGGGGCACCTGATGTGACTCTTGGGGATGGTCCTGTGCAGGGCCTGGAGTTGGACTTGATGATCCTTGTGGGTCCCTTCCAACTTGACATATTCCATGGATTTATCTAGTGTTTATGGATCTAGTATCTATGATTTTGAAGTGGGTAAAGCTCTCTGAAGATGTATCAGAGCCACACTGCTGAGCTTCTCTTTTTTTGGTTCAAAATGCTGATAAAGAGTGAGTGGCTCACAAGCTTCAGCCATTATGCCTCATGTGTGATGGATATCTGCTTAGTTGCTTTACTAAAGCAATTAAGGTCAATAAAGGTAAGATTAGATAAGACTTCAGGATTTTGGGGAAATGTGTTTTTACATAGTCAAAGAATCAAATGGAATTCAGTGTTATTACAAACTTCTGAGAGTAAAAACTGCAGATCAATTAACTGGTGTTGCTGAGAACTTGTAGACTTATATAAATCATCTTATTTCTGTAACGTTTCATCTTTGTGAACAGTGTCTCAATGTGTGTGAGGTAGTTATGTTCTGCAGTTCTATCTGAATTGTCGTTAGAGCAATCTGGTTTTAATTTACCTAGGATCAAGAACTCTTCTTCTTTCATGATTTGAGTCCTGGAAGCTGCTTCTTCCTTCCCAGAGGTGCCTTTCTTTATAACACACTCATGGATTTCATACGGGTGAGTATATGGTGATGTAACTCTTAAGAAATTTAATATCAGTTGTCAGTCTTAAATTGACATTCATAGCACTGAGTTATCCACAGAAAAATAAGTATCTATGTATATAATTATTTACCAGATTTTCAGTATGATTATACAGACCTAACCTTTTTTGCAAATAGTGCAGAGTGAAGCTGCACTTTTCCAGTTGTGCAAAACTTACAGTAGTCCTTGAGTCTCTCTGTAAATTGCCATCATAATAACACAGTTTAAAAGAATCAAGCTTTGGCCTGTCAAAAGCTCTGTAACCTTTTAAATGGTGAATTTTTTCTACAGGGGGAGTATCACAGGCATAATTTTACTGAAGTTGTGTCTCCAAACATCTTCAACAGTAAACTCTGGGAAGCTTCAGGACACTGGCAGCACTACAGTGAAAATATGTTCTCTTTTGAGATCGAGAAGGAAACTTTTGCCCTTAAACCCATGAATTGTCCCGGACATTGGTTTGTACTCTTAACTGGAAAACTTCTGATTTTACTTCATTTATCCTTTGTGAGGCTGAGGAGAATAAATGGAGTATTAATACATGTTGTCATGTATGTTCACAATAGACTACTAAGCCACTGGGTGTGTTGAGGGGGCTTCTCTGACAGTGTCCCAGAAGTAAGTCTGCCCTAAGTGAGCTAGGTTTGTGCATGCCAATACTAGTCTGTACCACTAGTGAATACAAGTTGTTTTGAGTAGAGATAGGCATCAGATGTGCTGTACCAAGAAGGTACAGATGAACCAGTCTTGATTTACTCTTGCAGTGGTTTTTTTTTCTAGGTGGTCTTCAGCAGTACATTCTGAGTGAAGCACTTTTTCTGTTTGCCTGTCTTTTAGGATGCAAACAACCTGAATGAATAAATGCTTAAAAATGTGATTACTGTCTGTATTGATCTTGGTTTATTTCTGTGTTGTCTTAAATCTCCTGTAAGAAGGATAAAAGGAAGGCTCTTTCATGAAGGCTCTTTCATGTTCCTTCTAGCTTGATGTTTGCCCATCGTCCACGATCCTGGAGGGAATTGCCTCTTAGACTTGCAGATTTTGGAGTTCTGCACCGAAATGAGCTCTCTGGGACTTTAAGTGGCTTGACTCGTGTAAGGCGCTTCCAACAGGATGATGCTCACATCTTTTGCACAATGGAACAGGTAAAGAAAAAGACAACTCCAGAATACCAAGCATCTCCCACACCCCCACAAGTCAAAAAAAACCCCAACAAAATGTTTCTTCTCCCAGTGCAAACAGTGAACAAGTAAAGAGGAAGAAATCCCTGAAGTATTTCAACTCTAGCTTCTTCCATTGTGTTGCTGGATAGCATAATGGTGTTTTTGATGGTTTCTTTTGGTAGGTTTAGGTGTTTCCTTCTTAGATATTTGATATTCCATATTTCTTAACTCTGCAATATTGCTGAACTCAATAGCCTGTTGGACTTGGCTGCGTTGTTGCAAGTTTCTCAAATAGTAATGCTGTACTCAGTGTTCTTTACTTTATTTTTATTTTTTTCTTTAAAGTTACAAAATGCTCATATCAAAAGCAGAAAACAGTATTATTTGAGGGATCTTATTGTTTGTGAATTATGTAGTAAGATTTTCTGTATGGAATTTTTCCATTTAGAAAGATGCATTGGGCAACTAAATCCCAAAAAATAAATTTTTTTTTTTTGCATCTTCCATCTGCCCCTGCAAAGAAAAAAGCCGTTGACCATGTTTTGTTTTCTATAGTCATGCTGGACAAATACTTTATTTTGTCAGTAATGCCATAGATTTCAGTGGAGCTACATGTATAAATTGATGTACTCTTGTCCATTCTGTTGGGTGCAATTTGGCTCCAGAAGTCCAGGCTTAAGAAAAATATTACTTTTCTTGCCATGCTTTGAAGCCACAACACCTCAGTTCTCTCTTCACCCATTACCTCGATTTGGGTTTGTAGGATGTGGGGTTTAATTTTTTCTTATTTAATGGACTCTTTTATTCTGGTTATGATTAATTCAGTAGCTTCAATTACATTTTTATGTAAGTAACTTTTAACTAATGTATTTTGTTTTGTGTTTAAGATTGAAGAAGAAATTGAGGGCTGTCTTGATTTCTTGAAGTCAGTATATGCTGTCTTTGGTTTTACTTTTCAACTAAATCTTTCTACAAGACCCGAAAATTATCTTGGAGAGTTAGAGATCTGGGATCATGCAGAAAAGGTAATTCATTTAAAAGCAAACAAACAAAGCAACCCCTTAATATCTACCTCTGCAAATACAAATATTTAACTGAGTTCCTTCATGTTGAATAGTGAAATTGCTTACCTCAGATCCTAAATATTGTCCTGAGTGGAAATGCCTGTTGAAAAACATCACATTAAATCTGAAGTTGCTGTATAAAAATGAGAATTTCCAGATTCTTACTTAGCCCCTTATCTTGAACTGGTTAGATTTTTGGGGTTTTTTTCTGATTAATCACATAGTGTACAAGGAACTACTATTCCAAGGTTACTTATCATAAATGAACAAATGCTTGAGCAATAGGGGTTGTGCTGCCTGTTGGCTGCCTTTGAATTTTAAAGGCAAATGCTTTGACTTCCAGTAATGAGAGACCCTGCTATACCTTTTTTAATTACTCTCTCACTTTTTTGATTAGCAACTTCAAAACAGCTTGAATAAATTTGGAGAGCAATGGCTTTTGAATCCAGGAGATGGAGCATTTTATGGTCCTAAGGTTAGTGATTCAGCATTTTAATGTAACTTCGGGGTAGACAAGAATGCAGACATACTGCAGGCAAACTATATTTAGTAACTGTTATTTTACTTCACAGATTGATATTAAAATCAAAGATGCAATTGGGAGGTACCATCAATGTGCTACCATCCAACTTGACTTCCAGCTGCCCATTCGATTTAATCTTACTTATGTTGGGTGAGTGGTTAAGCTAAATAGCTTCCTCTTTTAAATGAAATAATGAATAAAAATAATCATAAATGCTTTCATTATCTGTAATTCCCATTATGTATTAATGCTGTGCTGCTCATTTAACAAATGATTAGCCTGGCAAGGAGAGTCACAAACTTGAAGATATCTCCTCGATGTAACGATAGCTCACTTTAGTTGAAATGCTGCTGAGTGCAGAAAAATCTCATCAGCTGTCTTGTCTGCCAGTTCTGAAGACAACTGATCATATATAATGCTAAAAAAACCTCAGCTGAGTCAGTTTTCACTTTCAGCCCAGTCATAGTGTCTCCTTGGAAGACATACCATACAAATTCAAACATACCTTAAGGAGCTGCTATGTTTGTACTAAGTACTTCTTTGTTTTTATTGGGTAAAACTAATTAACTTTGAACATAAACCAAATACAAACAGTTTTTAGTGAAAATCTCACTTTGGCTTCCAGCTAGAAAGATGAATTTTTATCCACTGAGCAGATTAATCTTAATATCATGTTAACTTGAATACACATTTTCTGGGTTGTTTTTCTTGTAATGTTTGTTTTTGGCATATTATCAAGATATCGATAGGGAAGACAGAATAAGAATCTTTGTTACTTTTTGGTACTGCTACATGTTCTACAGTAGATGCCATAGCTTTTTAATAGGTGATGGTGTTGTTGTAAACAGCTGGCTTTTTTTTAATCACAGTATTGTAATTTAAGTAAAGTAATGAACAGGTGAGGTTCAAAAGGGCAGGTAAGGTCCTGTGCACCAAAATAAAAGCAAGTCATAGTGGAAGAGAGAGAACAAGGAAGAACATAAAGTATTAAAATGCACAGAAATGGTGCTGAGTCAGTCGAGTGTCTTTTCAAATTTAAGAGTTAGTGTCTATGCCACTGGCCGCAGGCATGATTATTTTAAGTCACTGTGATTATTCAATATTCCTTTAAAAGCCTAGATGACTTAAAGGACATGTTTAACAAAAAGAGTAGATTTTGCCTAAGTATAACTAACTAAATTTTGTCCTTCTGTTAAAAGTAGAATCAAAACCACTAGTAGGATTACATGTGTGTGAGCTAAGACAATTTCATTTTTTAAAAAAATTTTACTTGCTTTTTTTTCAGTAAGGATGGCGATGATAAGAAGAGGCCAGTGATTATTCACAGAGCTATTTTGGGATCTGTGGAGAGGATGATAGCTATTCTAGCAGAAAATTATGGAGGAAAATGGTATGTAGCACAAATGGACTTCTAAGAAGTGTTTAACAATGTAGAAAGTGCAGATCCTTCCTGATGTCCCATATATTATAATGCAAAAATAATATCCCTAGAATTTTCTCCAAATTAGTAGGTAAGATTACAAGAAAATAAGTCCAGTTTTCTGGTCCGAGTTGTAACTAGTTTGTTATTAGAAATTCAATTTCATGAGACTGCAGAAAAAAAGCAGAATAATGCAGAAATAAGAATTATAACTGAATGTGTAAGTCCTGCATTATTTTTGTTCCTTTTTTTCTTAAAAATCATGCTTTTGTACTGGGAAGATGTCAGACATATGTAAAGCAATTATTTGTATATATACAGACATGAATTAGTCCTAATATATGAAATATCTTTTGTACTTTTGAAATGGGTTGGTTTATCTTGTATAAGCTCTGAAGGTATTTTTTCATGAATGTGTTTTAAGTATTAAGGAAGAGTTAATTTTTAGTTTCAGTCACTTATCTCTCTGACTGTCCGCTTTTGACTGTAAAGTTATAAATAAAAATGAAAATTATGTGAAAAAAATTCTGTTTAAAAATGTGAAGTCAGCTAGGAATAGAACAGAAAGTCCAAGTTCTGCATTTGTCATTTTACTGGAATCAATCCATTTGCTATTTCATGTGAACTTGAAAACACAAAGATAACTTACTATCCAACATAGCTAACATAAAGATTTCTATAAAGTAAAGAAATTATTATTGTGGAACCCAGCTGTGGTTATGAATGCAAGTGTCAAGTGCACATTTATCCCATGCATCCCTCATGCTCTCCAGGCCACTCTGGTTGTCCCCACGGCAGGTCATGGTGGTGCCCGTGGGACCGACATCGGAAGAGTATGCCCAGCAGGTGAGAGCAGGGCAATTCTAATGGATCCTCAAGGACTTGTTCCAGAACAGACAATGAATGCTCTAATGATTTTGAAGACATATTTGGGGGGAAGAGGTAGATTTTTCAATATACAATTTACAGTCTAAAACTTGTGTAAGACTGAGTAAGGGGTATGTAACTTTACGTGGTTTGAGTTCTGTTATTATGGACATAATTATTAAAGGAAAAAACATTCTGGATGACAACTAATGCTTCATTACACTACTATCAGCCTAAAGTAGGGAGGGAGCCAGTTTCATCCATTTCCCACGTGTATATTCTTGACTACATCACTTTTGACCATGGTGGGTTTCACCCCTCTCCCTTGCTTCTTTTAATACAAGAATAAGTGATTTTGTTCCTTCTGCTTTTTCTACTTTCTCAGACTAAGGACACATTTTTAACACTGAGCAGTGTAGCTGCCTGAGGACAGCAGCACATATTTGATATAGATGTTACCTTCCAACTGTAGTCCTGCTAAGCCCTTCAGTGTGTGTTCAGTTTTCTTCAGATAAAGTCATTGAATTCCTTGCAGTGATTCACAAGAGCAAAATTATGCACATACATGAACTAATTATTGAGAGAGATCAGTAATTATAGCATGTACAAATGTATGTTTTAAAATACATAGTAATACTGAGAGTGTTTTGGTTTGGTTTTTTTAGGTTTGCAGCCAATTTTTTGAAGCTGGATTTATGTCAGATGTGGATCTAGATCAAAGTTGCACATTAAACAAGAAAATTAGAAATGCACAGCTGGCTCAGTATAACTTCATTTTAGGTAGGTAATTGCAGCATCTTACATTGCTGAATATCACTTAAGTTTTAATGTTAGACATAGAGTTTGTCTAGAGACTCATTTTGTAATGTAAATAGTTTCATATTTTGTGCTGTGTCTTGCAGTGGTTGGAGAAAAGGAGAAAGCAAATAATGCTGTCAACGTGCGAACAAGAGACAACAAAGTTCATGGAGAGATTTCGGTGTCTTCTGCTATTGAAAAACTCAAGAAACTTAAGAGTTCACATATTCCAAATGCAGAAGAAGAATTCTGACGTTGCTGTTGGGGAAAAAAAAAATATTAGCTGCCCATGGGAAATGTTTCTTGTGCACAGCAGTGATGCTCATCTGAGAGAATTTTCAGTTAATGGATACACAAAATAAGCCAGTGTAGCAATGTTGGTGCTCCAGGAAAAGCATGAGAGGACAGATGCACCTGCCAACTCCTTTAGCAATAGCATGGGTTTCCAATCTGCCTGAGTCAGAGAATGCTTGCTCAAAAAGTCCTACGCCTCTAATAAGATATGTTGGGTTTGCTGGGGAAGTAAATCAGGACTGCACGACCCCCAGGAACAGGAGGCTGGGAAGGGCAGTGTCTGCTGTGGGAATGCTGAGCTCCCTCACTCACAGGGCAGGTGCATACCTGTGTTACAGAATCCAGAGCTTGGCGGTCGGTTGGTGCCTGAGGAGCAGTTTGGTTTAGTTTTTTTCCTAGCTCCAGATTGTAACAAAAAACTTTTGTGGGGGGAATAGCTTGGTTTCAGAATCTGTTCACGGACTACAAATACTTTGGTGTCTTTGGAAGTCTCAGTGAAACAAGGCACTGATGGAGTTGGTGTGATAACTGGTTGCTGCAAAGGTGGTTGCCAAGAATGCAGATGAATTACTCCCCCTATCTGTGTGTCAAGCGTTTTATTTTTTCCTGTGTTTGCTGTTGATTTGGCTTTTTCCTAAAACAAAAGAACTTCGAAAAACCTTTCTGTGTGTAATTTATTATTGCATTTGTTGGGGATACTCGGAGCACTGAGAAGGAGCAGAGGACAATTGTAATATTAAAACAGCATGTTGGAATTTAAATTGGCTATATTTCTGTTTTGTTTATGCTTATAAATGATTTTTAAAATTGCCATTGCAGGCAATTAAACTGGATTTTTTGTGAGATTAATTTTTACCATGATTTTTTTTTCACTTTCATATGCTGTTTTCTAGTTGACTGGCTTAGATAGTGTTCAATGTGTTGCTCAATTATCTAAGCTATACAGCTGTAGTTGTAATTTAAATGCCACAGCCATAAAGCAGAAAATACTATTTAGTGCATAAATGTTACACAGATGCAAAGTTTGTGTTTTCTTCTGCCTGACACTTGTACAGACTTGTGTTTAATAGGCCTATGTTTACTTTGGTATTTGTTTGGGTTTGTGCATCTCTTTTTATCTCCTGCTTTTAGAAGAAAAGGAAAAAAGAAGGAATGAGTGGTGGGAAAGCTTTGTGTTCCACTTAACAGAATTAATGGTGTGTGGAGTGTGATTTTTATTTATATTTCTATATTTTATCTATAAAATTGTTTAGACTAGAGCTTATGTGATGCACGTGTGATATATTCAGACTGCAGAATTCAACTACTGGGTTTGTTTTTCTTACAGTGAATTTCTAGGTTTTGTAAGTATCAAACTTTTTTAGCACGCAGGTATCAATGCTCTTGGCATTTCAGTTTTCATGTGACCTGCAGCAAGGAGAGAGGTCAGGGAAACTACACAGAATGACAGAATAGTTTGGGTTGGAAGGGACTTCTGGAGATCAGCCAATCCAACCGCCCTGCCAAGGCAGGGTCACCTGGAGCAGGTGACACAGGGACGTGTCCAGGTGGGTTTGGAATGCCCTCCCTGGGCAGCTGTTCCAGTGCTCTGCCACCCTGAACATAAAGAAGTTCTTCCTCATGTTGAGGTAGAACTTCTTGTGTTTTAGTTTACGGCCCTTGCTCCTTGTCCTGTCACCCAAAAGAGTCTGGCACCTTCCTCTTGGCACCCGACTTTGAGGTACTTATATGTATTGATGAGATCAAATAGAAATCAATAAAAATAATGTAAAATTTCCTACAGGGAGAAATATGTAGAGAGGAGGGCAGAGGGCCGAAAGCAGTGCCCGGTAGCCTGAGGGGCCGAGGCCGTGTCCGCAGTCACCGGGCTCGGGCCGTGTCGCCTCCCGCCCCTCACGCCGGGTGTGAGGCCCCGCCCCCAGCGGGCCCGGCAGGCGGAGCCAAGATGGCGGCGCTGTGGGTGCTTCGTGCCCTGCGCGGTCTCTGCGGGGCCGCGCTGTTCCTGTCCCAGCTCTCCGTCCTCTCCGGCCGCGGTGAGCAGGGCGGGGGGGGGGGGGGCGAGAAGGGGGCAGGGGAGCCGCCTCGGGCGTGGGGGCTGCTGTCCCGAGCGGCCGCGGCCAGGGCTGAGCCCGCCCGGCGGGTCCCGCTGCGGAGGTGAGCGTGGTGCGGGGAGGATGCCCTGCCGCTTCCCTGGCTGGGGGAAGGAACCGGGTGCTTCGGACGTGGCCGCGTTTCGTTGTGCCGGCGCTGCGGGGCTGGGGCTGAGGTGCTCGGTGTTAGGGCAGAACACGGGCCAGGCCCCGCTCGCCGGCTCGTCCGCTGCTCTATTACACAGCACCTTTTGTGCTGCGCCTTGTCGGGAACGTGTGTGACCCAAAACGTACCTGGCGAGGTCCTGGGGCTCCTCGGCACCGTCAGGGTGGGGGGGGGGGGGGTGCGACAAACCTGTTCACCCTTCCTTCCCTTGTGAGGGCTCGTGGTGGCCCATTGCAGCTCTGCTCGGCCCGGAGCCCTCGCAGCCGCGGGGGTCTCACAGACCAGAGCGCAGTTAATGCACAGATACTGCCGGGGTTGCCGTCCGGTTCTTCTGTTCCAGCTGCCAAAGAATTACCTGCATGGCTTCACTAAACTAAAATCTGCTTTCTGAGCAGTGCTTTTACTTCTCGTGGATCAAAAAATAAGACTGAATGAAAATAAATGTAGTTCCTTGTCTAAAAGGAACGGTTCTGTTCTAATGCTCATTTTAATGTTTAACATAAACATCCCACTAATAAGAGAACAGGAAAGCAGAGTTTTCTAATCTCCTTACACTTTCCACTTGTATTTTCATATCAGTGTGCTGAAATCAAACTGTTTCTGAAGGTTAATTTTATTCTAGAAATATCACTTTCTCCATTTTTTTTTCTTCTAGCTGGATCTTTGATGACAACAAAACTTTCACAGCCACAGTCTACACTGGCAAAAAGCCTAACTTCAACAAGTACAAATACTCCCTATTTTAAAGCAGCAGGTATGGTATTATATTGTTTTTTTCTTTGTTGTCTGTGAGCCCTTCTCAGTGTCTTGAGTCTTAGAAACCTGTATGTGCTTTTCATAGTGGTAAGAGGCATTGTAATATAACACATTATGAATTACTCTTCAGTGGCCATAACAATTAGTTTCTAATTAGACAATTGGTCCATATAAGAACTAGAAAATGGCTGGTTAAACTGCCATTGTGGTTGATGTGATTTATACCCTGTCAGGATGGTGGAAGTTCTTGAAAGACTCCAGCATTCTGCAAGAACTTGTTCCTGTTCCCTATCCACCATCAGCACAGCTTTGTAGCTCCCTGGGGACGTGTCAGAACTGCCAGCAAGAACAGCATTTCAGTCAGTCTCAGAGGTGATTCTGTGCACATGCAAACAGCAAATGGCTGAGTGAGCTGTAACCTTAATTAGAGCTGAACTAAAAGTAGGTTACCCGTGTCACCCTGCTGCTGTACTAAAGTGATTACTTCTGAGAAGTGCAGGCTGAGGCGGCACTAATCCACATAAGCTCTGTTCTGGTTCTCTGCTGAAGTGTTGCCGTGGTGTCCTCTATGGAGCTTCTGTGTGAGAGTCCTTGGTGGGTGCCCTGCTTGCACTGTGTGGCTCCCCTGGCTGGGAGTGCTGCTCAGTGTGTAGTGAGAAAAACCCTTTATACCACGTCAGTGCCTGTGTTTATATATGTATATATATATTAAAAAATGCTATATATATTTTAGACTATTTAGCTTTTTTAATTCAGTTTCTTAATTCACTTATTGCCCCTTTCAGAAAGCACAGAAATTCCACCTTACATGATTAAATGTCCCAGCAACGGGCTTTGCAGTAGATTGCCACCAGACTGCATGACATGCAACACAAACTACTCCTGTGTATATGGGAAGCTGGCCACTTTTGATTGCAAGGTCAAGCCACATGTTCATTGTGTTGTAAGTAACCTGTTACTTTTAACCCTAAATTTAAGTAATTATCTGTGGCATCTTGTTTTAAAATCCAGAACACTGATTTCCAGGTTCTGATGCAGGCAGGTTTGCAGTTCTGTGATATGTTTGATCACCACTGTAGGCTGTTGCTGAAGAGGCAAGTCTGCTCTTCCCTGGTTTGCCTTTCTTGTGTTGGATCTTTTCATTACTTGGCCATGCCATTGAGTTGAACCAGTCCAACCATTTTGAGAGTGGGGAGACTAAATATCTGTCAGAGCTACAAACTGACCTTACAGGTGAGACTGAATGAGTCCTCCTTCTGGCAGTAGCCTTAGATTGGAGGAATCAGGAATGTTAAACTTGACTTTAGCAACTCTTTCTTGGCTTTCTGATGTTGATTTTTCTGATACACTTGACTACGTAAGATGTAGCAAACAGAACAATTTTGCCCAAAATGTACTTTGATACTGCACACTGATTTTGTTTTCAATACTATGGAAGTGATAATGCTGTCCTTTTACAGGATGAGAATAACCACGAGCAGGAGAACTTCACAATTAACATGACGTGCCAGTTTTGCTGGCAGCTTGCCACAAGTGACTATGTCTGTACCAACTCCACAAACTGCATGACAGTTTCCTGCCCACGACAGCGATACAATGCCACTTGTACAGTCCGGGATCACATTCATTGCCTAGGTAAGGTGGGCTAAGCCAGATTCTGCAAAGCAGCTTTTTTCTAAAGTATTTCTTAACAGTTTTTGTAATGGATGAATACTATGTAACAGTCTGCACCCTGATTAATCTGTTGAATTTTTTTATTGTTACATTTTCATTTTCAAGCATAATGGTGACATGTAACTGCAAACATTGTCTCATTATGCTGTTGTATACTGTCACACAAGACAAAATAGTTCTTTTTACTTTTGTCAACTTGTACGAGTTAAACTTATTTGGACACCACTAATAGAATTGATATCAAATGTCTCAGTAGGGTAATTAAAAGAATTTATGCTGGTTCCACCCAACTAGTTTAATTTTTTTCCCTATTTGTTCAGTGGTTTTTCTGATGAAGGGACAAAGATTGATGGAACTGGGAACTGTAGGGTATATATTGTGTTGGCAGTTGTTTTGTCAGTTAGTGTCAACCCTTTTAGATCCCTGATGGAGAAATACAGTGTCTTCTTGATTGTCATTTTCTTACTCATTATATCGTCTTTGTTTATTACATTAAGGTTTTTATGTTTTCTAATGTTTAGGTAACCGTGTCTTTCCTAAGATGCTCTATTGCAATTGGACTGGAGGTTATAAGTGGTCTACTGCCTTGGCACTAAGGTACACAAGAACTGTTAGATAATGTCAAGCTAAAATAGATTAGTTGTCTATAAAATCTTCGATTTGTGTGGCTTTCTGCTTGGTATTTTTTAACAGTGCACTGAATAGCCAGTATTTCAGATAGTCTTGGAATAGCTTGGAATGTGGGGGCATATCATGCCTGAAGGTGTCAGATGCAACAATCCTGGCTCTCTTCAGCAAACAGAGCCGGAGAGAAAACAGTTACCCTATTTTTGCTTTAAATGTACTTCCTTCAGAGTAAATGCCAATGATTCTTAGGCTTCACAGAGTGATCCGTTTTCTGAGTAGAGAGGACATGTTGGCTTTTTTTGTGTGGTGATATCTGCAGATTTTTAGTTTTTTCCTGCATTTTTTTCTATGTTTTTAAACAATTAGGGCTGGAAATTGCTCACATTACTACTTGGCATTTGAAATGAATGGAGCTGTTTCTGAATTTGATAGGTGTCACTGAGCTGGCTGCAGTTTGTATACATTTGTTACGGGTTCCTTCCCAGCTCTTACAGCTGGAAATGCCTCAAAACCAAGTTTCTTGCATTTCCAATTATTGGGGAAGAGACCAGGGAAGCAATATTGAAACAAGCAGTAGAGGTTATTTTTGGAATAAGTCATTAGAGCACCATGATAGCAGTTTTGAAAGTAACTGAAGTTCTTTTGGTGGTGAGACCTTTTTCACTAAATGTTAATATTTCAGAAGTGGTTAATATGATAAATTAGGTAGGGACACTTCCTGGAGCCAAAGATACAGTATGTCTGTGATTAAGGAAATGATCTGACATACCTCCCTTTAGAGCAAGAGTTGTTCTCGCTGCCATCAGCTGGAGAAACTTACTGTTGTCTGATTCCTCTATGGGTCTGAATGCAGCATTTGGGAATTTTCTATTGCTTCTTTGTTGCAGGTTTTTACCTTTTGCTAGTTTAGAAGAGTCAAGACACATTTATGAATTTGAGAGTTTTGGGTTTCTTGCTTGTCATGAACAAAAACCTGAAGAAGTCTCTGGATAGTCTTAATTAGCTAAGAAATGGTAGTATTTCATCCAGAGCTTTTCTTATTAAGTAACTGTTCTTTTCTACAAAATATGTGTAGTTTCTTGAATGGTGTAGAGCAAAACAATCATTGACTTGTAGGTATGTCAGTGTGTATGGATGCCTAAGCTGAGCTCCTCTAAAAATAATAATAATGAATCATATTTTTATTCTTTTAGCATCACCCTTGGTGGATTTGGTGCCGATCGTTTCTATTTGGGCCAGTGGCGGGAAGGTCTGGGGAAACTCTTCAGCTTTGGAGGACTTGGAATATGGACACTAATCGATGTGCTGCTCATAGGTGTTGGCTATGTGGGACCTGCAGATGGTTCTCTTTATATTTAAATGTGGGTGCAGTGTATTTCAGAGAGGAGTCATTGCCTGGGAAGGGCTCTAAATATAAAAAGAAGGTGGAGATTTGAGCCTTTAAGGTAGAATGAAGAACAACCGTTTGTTCTGTGTGCATACATTTTAATGTACAGTATCTGTACTTGGTTTGCCTTTAACTAAGGTGAAATAAAAGAGTGGATCACTGAGTAAGTTGAAATTAATTTCATTTCTTCTATGGATATGTTATTTTTCTATGAAAAAAGTTGAATAGCTAACCAAATTCTGCACTCTGATTGAACTTGGATGATTGAACTGTCAGGCCCCAAAAGGGATGCAAACTAACTTGAATATTGAATTTTTAACTTCATATTCCTATGCTTGAATTTAACTTTAAACCTAACTTTCCGAAATATGTCAGTAATTTCTTTTTGTATTTGTGGAAGGATTCTTTATTTGCCTGAGTTATGCTGGTATTATGTAGATCACCATGTTTTATGATGTTAATTATATTCATCTCTTGTTCTAGGACATAGCAAGAGCTAACATCTGCCTATGGACCTGTCTTAAAATTGTGGGGGGTTTAGAATTAGATTGCAGAAACACTAAAAACTAAACATGAAATAATTTAAACAGATTTTTTTTTAATTGTTCTTTGTTTTGGTTAGGTTTGACCTACATATCAGTGAAAAGTTACAATTCCTATTCTTGTGCTAGCAAGCTTGACAGATTGCTTTAAAAAGGGGTTGGCAATGTAATCTATGAGTTTATCCACTTAGGACTTCGGGACATGATAATGTAGCGGACTAGTGCCATTACAGGAGAATAACTAACTTCGTGTAGTAGCGGTAAATACCCGGCGGTGTGTGCACGGCGCTGAAGCTGCCGCTGCTGCGGCACAGCCGGGCTGCAAATCGTATCGGCTTGAATAAACTGCGACTCGAAGCTTTCATGGCATTAAATACGAACGGTGTTTGTCGTGATCTCACCTGGCTCCCGCTGCGTTTGGCGGGAGGGAGCGGGGCGGGGAGGGCGGAGCGGCCGCACCGGCCCCGCGCTGCCCTGGGGGGCTCCGGCCGCCGAGGCGTCCCGGCCCGCGGGTCCCGGCTCCCGCCGGGGGCGGGCCCGGTGCCAGGGCGGTGCCGCCGCCGTGACCCCGCATGTCCCGCCCTCCGCCGGCACGGGCGCGGCCATGGCGGCAGAGGGGGACCGGGAGCTGCTCTTCTACCGGCGGCTGCCCAAAGCGGTGAGCGGCGGGGGGGCGGCCGGTCCCGGGCCCTCCATGCGGTGGCCCCGGCCTCGGGCCTGGCGGCGGCCCCGGGCTCGGGCGGGAGCGGGGCGGCGGGGCCGGGGCTGGCAGAGCACCCGCGCTGCAGGCGGGCGGGCGGACGGACACACAGACACAGATAGACCCTTGCTGCTGCTGGCTCGGGAGTTTTTCCCCAACGCGCGTTTTCTGAGGCCCTTCACCCCACAGGAAAGTGTGTTTGCCCTGTCCAGCTTGTTTACAGACCTCAGCGGCTAATCTAATTCCACCTAAATCAGTTGTGCGTGATCTTCGTTTTATCTTTTTGTCCTCTTCCCTCCAGTCTGGCCTAAAAAGTCTGGCTCAGATAACGCTATTTTTTCCGTGTCCCAAGGGTGTGCCTTACTTAGGGCATATCTGTGCAAGCCTTGCATGCGGGTGCGTGCGGATTTATCGGGGCTCCCGTGCCGCGCTTGCAAAAGCCGATGGCACGTCCTGCAGGGCAGAGCCTGCACAGATGCACGATCAAACCCGCTTCAGAGCACACCGTCCTCGTATTCCCGTGCTCCTTTTAAGTAAGTCGTTTTTCAGGGTGTATTTTTAACGTCTGAGAGAATTCTGTGAGGTGTTTCAATTGTAAGTCTGTGAAAAATGTGAGGTAGTCGCAGCACTGTGTATCTGGCTCGGTTTCCTGAAGCAGTAAAGAGCCACAGCTCCTGGTGCTTAGCTGGAGTTACAATTTCAACATGTTTTCCAGTGAAAGACATGAAGAAATATTTCTCCAGCTTTCCTTTTCCTAGTGAGAGGAATGTGTACAGGGGGATGAAGGGGTTTGAATGGGTTGGGAGGGCACTAGGGAGTGTTCTGTATGTCAGGAGCGAGGAGGTAAGAAGGAGCACCGGTGAAGTGCAGAATGGAGCTGAGGATCATAGATTTGGAGCCCAAAGTCAGGCTGTCCACAGTCAGGCAGAAAGAAGCCTCAGGCAAAGGAGTGCAGTTGCTGTTCATGGCAGCATCTTGCTGCACTTTTGGTGTGAGTTGAAACTTCAAAGTATGAATGAAAGAAAAGTCAGTGAATATACACATGTTGCTGTTTTTGAATGGTGCACATGTACATTTAACTTGCAGTAGATGGGGAGAGTTCTGGAATCATTAGTGTACTTAATACTGAGGCAGCTGTTGGCTTCCTCCTCACCTTGGATCACACCACTCCAGCAACTGACTGGAAAGCTCTTTCCTGAGCCAGCTGTGCTTCCATGGAGACCAGTGCCAACAGCAGCCACCAAGTGAGAGCAAACAAACAGGGCAGTCTCAGTTGAACTTGCAAAAACGTGAGGAAATTATTATTAGCCAAACACAGAGATAACTGTTGCTTTATTTTCCCTCTCGGAGTGAAATATTGGTGTAGGATTCAAGAAGAGCAGTACAAACAAGATTCAGAAGACATCCTTTTCACAGTCCATAGGATTTTTTTTCCCTAGGAACTGCATGCTCATTTGAACGGCTGTATCAGTTCTGCCACCATGAAGAAACTCATGGCCCAGAAGCCAAACCTTCAGATCCAGAATGGAATGACTGTGATTGACAAAGGAAAGAAAAGAACCTTAGAGGAGTGAGTATGCACGTGTGTGTGATTTACTGAGGGTTTTTTAAGTTGAAGACAGAGAAATGTGTGGCCTTATACACTGATGGCAGAAAATAAATTTCAAGGTTCATAGTATAATTGTTAGGTATTTTGATACTTGTATCTACAGAATAATTTCTTATGTGCATGCAGACTAAAAGGAAATCTTATGTAATTAATTCCATCTTTAAAGGATTGAAATTTTTTACTTACAGCATATGCTTTTCAGAGAAAATTGACTCACAGAGTTTCCTTTTTTTGGAAACTTTGTGTTTTCCTTTGTGCTTCAAAAAGCTTTGTGGTAATAATAATAACAACAACTTTTGTTGCAAATGCTTTGTTAGCATCTAAAATCAGAAAGTGCTGTTCAGATGGTCTTTTTATTTCAAGCTGCAGGCTGGTTAATTGACCATACTGAGTACATGTTTTCAGAGCGTAGATTTTTTTTTTCTGAATACTCATTCAATGCTTGTTCATTTAAGTTTTTATTTTAGATGTTTTCAGATGTTTCAGATCATCTATCAGGTTACCACTAGGACTGAAGATATTTTACTGGTAAGTTAAATAGAAGTTCATTTAAAAAAAGCTAACAGTACACACAGTTGGATTAAGAGCATTGGGTTCCAAGTAACAACAACAGCTGGAGGTCAGATTAATTGTTGTAAAACTAATTTAGAAACTCAGGATTTCATAGAACTCCTACACTTAATTTTTGTTAAAGCTATGGACTTTCAATATGGTGATCATTACAACCACTCAAGTGCTTGGACTGGTAACACCTTAAAAACATCACGTCTGTTGCTTGTTACCAGAGTTTTGATTTACTGTAGATTCCCGTTCCTTTGGATCATTACATACCAAAACAACAGAACTAGAACTGCCCTTTGTTCACCTCAGGTCACAGAGCTGTCAAGACGAGCTGCTGTGTGATCCAGGCAGGGAGCAGGCAGTGGTGTGGTGTCCTCTTCTTCCCCCCTGTGAAGGGCCTGTGACAGCCTGTTAAACACAGAGAGAGGCGCAGAGCTGTGCAGGGTGTTGAGACTGCCCCAGACTGCACTGAGGGGGATCCCTGTTCAGACCAGGAAATTCTCATTCATCCTAACTGTCCTTGGTGTCCCTGAGGGAGTGGAATGTGCCCTCTGTGGGGTGGTATTTCCAGAAATGGAGGGTACTAAAAGCACAGGGACTGAAAATGTTGCAAGTGTTTCCTAACAAACAATAAGTGAGTCTTCTAGTTCTAAAGGAAAATATAACCAATTATAAGCATTACTTTTGTGATGTTGAATACACTGTTACTTAATCAGATAACTAAAGATGTCATTAAAGAATTTGCTGATGATGGTGTCAAGTATCTGGAATTGAGGAGCACTCCAAGAGAAGAAAAGTCCACAGGTACAGTCTGTTCTGGTTTTCAATTTGTAAGTTTAATGCCCTATAAAACTTAGTTAAAGACTATGTTAATAACAAGTAAAGTCAAATTTAGTTGGCTCAATTAAAAAATACATATTTTAAATATGAAACCAAAGATTTAACCATGTAAAAGCATGTTACTTTACCATTAGATTTTTGAGGACAAAAATGTGTTGGCTATAATTCTACTACCCAAGAGTTTTGGTTATTTGCTTGATTATGACATCTGAGTCTGCTAATATTTTTAAGAGCTGATCTATTTTATTGTTATTACTTCATTTTTTTGCTTTCTTTCAGATACAGTTTAATAGAAACACATAAGAGAAGTCCTGTTTTGACTCTGTGGTTCACACAAAGTTGTTTTCAATTTTCCAGATGCTTAGGAGGAGGTTTAGTTCAAATGTATGCTTCACAGTAAAGCTATATTTGCAGCTGGAATTAGAATTATATGGATTAGAAGACTATGGAGTAAAATCAAGGAGGCTAGAGAGCTGAGTCTGCAGTATAATGAAATGAATTAAAATATGTTTGTTCCAAATGTGTGTATGCGTTTGTAGGTATGACCAGAAGGATGTACGTTGAAACTGTACTTGAGGGTATAAAGCAGTGTCAAGAGGAAGGCTTGGATATAGATGTAAGGTAAATAAACCATGTGGAGTACCTCTTTTCCAAGGTTCTGTGTATTCTGATGATTGGTCACGTTTGCAGAGAGGTTTAAAAGCCATCAGTGTAGGAAAGAAAATTGTTTTTAAACTAGATTACATGGAGTGGAAACAAGTAATACATATGGGAACCTGAATTTTTATCTTTTTTACTGCTAGAGAAGGAAACTGGATGTAAAACTTCTCAGCTTTATGCCTGTCCATTCTCTGCAACATTTTCAGGAAAAGCAGTGTTTTTCATGGAATTTGCATTAAAGGTTCCTTTTTCATAGCCTAGATTCATTGCAGAAGTTTTGCTTGATTAGCTGTACAAGCAGCCTGCTGTAAAGAAGAGCTGGTCCTGACCAGCAGAGAAGTTTCAGGTGTCAGTGGCTGCTTGCAGGTGGTCTGCTCACCTGTCTCTTAAGAGTCTCAGCAGCAACCCTTACCAGATTTTTTTGTGGAAGCTGAAGAATTCTCATCATTCATGTGTGCTATTGCATGTCACAGGCCAACCTGTTTATCTATTTGTGTCCCCCTGCACTTTGGTAGCTTCATTCCTTTGAGTAGTTTCCTATACAAATAGTTTTTATACTCAGCCATGGAGGATGTGAAGTGCCATTTTTGTTGGTATCAGGTCTGTTGAGCTCCTTGTATATAATTTAATACATGCATTTCTATCCCAGGTTGTTAATAGCAATAAACAGAAGAGATGGTCCAGCAGTTGCTAAGCAGATTGTTAAGCTTGCTGAAGAGTTCCTGCTTTCCAGTGATGGAGTTGTAGTAGGACTTGACTTCAGTGGTGATCCCACTGTAAGTTTTTGGTTCATTTTGGTCTATTCTTGAAGATAAACGTACTGTGGCATAAGAGCAAGCAGTTCTAACTGTGCTTTGTTCCTACAAGTTTTTGCCCAATGTTGTTGCTAGTTGTAGTCTTGCTACCGGGTTAATCCCTGTTGCTGTAAGGGGCAAATACTCCTAAAAAACCCCATAGATTCATATGTGACTCTGAGAAAAGAGCCACTGAAAAGCAATGTTTATCTGGTATGTGTCTGTAACTGAGTTGTCCCAGTCAGATTGTCTGGGTGGAGGCAAGTTGATACTAGTTTCAATTTTGCTTAGCTGCACCAAATGCTTTTATTGGATGTTAAGAAAGCAAAAATGTTGGAGGACAGCTGTGGAATAACTCAGGGTGGGAGCTGTATAAAAGGTATCAAAATCAAGACAATTGGCTTTAAGTCATGGGTATCATCTGAGCTACTGATGTTTGCCTCGTTTGTCTAAGCTGGCAGAAGGCTGTGTGACTTGCTGCATTCATTCCAAGTGAAGTAATGGGAAAAGAGAAATAATCAGTGTAACTGTATTTGAATGAAGTATTTTGATAGTTTCTCAATTATGGCAATGACGGGGGTTTTGTCAAATAAGCTCTAGAATGGTGATGTGTTTCTGTCTTCCAGGCAGGACACGGTCAAGATTTTTTGGAGCCACTCTCAGAAGCAAAAAAAGCAGGTCTAAAGCTGGCATTGCATCTTTCTGAGGTAAAAGTTTTCCTTATTTTGGTGCCTCTCTGTAATTTCCACTTCAGGAAAAGCTTGATGAAACTAAAATCACCTTCTGTGCATTTTGAACTTCTCAGGCCAAACTATTAATGGTTTGGGGCATTTGACAAGAGAGAGGAAAACGAGGAATCTTCAACAATCTGTTGCAAATCAAAACAGTCAAATTATTGCTTCTTGTTCTATATTGGGGAGTTAGGTGTGAAATTGAAATTAATAACATTCTAAGAGATCCACTGTTTTCTTCCTGGTATTTTACTGTAAATCTTGTATAATGAAATCTGTGCGGTTTTGTGAGTAGTGAGCTCTGTTAACCTTGCTTGTATTAGTAGAGAGTTGGGCTTTGCCATGCAATCTGCTGAAGTGATGACTGGAGTTTACTCTGACAAATCTGATAAATCCTGAAGATAGTTTTATTTTTTCAGGAAATTAAGCAGGACATAGGATGTCACAGGCCTATTTATACTTTTTCTTATTTCACTAACACTTTCTCTTGGATAAGACTTGCTGTAAAAAAAGAACTTGAAGCCCACTGCAATTATTTAATATGCTGCAAGACACTGCTTTGACAGAATGTAAAATATTTCCCCTCTAGATTCCTAATAAAGAAGAGGAGACCAAAATTCTCCTGGGCCTGCCTCCTGACAGAATTGGACATGGAACATTTCTCAACTCCACAGCAGCAGGTTCAGAAGAGTTAGTGTCAATTGTTCGACAGAACCGGATACCTATTGGTAAGGAAAAAAATATTTACAGTGGCTCGATCTCTAGATTGCAGAATGGCACATGGACTGCTGATCTAGTGACTCCAGTTTGTCTTGGACCAGACGTGGCTTAGGCAAACATGGCAGTGGGAATTGTCCTCAAGGTACACTCATAATGCTTTGGGGATTTTTGATGTGTTTGTGGCAGCAGACAATTGATGTCTCAGATGAAAACAAAACTGAATTATAACTTACAGTTACTGTGCGAGACTGTGGTGATTCTATATCTGGTTTGCAAGCTCCCAGACTTTTACACCTTGTAGAAATTGATTACCAAACTTTCCTCAGAAGAAGTTACCAAAGAAGCAGTTAGAAAATAGAGGAAACAACAGTAGCTGATTTTAATTTTTATTCAGGAACAGAAATAAGTCAATTAACATGTCAAAAACATCTCTCTCATTTTGATATATATCCTAATTTCTTTTTTTTTTCCCCTAGAACTCTGCATGACATCAAACATAAAATCTCAGACGGTGCCTTCCTGTGACAAACACCATTTTGGATACTGGTACAGCATGGGCCATCCTGCAGTGCTCTGTGTAAGTTTTTTGATTTTAACCATGTATTTAGGCAAAGAGCCAAGCTAATGTGAAGTTGGAGAAGCATTTCTCCTTTAATGGATCGGAGCTGACTTACAGTTTCTGACCTTGTAGCAAATCATTCACTTTCAGGAAATCAGAATGTTCAGTTTGAGAAATGCTGGTAATACAAAGGGGAATTGATAGTACTTCTCTTGGTTCTGTTGTAAAGCCAGGTCTTTTTTTCTGTGTGGATAAGATGATCAGCTATACATGCAATGACCTTCATAGCTGTTTGCATACTGACAGGTTTCTCTTAAAACACGGGGTCCAGTGCTTGCACATACACTTGTGTGTACCAGGGGGTTCATTGTGTTGGGTGAGAGTTCTTGTGTTCTCTTGACAGCTCGTTAAAGTCCTTAAACACTGAGGTGCCAAGTACTTGTGCTGCTCTTGGCAGGATTTCACTATCATCCTGTTGGTTTAACCCCCATAATCTGTAGCATTGTCCAAGTGTGTGTATATAAATATAATAGCATTGTGCTTATTTTTAAAATAAGCCTCAATCCTTCATTGTCTAAAGGGTCAGAGAGTTTCTTCCTTGAAGATGTGGAACACAGAGTATGCTCTAGTTCCCAGATCTAAGGAAAGGGAAAAGAGGAATAAGGAGACCTGCACATAACTTGAATGTATGCAGCATTTGATAGCCATCTTTCTAGCAATTTTAGTAGGTAATCCTATTTTCTTGATAAATTATGCCATTATTTTAAGAAGTTTTCTTTTATGTTTGAATAGTTAATTCATTTTGAGTGAAAATAGGGCAAATAGAGATGAAATAATTATGCACAGATGAAAGAACCGTGGAATAAAATGTGAGACAGGAAGATAAAACTGGTTTGTATGTATAGAAAAAGACTTTTTTTCATATAGAGGAACTAATTTAACCTTTTTTTTTCTTTTCTTTCAATGTAACTCCAGACTGATGATAAAGGCGTCTTTGCAACTGAACTATCACAAGAATATGAGCTGGTTGCAAAAACATTTAATTTGACTCGATCACAGATGTGGGATCTTTCCTATGAATCAATCAACTATATTTTTGCTTCAAATGCAGTGAAATCCAAGCTCAGGGAACAATGGTGTAAACTGAAACCAGCTCTGTTTGATTAATCAAACTGTTGTTCTAAACAGCTCGGGTGTAGTCGGTGAGTTAATAAGCATTTTTTACTGAAGTCCCCAGCTTTTTTCAGACTTCAGGGTTATAAACCCAGCCATAAACTGCTTGTGCAAAATGAAGATGATGGGAATGTATCCTTTGTTGGTGGGGACAGAAGTAAATGTTCTTTTATAGTTGGGAGGGGCTCTCAACCAGTGACCAAAACTCCAAATGTGTTGTCACATTGTTTCTTGTCAGCTGATGTGACATTTAAAAAAAATACTTAGTTGAAATATGTCATTATAATATAAATATTTGAGAGCTGGAACAAAATGAAGGCACAGCTGTTGGTGTTTCAAGTGTCTCTGTTGGCAGCGTTTCCCCAAGCAGTTTGGACGTGTGGTGTGTATATCTGTTGTTCTGTTTTCAGGTTTTGAGCAGTTGATTGAATGTGAAGACAGAAAAAAACTCAGGGAGAATGAAATATTTGTCCCAAAGGAATTTAATATTTTCTCTGTTTTTATTGCTGTACATGTATGACTGAAGGCTGCCGTGGATTGTGTGGCACATGCTGGTGCTCTCGGCAGTGGTGGCGTTCAGGCAGTTGAGAATCGTGAACGCCTTCGGTACCTGAGCTACTTGTGCAAAGTGGTCTCATTCTTAAAATGCTTTTTAGAGTTGCTGTTTGTTGTGTAAAAAAAAAAAGCAATAAAAATATCCTCAACCTCCGTGTTTTTGAAACCACCCCTTCAAGGTGTGGATGTGCGTGTTTGAGCTCTACAGAAGAGAAGCAGGATTCCCTGGGGGCGAGGCTCTGGAGCAGACGAGCTGCCTGCCAGCCACAAAACTGCAGCCAGGGCTCCCTGCCTCGGGCAGCCACAGGGTTCACTGTGCCCTCTCAGTGCACTCGCCTGTGTGTTTTGTTACTGAGGGTTCAGAATGTCTCTGAACATGCACATGCAGCGGTATCCAACACTGGGCATTGCTGGCTAGTGCAGGAAGTATCCGGAGAGAAGGTGTTTCCTACCTACAGTCCTTTTACATTGGTTAATTAAACATCAAACGTTCTGGGCTCCATGAGGAATACTGAATGTGTGTCCAATGATACAACAGCTGTTCATAATACAGTCAGTATAACATAGCTCTGGCTCCTAAGTAAGGTTGGGGAGGAGGATAGCGAAGAATTTGGTATGTCTGTGTGTCTACTGGAGGTTTCCACAGAATGTTTTCCAAGCAGAAAACATCTCCCTTTTGGAGATGCAGGGAAATTATCTGGAGCAGAGCTGTGGGTTTATATATTATCTGAACCAGAATAAGACCATATGTTGACTTTTTCTCTATAAGCAGTACTTTACTTTCCAAGTAGTTTCACTGGTCACATTATCAGTTACTATTTGATCATGCTTGTCTGTATTTTCTGTTAACAAAAATAATTACCATGATAAATGTATTTTTTCTTTCTTATTGAAAGCTTTGTAAAGACAAGTGGAGCAACTTTCTAGAATTTTATAGTTAAGTATATGTTAGTCATCTCAAATAAGATGGCATTCTCTTATAAGTTTATAGTATTTCATAGCTCATGGCCTTCTAATAACTCTTCAGTAACACAGTATTTGATTTATTATTGAAGAAAAACTGTAGATTTCCTATTTATTTACTAAGGAGTCATCCTCAGTGCTCATTGTATCATATGTAAAATTTTCTAAAGCAAAGTAAGACTCATCATTAGTGTCTGAGACTTTTAGTTCCAAACTTTTAGTGTTATATGGAAGTAAATTGGATTTTTAAGGTTTCCATGTGGAATGTGAGGTAGAAATGTTAATTCCGAGAGCATAGCCCAGGTATATGCCGATATTTTCAACTTCCTTGTTTTTCTGCAGGTATACAATGTCTTACAGACTTTTTAACAATATGGATTATTATATATAATTCCCAATATTTCCATTTGATTTACTTCTGTGTGTCTTCACGATACTGCCTTGCATCAGCTGTAGTGCTGCCCCCAGATAGTTTGGTACACGATGGCACATGGATGCTGCACAGTTTTATAATTAAAAAAAAACAACCAACTTCCCTGATTATTCATGACACAAGCATTTGGACATAGTGAACCAGTGCAGTTGTGTGTAATCTGGAGTTCTGGAATCCCTCTTCTGAAGACTTACTTTGTCACTCAGATATTTGCAGGCGTGCTGGTGATTTAAAAACCCACCACTTTGTGTTCAGCAGTATTTATAATGTCTTGGTAATGGGAGTCAGGAGGTAACTTGGAAGATTCCATTTGTGTGCAGTAAAAGAACCAGAAATCTATGTGGGTGGCTGAAGAATCAGAATCAGGATTTCTATACATATGACTCTAACTGTTACTGAGGTTATTCACACTGCAGAAGTGTTATGCTTAGGAAATTGGACAGGATGTGGACTTTTGGAATGAAAAATCACCATCTGATGAGACCTTTGTCATGCGCAGTTCCTAAGTTGTTCCTTAGAACCTGAAACCCTCTTACTGTCTCTGGGCTAGTTTTCCAGAGTTTAACTTTTATAAGTAAAACTGCAGTTTCCTTCTTTGGCTTCAGGTAGGATTATAATTAATTTTAATTTAAACACTTCTTGCTGAGCCTGCTTGTTAAATCCCGAGTTAGCAGTGACCACTGTTTAGTTTATAATATTATATAAAAATGACTGTGACACACAGTCACAGTGAAGCATCACCACAGAATTAACCATCAGTAGTGGGGCAGGGGACTTTTTTCCTTGAATGCAATGGAAATTTTGAGTAACTACTACTAGAATTACATGGTATGAGGTTTAAGTTATCTATTCAAGTGAAACTCAACTTATTTTTAAAGTAAACAAAATAGATCTAGACTGAGTTAATATTTTTGTTTATTTCCATCTGATTACATGAGAGAACACTTACAGAGCAATCTCCAATGCTCAGTCTTTACTCACATCACATGAAAATACACACTGGTCCTACTAAAAAATACTGCTTTGGCAATGTACATGAGAACAACTGCTCGCTGTGGCATAACTTTCTCGGTTGCTTTTGAGGCAAACACAGAAAGTCTTGAAAACCTCAACTCCTTATGATGAGACTGGTAACATACCACCCTTCTCATAATACAGCCACTAAACTGTAAGTATTTACACACTGCTCTTCAGGATCCTAGCTCTGCAGATGATGTATATACATGAATGATTTATATGTCTGTTTGGATGTTTAGGCATTTCAAAATAATACATGAAAGGAATAGATGTGGGTAAGGGCAGTGCACTCGGGAAGCGATTCAGCTGATTAAAAGGCTGGCACGTCCATCTTGCCTAGAGAGCAGGTCAGACTGGAGAGGAGAGGGCTCTGGGGCCAGATCTCATCAGTGTTTTTAAATACCTGATGGGAAGCAGTAAAGAGCACGGAACTAGGCCCTTCTCAGTGATACCCAGTAACAGGAAAAGGGGCACAAACTGGAACACAGAAATTGCACCTGAATGTAAAGAAACACTTTTGTACTGTGTGGGTGGTTGAACATGGAAACACATCACCCAAACAGGCAGGGAAGTCTCTGTCTTCACAGATGCTCAAACCGCTCAGTGACTTCTGGTAGCTTGAGACAAGGAGGTGGACTGGGCAATCTCCAGAGATGCCTTCCAACCTCACCTGTTCTGTGGAGAAAATATACAAATGATAAAGTCTCTATACGAATACAAAAGCTTGTAAAATTAAATACTGACTTAACTCAGTCACTGAAGTGACAATTTTTCACCAGGCTTGGTCACCAGCAGTTGGCTGACTTGTGAGCCTGTTTTTAAAGAAGAGTTTATTCACTCTTCATAGCCTTCCTTCTTTCACAGCCATTGTGGAATCCCTTGGTGCCATCAGGACCTTTAGGCAGCCTCAGTACCCCTACAGGGAGACCGTCTGCATTTTGTATTTTCCTAACCAACATGGGACTGCTGGTGGAACTCTTCTCTTGTGTGAAAGTTTGGGCTTTTCTTCTCTGTACCCAGGGGCTCCCAGAAGGGGTGATGCTGCTATCCGAGGAATAATCTGTACATTTCCTTGGAATTTCAGGGCTAGTGCTTGGGTTAAGCTTACTGTCTTCAGCCAGTGGAGATTTTTTTGTTCCTTTCCTTAGTGAAGATGGACTATTCCAAGGACTTGATCTGGGTGACACATTAGGACTCAAATGGTTATTTGGATGAATGATGGGGCTCAGATTACATGCAGTATTTGCTGCAGTACGTTTGCGCCCTGACAGTGGGGATGTGGGATTGCTCTCTGGGTCAGAAGAGCTGTTTGCTGAAGATTCATCACCAACAAACTGAAGTTCCTCCACTCTCTTATTAAGGGATCGAGTCTTCTTAAGACTCTTGCTGGAATCTTCATCGTGGTTCTTCTCTTTGGGAACTTTTTTCTTTGGTGGTTTCATTCCTATGAGGACAACTTTCATGCCAGTCTCTTTCTTTTCGGTGCACATTGAATCATGAGCACGTATGGCAGCATCTACTTCTTCAAATTCTATAATTGCACATTCCTGAGTTCCCAGCTGGGTGTACCGGTTGCTGACCCTCCTGATATCAGGTGGTAGGTCCCTGCCAGGCTTGAGAATACGAACTGATGAAATAACACCAAAAGTTATAAAGGCTTTGAGGAGATGCTCCATTATCCTTTCTTGCATGCATCCATTTTCTTGCTTATTAAGAGCCTGAAGGTCAGAAATTGTATGGATGTCATACACCAGTAGCATCCTGGTAGGGACGTTTTCACTTGGAAACAGTGGAACTGGAGTCTTTCTTCGAACCTTTTTGTTGTCATCGTTGAGCTCAAGAGTGTCCGAGTACTTCAGTGCGTAGGCCGTGGTTCTCCAGTCACGGGTAAGGTGTTTCACCTTGGAGACAGACACAGGTTAAACACCACAACTGATCAAACCCACTCAGACTAATTACAGAATTTTAAGGCAGATGCAGTCTACAAACAGAAAGTGGGATTTAAGTTTCATGTAGCAGACTTGGTGAAAAAGTAAACAGTTTTCCTGCTACAATGGGCCTTGGTGAGCTCCTGTAAAGCTCATGGCCTGTTGAATCTGATGGAAACAGGAACTGACACTAAAGCTCAAACTGGAAATTGTTACTGTATCTGAAAGCCTGCTCAAGGGATGCTTGGTCATTCCACATGTAGGTCTGAACCACGATCAAAATGTGTGTTCTTCTGGCAGGTTTATTTTGTTAAATTTGCCAAGCAAGAAGTTTTGTCAAGTTTAGGACTTCATTGTCTTGAACTGGTTTTCCTCCCTCAAAACAGCTTAAAAAAAACCCCAAACTTCTCCATTTCCTTTAAGTGGTTTATCACCAATATAATCTGTTTGAAGTGGTCTGAAGAAGCCAGGAGTGCCTCAGCTTCTAGACTGAAAAACTCTGCAAAGTGTTAGGTGTAGAATCTTGACAAAGTATTTCTGTTGCAATTTTAGAAATTGGTTACATACACATATTTACATTGGTGTTCCTAATTTAAGAAAAAAATAATAGAACTAATCTCACCTTTAAGTGACTTCAGTTATCAGTTACTTTATACTACTCTTAATTTTTGGATCTTCATACAATTGCAAAGATCAGATTCACCATCCCTTCTCAGAGACAGGAATATAACTTTACCAGGATTACTCAGCTACTCATGAGTAGTTGACATAAAAATTCATTTTATCTGATGTCCCAGGTGCTATGTTCTCCTCTCTCCCAGAATGATAATTTAAAAGCATACATGTTTTTAAGCCTATGATTTCCCTAGCCAATCATGAAGGAGTTCAGCTATTAAAGTTCTGGATGAGAACAAACCTAACCATCACAGCAAAACAAAATCAACCCCTTAGAGAGGCAGATAGAGACTGTAAAATCGCCTCTATAAAATGTAATTTTCATCTCTCTTAATGTTAGATGCATCAGGCTTACATGAGGCACTTCAAGTCTTAAAAAGTTAGCTCACCTTCTTAAAAGAAGTGAGGAGTTTAACACTGACATAGCCCATCTTATTTCTTCTCACGTGCTTCAGGAGGAAGGCGTCTTTCTCAAGGTTCTCATCTGAGAAGTAATATTCAATCTGTGCTATTAATTTCTGGATCAGGTCATTTTCTGGTGGTTTCCAGTTCTGCTCAGAGTCGTCATCATTTTCCCCACCACTGGAAAATAATTAAATGATTTTTATCAACAGATCATCTTATATTAGTGGATTCAAATAGTCTTTCAAAATGAAAAGACATGACCACTTCACCAATTGGTATTGCTGCTTCCAACCTACTTCATATGTGGCCACTGAACAGTTACCACCCATCCATCTGGGACAGCTGGCCAGCTCAGAGGAAGAAGCTTTTCAGTCAGCATAAGGAGTCAAGTTCCTGAGCTCATCCCCAAAGCTGATCTCAGTGTAGAACAAGCAGACATACACACTAACATCTTGAAAACACTCTGCCAAGTCAAATCCTACACTAAAACATGAAATGAAGGTGCACAGGTACATGGTACCATACAAAGCTCCTCCAGTGACAGTGTTTTATTTTTTAGTATGAAGCTATTAAACACAGGCTTGACCTTTATGTGCTTCATGGCTCACATATGAGAGGATGAATATCCCAACATGATGCAGTCATGATTTCTCAAGCCTCTTACCTGCATGAAGGCAGGAGCAGGAATCCAAAGAGTAAACAGGTCACTTCCAGAGTGACAGAGTAACATAACTAGCAGTTTTCCATAAGGGCATTTGTATGTATGTGTGGTAGCAGCTCATGTATCTCAGGAAGTCATTCTCATTTTTTCTCTCCTTCCCATCATGCTGTCTAGGTATCTGTGCAAAATGGAGCACTAATGGGCATCCTATCCCAAAAAGAGATACTGCAACCATGGGTTCAAGATGAACTTCTTGCCACGCACAGTTACAGCAACGTGTTTGTTGCTGAAATAGCAATTTAAATGGTCATTTCCATCTAGAATTGAGGCAAATGGCTCAGCCACAGGCGACTGTAATGCACAAGCCCATCTTAAGCCAGAGTAATTTTTTAAGCTGTTAGCAGTCCAGTTTTGTTATGGGACCATCATGAAAGTTTCTGTTAAAAAAATAAAATTGCCCACTAAGTACCTTAGATCCTATAAATCATGTATTACTATGGTCTCCCACATACCTCATCAACAAAAAAGGAGGAGCCATGCATTTGCCCAAAATTTTCTTAAATGGCTTTTGCAGAGCTTGTGAAATCACTAGGAAAGGGAGCAGGCATCACACTGGAGTCCCCTGAGGCTGATCTGGGAGGGAGGATGCAGCCCTGCTGAGTCACCCTGCCTTGAGACAGCTCTGTCCTGGAGATGAACTGGAGGCTGTGAGCGCAGCACTGCCTCGCCTCGCCAGATGCTTGTTGTATGTCTGAAGGTCATGTTCAGGTCAGTGGGCTCTGCACAGGGACCGTGCCCCCACCTGTGACGGCTACAGCAGTTCTCTGGGACCTGGCTGTTTGAAGCTTCCAACCCATTTACTTCTTATGGCTGATGATAGGGCAGCACATCATGGCACATATGTGGATACTTGTATGATCCGAGAAGTCTCACTGCTAAAATCTCCCTAGCCATCAATGGAGTACAGTTCAAAGGAAGGAAGGGTGAGAGAGCAAGAAAAAGAATTTACTTGGCAATGCCAGAAGTAGAGGATAATAGATGAAGTTATGATTAGTGTAGTAAAAAATATTCGATGACCAGCTGTGGGTGCTGGTTTCAGAAGGAAGAAAAAACAGCACTATTTATTTTTCATTATTGATATTCCCTTACCCCACTACTCATTCTTCATTCACTAGCAATTCAGAATTAGTGTGAACACAAGAAACTTGGAACATTTCAGCCTTTTTGCACATCCACACTCTGCTAGGAAAAGCTTACCTTCAGTTCAGGATGGGGCTGTTTTAGAGAATATATTAGCACAGACATTTGCAGGTGTTTGGATGGAAACAAAAAGGGGCATCATGGCTTAGAAAACAATAAAAATGAACTGTATGTTTGCAACAACGAGTGTTGTTTGCAACACACTGAATCAGAGCAAAACAGGCCTCATTTCACCTCTCACATATTGGTCACAGTCTGACCTATACATGATAGTATTTGGCAGACAGCTCAGCTTTTACAAAATCCCATGGGCTCTTTCAACAGCCCTCGCTAAGTGCTGTATGGAAATGCCACCTAGAGCAAATGCAGAAATTTGTAACTAGCTCCATATTAATTCATAGTAGTGATCAACTGGTAGTACCTCAAGGGTATCAACTGTACTACAAAAGTAGATAATAAATCGATCCCAGTCAACACTGAGAATAAACCAAACCCTAATAGTTATTCACAACTTTATTTCTTTAATATGCTTATCAAAACGGACTGAAAAACAATCTTTTAACCTGGTGACTCATCTGGCCATTAGTCACACAAGAAAACGTATCTACATAGAGAGCAGATTTGGAGTTTTAAATATCAAGACTCACACACAGTATATTAAATTGTTTGGATAGTGTCTAGCCTTTTGAAAAGTTTTAGCTGAGTCCCAAATGAATAAAGTATTGTATTATTAAGCAGTATGTGGTAATCTAATTTATGAGTTCCAACAGTACAATCTCTCCAAGGCAGTGCAAGTCTGTTAACAAAAATGTGGATACAATACTTGGTGTCTCTTAATGGAATGTGTGGCTGCAGCAATCATTCATTTTAATTTCTATTGTGAATTGTTATGCTTTAGACTGATAACATCATAACAACATTCACCTTTCAAACTCAGATTCATCCAAAATAAACTTGAGTAGAAATAGCTTTACTTCATGCACATGAGAACTACCTGTTTATTATCAACGGTCTGGAGATGGTTCTGAAGCACCTGGCAGCTAAAAGGCTGAGGACTGTATGTCACAAATACCCAGAGATTTCCCAGAGAACTGTAGGGCTTGACCACTGGGGAAACAGCTTTCACTTCATAAGTTATAAAACCTAGAAATTGGGAGGGGGGGGGAATTCAAATCGTCTGCGAGCTTCAGCTGGAGAGTGAGATGGCTTGTTCCCAGCAGTTTTAGACCATCACTAATAATTTTCAAACTGCTTGTAAATAATTTCCTATCATATAAATAAGTGCATTTAAGAGTAGCTATTGTGTGTTACAAAGCTTGAAAAAATAACCACCCTTTTTTCTAGTCTAGGCCAGGACTAGAAGCTCTTACAGAAGTAATACTATCACAGATAACAAATGTAAATAATTTCCCAAAATTAAGAAATCAGTAATTGGAATGCAACACTGTAGACTGCTGTACATATTTATAAAAATAATAGTTGTATATGATTGTGGAAAAACTAAGCAGACTCAGCTTAAACATCCTAATTGTGCCTAGCTATGCTCAACTCCTGTTTCTGTAGTATATAGTTGAAAATTTTGGCAGCTGCAAAAAGCTCCCCCTCCCCAACTAGCCCTCTGTAATTTAAAATAACACGCTGCAGTTCATTCTGAGTCAGTGCTAGGATATGAAGTTAGAGAATCAATTAGAAACAATAGATGTACAAACAGAATACTGGATTTCTTGCTACTGTATGTAAATCTTTACATGACAATTTATTACTGCATCTGTACAGTACATTACTGTACTACATCAGTACAAATCATAAGATGAACTACAACTAACGAGCATTGTCTCTCTGCAGTTTTCTGGCACAAAAATCCTGGATGTGCCTTTTACTGGTAAGATAATCTGGTAGGCATCAAAGCAATTTCAGGCACCACTAGTAATTCCTACAACATACTACTGAGTGCAGACAGCACTACTGGCATTATCAAACAGTAAAACGCAGAGTATAAAGTGGCGGGTTTTTTCTGCATTTCTAATGGCCTTGATTTTGTGTCTAGTCGCCTTGTTTCCAAGGCCATAACACGATTCTGTCTGTCCATGTCTTAAATATCTAAGGAAATAACTGTGTCTGTGCAATAAAATATCGAGTCCATGCAATAAAAATCAACCAAAAAAAAACCACAAAACCTCCCAAAACAAACAAAAAATCCACAACAAACAAAACAAAAACAAAAACCAAAGCACAACAACTAACCCTCAAACCCCTTTCTGTAAAAGGCAATGAAGTGGCATGGGGAAGCCGCGGCCCCGGCAGCTCCCTGGGGTCGGAGGGGCCGCAGCCCGGGTAGAGCCATCGGTTCCCGGGCAGCTCCCTCCCAGGTGTCTCCTCGCTGGGGGGGGTTCCCGTCTCCCACCCGCCCCCTCAGCGTTGCATCAGCCGCGGCTGCTCCGTTACGTGGTGACCGCGGCGGCCCCGCTCCTCGCCCCGCTCCTCGCCCCGCCCGGGGCGCCGCCGGACCCCCTGCCCTGCCGCCGGACCCCCTTCCTGGGGGCTCACCTGGAGCGCCCGCACCGCCCCGAGTCCTCCTCGCTGCAGCTGGGGCACAGCGCTCCACCGCCCCCCGAGTCTTCCTCCTCGTCCTCGTCCTCCTCCTCCCGCTCTTCCTCCTCCGCGGCTGCCTGGACGGCCACTCGGATCTGCACGGGGCCGCTCCCCGCAGCCCCGGGCTCAGCCGGCTCCTGCTGGGCCATGGCCGGGCTCAGCCCGCCGCGACAGCGGCGCTGCCCCGGGCTGCGACAGCCGCCCTCCGTCCCCTCCTGTCCCCTCCCGTCCCCTCCCGCTGGGGCGGCGCTCCCGGCTCCACTCCCCCGGCGGAGTCGGACCCTCCTCCAGCGGTGCTGTCCCCGGGCCAGCCGGGCGGCTGAAGTGGCCTTCTCGTTGGCGACTCCATCGGGATTGCTTTTATGTCATCAGAAAACAACGCGTTCCTCGCCGGAGAGCAACGTCTCAGCTTCTCGTCGCCTGGTACAGCCCTGGGGCTGAGTCGCTGCGCCCCGACCAGAGCGTTGCGTTTTAAGAGATTCAGAAAGGTTTCGCTGGGGTAAGTGTGGTTTTAAATGCCGAGGATGAGATTTGGAAATAAGAAACACGAGTGAACAAGGACATGAATGGATACATGTTGTTTTTGTAGAGCAGTCTACTCTGTAATTCTGTATGGTACTTACACAGAATAAAAACATTCCCCCTTAAGAACTAATTAAAATAGAGGCCATTTTTCTGAAACACTTATATAGTGGTTATTTTGAACTTAAGAGTATTGCACTTTCTTTCAGTGGACTGTTTCAGCTACTAAAGTGAACATTCACGTTCTGAAGATTAGAATCAAAAACTTTTCAATTTCCATGTAAATATTCATTCTTCAGTCAGGGAAGATCTTTTTTTCAATAGTGTCTAGACCTGAACTGTCACATATAGCTTGGATCTTGAAGTCACGACTTCATTTGTGGCATCTTTGTCTGTGTTACTTCAATGTTTTCTTAAAAATTTGGATGGACGAAAAGCGAGGCTGCACTTGGGGCCAGTTCCTCTCATCCCTGTGACAAACAGTCCTCATGAGTCAGGTTTGTTGGCACGGACACATCCTGAGACTGCTCTGCCTCAGTGGGTTTGGATTATTTTTTAACATGCCTTAAGCAATGAAATATTTTGTTTATGAAATATATTTACATGCATCACTACGCAAATCTCCAGTTCTCTGCTAATGAGACATTCTGTAATATGTCTTGGGTAGGGCATCACTTTGCTGTTGATGTCAGCGGGAGCAGAAATACAAACACAAAGGGCACATTTTAAGACAGTACGGACGGGGACTGTGGGTCTGATTTTGTATGAGTTTGTGGGAGCTGTTTGCCTCCCTGGGCAGGCACAAGGTCAGGACCAGTATGAGCAAAGGACTGTTCTGTGCTGCAGCTAACCTCAGGGATTTACATATTTTGTGACCAGTCTGTGCTCACAAGGTAATTCCCTGAGGCAGAACAGGCACCTGGAAGGTACATCCAGCTTCTTGTCCTGTCAGGGGTTTTCACAAACAGCCACTTGGATGTAGAATTCAGAAAAATACAATTGTAATTCAGTAAAAGAGAGACATGGGGCTCCTGGAGTGGATCCAGTGGAGGGCAATGAGGATGATTGGGAAACTGGAGAATCTCTTATGAGGAAAGGCTGCAGGAGCTGGGCCTGTTCTGCCCTGAAAAAAGACCTCATTGAGGGGTATAAATATCCAAAGGGAGGCATCAGAGGATGAACCAGACTCTGCTCGGTGGTGCTGAGCAATAGGACAAGAGGCAACAGGCAGAAACTGAAGTTCCACTTGAACATGAGTAAGAACTTTACTGTGCAGGTGACCGAACACTGGCACAGATTGCCCAGAGAGGGTGTGGAGTCTCCCTCACTGGAGATACTCCAGAACCATCTGGACACAATCCTGTGCCAGGTGCTCTGGGATGACCCTGCCTGAGCAGGGAGGTTGGACCAGGTGACCCACTGTGGTCCCTTCCATCCTGACCCGCCCTGTCAATCTGTGGCTCTGTAATAGTGTCTTTTCACCACGCGGGGGGAACGCGGTCCGGCACCGGGCACAGAGGGGCGGCCGCGCGGCGCCACGTCCCTCCCTCCATCCATCCGTCCCCTCACGGTTTCCCGCCCCTCGGCGCCGCCCCGGCCGGCGGGCGGGACGGAAGCGGCGGTCGCCGCGGCAACGGCGGGGCCATTTCCGACAGGGCGGCGGCGGCGGTGGCGGCGGCGGCGTGGGGCCGTGCGGAGTGTGGGGGCCGTGCGGGGCTGAGGGACAGCGGCACATGGTGCCCAGCAAGGGCCGCACCGGCCGGGGCCCGCGGGCCGCGCCCGCACCGGTAGGTGCTGCGGGTGGTGCGGGCGGGCGGCGGCTCCGCCGGCGCTGTTTGTGTGTGTGTGTGCCCCCTGTGATGCGCTGGGAGGGGATGGATGAGACATTCGGTTAAGGTTTTCTGTTAATCGTTCTGGTTACTTCGCACGTAGGTGCCAAATTTTGTCATACAAACCCAAAGACCAGCATGTTTTGCCTTTTGAGAAAAGGCGTGTTTAAATGCGAGCGCTTGTTCATGATGAGAATTGCATCCCCATGGAAGTCGTGCTCTCAGTGTATTTTTAAAACTAAAAACAGCGTGATTTTTTTTTAAAGCTAAAAATTATTTAGTGTTGCTTAGTGCTGTGATGTGTTCTTCATAATATTTTTGCATAATAGTTCCTTTCTTGACACATTTTGCTATTGAAAATGCCTGTATTGTTACATTTAACTCTTGGTGTTGATATCTGGTTTTGACAAACGTAGCATTTAATTTCTTTTTCTTTCAACTTGCAGGTTAATAATTGTGGTCTTCAGCTGGTTATCCAGACCTCATCAATACCAGATAAGGGCAAACCAGTAATTATTACCTTTTCTTGGATAATTATATGAATTAAAGCAGTTGTATGATATATACAAATTTGTATGCTTTCAGATAGGAACTACCTTTTCAGTAGTCATTTGTTGACTTATCTAATGTATCTGATAGTATTTTAGTAATTTATTTCATCCTCTTAAGGACATATGAAGTAAAAACAAGGGAATGTACTATACCCTGCCATAAGCTTTATATATGTATGTACATATATATATATATATGTATGCATGTATGTTTTCTTATGCTTCTGTCTGAACGTCTCTTTCTCCTGTACTCCTTACAGGGTGGGGTTTTTTTTCTTTATTTAGTCAACTACATATGCATGTGCTGGTAACTTCCATATTTTCATTTTGGTTTCCAACCCTGAAGCTTTTTTGCTAAAAGAGTGAATAAACCTCTTATTGGAGAAGTTATTATTTTTTTAAGTAATTCGTAGAATTTCCTGAGAATCGTAGTTACTACTGAGGTTGTGTTTGTCTGTGTAGGCGTTATTTGCATTTGAAAACTTTAACATTTGTCTTAAATATTGTGTTACAGTTTGAATTCAGGATAAATAAAGAACCGTTATCTTTCCACAACAGACTTCTGCAGCATGATCTGGAAAAAAACTATTCGGGAAGACAAGGTGATATTCAGTAGGGTTTGCTTTGTTTGTCTTTTGTATCTCTGTTTTATTAACCAAACAGTAAAGAGAGATTGTGTCATGATTAGAATATGTAAGAGTGACAGCTTTTCCTACTTGGCTACAGTAATTCAGTGTTATTACTGTTGCACTACATCCTTAACTTGCTATCCTGGTGCAGATGTCTTATCACATGTTTTCCCCTCATGGAGGAGCATTCTTTCTTCTACCTACAAAGCCACAACCTATCAAGTGCCCTGCTGTTCATTCCCTCAAAAAGCCACACAGTTCTCTCTTGTAACATTTTATTGGACATTTAACATCTTAATATACTTAGACAAAATTAGTTTCTAATTCAGAACCCCAATATGAAAAGATAGTTTTCTTGTGGTGCTTGTGTGCTTTTGGCTTTGAAAAGCAAGATATTGGTGATATCACTGCTAACTGTGGTGAAGACTGGAAGAGCTTCGAAACAGCATTTCTTGACGTGCTACTGCTGCTTGCCTGTCATGTCAAAACAGTGATTGGCTAGGATAGAAGATCAATTTAAATATTATGGCAGTTCTTTACTCATTCTGGTAAAAAATAAACACCAGCAGCCACTGAGAATGGGTTGATTTTTAGGGATATTATGCAGCTTATGGAGTAAATGTAAGTCTGCAGCTTGGGTTTGTTCCCTGCGCAGGAGACCAAAGAGTATTAAGTCCTTTGGTGCGTAATAAGCAGCTCTATCTCCCAGTCCCATCCAGTCTGACAGAACTGTCTGGTTTGGAGTTGAAGCAGAGTACAGGTTCTTTATCAGGATTTGGCGAGACTTCCATTCACACACCTGCAAAATCTAGATCCCAACAAAACAGCCCCAGTGTTAGTTCACATGCTTCAGGTAACACTGAAAAACGTCTTGTCAGTCTCTCTTTTACTGGGTGCCTTACCAGAAGGGTTTCCTAGTGCTCCCTTTGGGTATTAAGAGAGGTTAGTAGGTCATTGTCAGGAAACCACTAGAAATATTTTTCAAAAATATAAGATAGGCATTTAAACAGAGGCTTTTTATAGATCTTTCTGTAATGAAAGGGACCTTTCACACGTGTCTTTAGGAGGATGACAGTAGAAGGAAAAAGGTCACTTTACTGCCATCCTGTCATGTTTCAGACTGATTTTTAAATCCCTGGTCTTATGTTTATTGGCTTAAACACATGTGGCACAACTAATTTAAGACTTTTGCAACAATGTTGATTGATTTTTTTTTTTTAGTGTCTCTGATTTTTTTTTCTTCACAGTTGTTTTGATTTTGAAGGATACATAATATTGTTAGAGTAGCTAGTGATAAAATGTTAAGAGTAGCACTGAAAAGATTCTAAATTGAACAATGAATTGTTTTACTCAAATAGATATCTAATGGTATATTTTAGACAATAATGAACTAACTCACTATAGTAGTTGTCTTTGTTTGTTGAAGAATTAATGTTTTTCCTGTTAACATTTGATTTATTTGAAGGAAGAGAATAAAAAAGAAAAAAAACAAGAAAAAAAGGGGCAAACACATAGAAGTCGAGCCTATATTTTTGTGGTAGCGTACATGCCCAGTGATTTATTTTTGACCAGTATTTTTCAGTAGATCATTTTCCAAATAAGCCAAAGCTCACAGAACACATTTGTTGATTAATTTTGCAGGTATTTTTAGACATCTTACCTCTTGGCTTTTATATTAATGAAATGGGTAAAGATGGACACCTTTATAATTATGTTTTAAAGGGCTGCCTGTTTCTTTCTTGATAATGAAGTGAATAATGAAATGAATGAATACCAATCATTACAAGGTATTGCACGCACTTACCTTTAAAAGACTTGGCATTTGTTTGTGGCTCAGTGGGACTTTTTCAATGTGTTGGTGGTTTAGTTTCTAATTCTATCAATATCTACCTGATCTGTGTCTTTAAATTTATCTTAAGTTAGGAAATACCTTCTTTAAGTTGAGATTCTGAAATTATGAAACAATTATACAGCTTTATGTTAAAACATCTCTGAGTAATTCTAATCAAAATAAAAGTGTCTACAAAATATCTGCTTACAACAAATTGTTGACCAAAAATCTCTCAGAAATAAAACAAATGGATGTACTTTGGAAAGAGGATTTAGGGGGATATAGTTGAAAACAAAAAATAGCAGGAAAGAAAACTGATAAATCATAGTACTGAATGGAGGCAAAAAGCACTTTGATATACTATGTAATGCTTTATTTTTAATAAGAAAGAAAATTTTACATTTAACACCTGTAGTTCATGAAATGCATTTTCAAAGAAGTAATTCATATATTTTCTGTATGATTTTCTAATAGATAACACAAATTTTGGGAGCAGTTCATCAATAACATTTCCTGTATTGCAACGCACTGCTGAAGAAAAAATCCTGAACTCTGACAGACTTACTCTGGAAAGGTGAGAAAGTGACAGTGCACATGCCACAGCACACTAATGTATTTATATTTCAAATGTCAAGTTCTGTAAACCAAAGAAAAATTGCATAGACATAGAACACTGAATTCTGATATCAACTATCTGTTTATAAAGTATCTGATGGAAAACTTAAAAAATTGTGAGGCCACATCTGTTGAAATTTGGGTGTGGTCACAACACAAAACTTCCATGTATTTTCCATGTAACGAGCAAATCTCTGAGTAAGAGGAGAGGAATTCAGAAAATTTTGGAAACACTTCTGCTATGATTTAATGTTAATATTTTAATAGGTAGGAGGAGTTACTTTATTTACAGACTTTAATTAGCAAACCTAATTACCTTCATGTTACCTTAACCAAGATAATAGTTTCCTCTGGTCAATCAGAGTGGGTGAGTTGAAGGTGGGTTACCAATTTGTTACTTACGTGTGTGGTTTGGTTTTTTTGTTTCTTGTTTTCTTCCAGGCAAAAGCTGACAGTGTGCCCAGTTATTGATGGGGAAGATCATCTCCGTCTTTTGAATTTCCAGCATAACTTTATAACTCGGATCCAAAATATTTCTAATCTCCACCACCTTGTTTTCTTAGATTTATATGATAATCAGATCGAGGAAATAAGTGGGGTTTCAACTTTGAGATCCCTGAGAGTCCTTTTGTTGGGAAAGAACAGGTAAAAATAATAAAACTAACTTAAAGCACCCTACTTCTTTATGGTGTAACAACTGTGATCTGTCATTGTTTCTGTTACTTACAGTTCTCAGTTTGTGATGTTGCTTTGAGACTATCCCTAACACTTGCTAAGGGATCCTGCTGAGGAAGGACATAGCTTCTGTGTGTCATGTTCTTCAGAAACTTCCTTTCTTACATATATTTTAGCAAGAATTCTGAAGTACTTTACGTGTTTCCATCTAATCTTCTATTCTGATCAACTGTTAAATGTGTGTGCTTAGATTGGTGCGACAGGTGGAACGTCTTTTCACATCAATTGGAGCATTCATTGATTATTTATAACCTACAGGAAGTATTTCTGCCTGATGTATTTAGCTGGGAAAAATACCAGGCAGATGAGTCATGAATTTGATGCTTCCTTATTGATTCTAATCTTTAAGCCTCTAATACTGATAATTTAATAGAAATATCTGTGGAATCGCTCACACACCTAAGGGCTGTGCTCTCATCTTGTTAACTTTCCTTATTTATATTCAGTGTAGTGAGAAGTGGTGAACAAATTTCAGTTATGTGTAGATTGTAAAGAATGTACCTCCCAATTTAGCCTATATTCAAACCTGATAACTTTCAGTAGTGCAGTATATTACTGGAGCTAATAGCTTTGGTATTAAAAATCTCACCTGTAGATATCAGTTTTGTTTATAGTAAAATACTGGGGCATGGGAACTATAAATTTAAGGTGAGGAATTACTTTCCATATCATAACCAGTGCAGTTTAGCCTGTTTGCCTGGAGATATGTTTTGGGGATAGTTAGGACTAGACATACTCGTGAGTGATTGATTACAGGTCAGACACAGTTGAAAGCAACTTGTTTTCAGCTTGATCTGTGTGTGATCTTTGATTACTCTCGAAGCAAATGCTTAACACACGTGTGTAATATCATCAGCCAGTAGATGATGCTGTTGAGAATATAATAGCCTGGGTTTGGAATCTGAGAAAATAGGACAGGACAGAGAAGTTTTCAGAAAATGAAGTTGTTCAGGTAAGAAGACATACTGCCAAACCTAGAGATCTCTGTTGTCTGGAAAGGGCTGGTGGCTTTCAGGGTTTTTTTAGTTCTGTATTCTTCTAACAAACTCTCAAAAGCCTATGTCACTATATTTTTTCATTAAAATGGTTTGAAATTAGCTGTTTGCCAGTAAGATTCTTTTTTTAATTACTATTATTTAGGTATCTGGATAGGTTGGTTGTCGACTTTGTTTTCTAGGGGAGCAAATATTCCTTCCTTTTCCTCTTTCTAGAAGAGCCACATACATACTGCTGCTATTGCATTTTTGACAGTCAGGAAGGTAACAGTCTCAGGCATACTCATTCATTTATTAATTTTCTTTTCATGGTTCAGAATTTTGTTATTCTTCTGTTACTCTTGGTAGTCAGGAAAAAATGGCTAATGAAAGATACTTTTAATCTAATATTAAAAATAATCTATGTCATAATTGAAATCTTTCAGAATAAAGAAGATCTCAAATCTGGAGAACCTAAAAAACCTTGATGTTTTAGATCTCCATGGAAATCAGGTATAGTGCAATAACTTGATTACTTATTTTTCTTGTGTAGACATCACATGTGTGCTGTGTCTTTTACCAAACAATTGTTTCTCGAAAGGGAACTGGTAGCAAATTTTTCAACTTTTGAGGTCACAGAAATAAGTAAATTAATAAAAGAGGACATGGTATTTATTTTGAATCTTTGTATTAAGTTTCTTGTAATTCCAGCCTTGTACTTCAGGAAAGTTTCAGCAGTTAAAATTGAGTCCACTGGGTATAATAACACTCACACCTACAAATAGTCATTACTACAAGTATTTGTGGTGCAGTTAAAGTACCACAGTCTTGGAAGTCATATAAAATTTTAAGATCCCATTGATTGTTGTGTTGTTTCTACTGTTGATGGTCTTACAAAACCAGATCCCTTACATATATGTGGAAGACTTAAATTTGTACAGGAAAAAGCAGAACGAGTGTGAGCTCTTCATTGATTTATGCTTGTGAAAGGACTTAGGTCACTTAACATCTGTTCAGGTTCTTCAATTTGATACTAAACAATCATTTCTGCTTCAAGGGGTGCATAAAGTTTTAGCTGTAGTACATGTAAGAAGATTTTTTGTTTAATGGGTATGTCAGAAGCAGCATGGAGTATCAGGGGCAAGCTGGATACAGTATTCTTTGTAAAATAAATTCAAACCACATGTAATACAAAATGTCCCATAATTCAGATGTTTAAAACAACATGTGGTTATTGTGACTGTATAGGACCAATGTGTGAATTCTCTGCATTCCTCTTTTGACGGTTTTAATGTCTTACTGATTTCTCTGTGTGTGTTTATTATACAATTGCTTGACAGTGAAGAGTGGAAATGCTTTAAAAAAAAAGACAAAGACAAGCCAGCACTATAGGGAGTTATTGTTCTAAGTGCTGCAGTAAGTTTGGGGCTGCATTGAGTAACACTAGGCAAACAATGTGTGTCTTATGCAGTGGCAGAGGCCGTCTAGGACCAGATGATGACAATGCCCTTGGAGTCTTGGCCATCTCCAAACGTGTTCGTTCTAAGGTTTTGTGTGGTTATAATCCTTTTCTTACTGCTGTTGGAAATTTAAGGGGAGTTATGTTTTTGATAGAAATACTTGCAGATAAAGCTGTGCCAGTCAGCACACTTTCATAGCACAAAAGAAGGAATCACTGATGGAAATGAAACACATCATGCACAGCTCTTACAAGTGATTGTGATGTAGATCGGACTTGTTTTCCCCCCCTTCTTTTTTTTTTTTTCCTTTCAAGTATCTGTACAACTCTCTTTACATTAATTACAACTTTACTAGGAGTTGTGGGCATAGTGCCCAACTGGCTGTTGCAAGATCAGCTTCATAAATGATAGTCCTACTTTGATCCAGAGAACATAACAAATTACCCTATGTAAGGAACTAATACCGTGGAATATAGTAAGTTATTTTGGTTTTCATAATGTTTTAATCATAAATATATATGTGAAGTGCACAAATGTTAAAAAATGGAATTGGGGTTTTTTTGCTTTTTTTTTGGTAGGTTTATTGTATTTTTTTCATGGAAAGACCTAATAAAGACTACGAACTTCATTTCTATTAATAAATTACCTTTTCGTTCCTTTCCAGTTTAAAGATATGCAAGTTATACCGTTTAGATTCTTTTTTCCTGTCTTTGAGAAATTCAAAATTTGAAACACCACTCTGCTGTACATAGTATTAGTTCTTTTTGAAGGCATAATGAAGGGAAGAAATGCTGATGTATCTGCTTAGTGTATTAGTGCCCTGTTTGAAGGCTGTTCTTTGTTGCTGTTGTTTGCTTATGTAACAGTGAATAAGGGGCTCTTTTAACTCTATTTAAATTTGTGGTATTTTTATTTAGGGCAGCCTTCTAGTCTATCTTAAGAGATATTTCTTCTACATTGTAAATTTTTGAAGAACTGATTTCAACAGCAGAATTGGCTTTGAGAACTTCAAAATATGGTTTCCAGTGTTCCAGAATGGAACAATTTAAAAAACAGATCAGTAAAATTAGAGCCAGTCTTATCTCAGTGGTGTTCTGCAGAAGGACAACAATCATTGAGCATTGTTAATTATGCACAGAATAGTTTCTATGTTCCCAGTGATCCCAGATGATCATTGAACAATGACCTTGTGTACAAGTTATAGTAAAGTATTGGAAATACATTAGGCTATCAAAAAATGTTAGCTGTTTTCATTATACACAGTAGTTCTATGTAAGATGAGAGATCTCAGTGGGCATCTGAGTAGATTGTTGTTGTTTAACCCCAGCCAGCACCTAAATACCACCAGCCCCTCCCTGCAGCTGGACAGGGAGGAGAATCAGAAAAACAGGTGAAACCTGTGTGTTGAGGTAAGAACAGTTTAATTGAATCAAATTAAAATCCAATTTTAAAGATAATAACAGTAATGGTAATGAAAAAGAGAAAGAGAGATGAATAAAATCCAGGAGAAAGAAGAGGTGAGCAGTGCAACTGCCCTCCACATCCTGACCAATGCCCAGCCTGTCCACAACAGGCAACTGGCAGTTCCTGGCCAGCTCCCCTCAGTTTATACACCAAGTGTTTCATGGCATGGAATGTCCCTTGGGCCAGTTCAGCTCAGCTCTCCTGGCTGTGCCCTCACGACTTGTGCCCCTGCTCATTGACAGAGCATGAGACACTGAAAGTCCTTAACTTAGGGAAAGCACTACTTAGAATAACTGAAACATCAGCATGTTGCCAGCGTAATTCTTGCACTAAATCTAAACCAGCACTGTAACAGCTATTAAGAAGAAAACTAACTCTATTCCAGCTGATGTGGAATATAAATACTCAAATAGGATGTGTCCAGAATATGAATATTACTAATTTTATTTATCAAAAATAGTTCTAGAGCCTAGCTAGAACTTATTTATTCTTGTTAGTGTTCATGGAGTAGTAGCAGTTAAGAGGAAAACTGGATTCATGTTTAGTCTTAGTCCCTTCCTTCCTCTCTCTGGGAGTGTAAATCAGTCCTGCCAATGGAATGCAGATTGGGAAACTTCTAAGGATGTAATGTTTCCAAAAGGTTGGAGGTGAGGAAAAAGAGAAGGAGAAAAATTTCATTTTCATTGACTTTTGGGAAAGTATTCTGGTTTATTTGGATGCTGGGTTTTTTGGATGATATGGTTTGCTCAGAACTTTGAGACTTCTCCTGCCAAGTGAGAAATATACTGGGAACCAATTGTACTTTAAAACATTGAGGTATAGTATTCCACAATGCTAAACGATAAACCTTGTATGATTTTTTTTCTTTCTCAAATCAAGTTTTTAAATGCATTATACTTTAAAAAATCTCTTCATATAATAAGTGGCTGAAAGAAAGTTAAAAAAACTCCAGTGTTATGTCTAATGAAACACCGCACTTAATGCATATGCCTTACAAAAATGACAAAATATGAGTTCTTTTATCATACTATTATTCTTTGCCTGTGTTTGTACATGATTTATTAAGGCTCTTGATCCTAATACTGCCCAGTAAAATTGTAAGAATACAGCATTTTAGTACCACTAATTGAATTTTCATATAGAGACTCTGTTTCTATGATTAACACACTAATATGGGCACAGGATACTGCATCATTCAGGGACCCTACACAGGAATTTTATTCTAGAATACTTGAAGTATAAGAAGTCATTGGAGTACTTTCTTGTGTTCTATTTAGTTCTGTGAGTTACTTTTCTTGCCAAAAGTTCAAGATATAAGTAAAAGGACAAATAATGCAACCTGATTTTTTACAACCATGAACTTCTTTTCAGTAATCTCAGAGATGTTTTTTAAAAGATGCAACTTGTGTGCATTTAATTATTTGTGCAATTTAATTATTAATGAGTGATTATTAGAGGCAAAACAACCTTCTTCTGTGCTCTGTTTCAGAGCGAAGTATTCAAAGGTACAAGCAAACAAGAAAATAGAATAGTGGTTTTGTTCAGTGTTTACAAGTAGTCTTTGACTTGTGTACTTGAAAAGGCAAATAGAAATGGTTAACAATCCTTTTTTATTTATAATTAATAGAAAATAGTCATAGATATAATTTCTTTACGGTATTATCAAAGTATTACTTGAATCACCCAAAAAAAGGTGATAATAACTTGTATTATTCCATATCTAATAGTATAAGTTAGAAGCTGGTGTCCCTTCATGTGTGCATGAATAATTGAAACAGGAAATCCAGTAGAGTTAATCTGAAAACTTAGCAAAGTGTGAGAGTATCTCTATACATTGCTGATGAAATCATTATTTTTGCAGTAGCAGTAAAATGCCAGGATTAATATTCCACCCTGTGTCATGCAGTAATTCTGGCTAAGCAGATATCTGCAGAGGTCTGTGCTCTTCATGCCAGCCATCTGCTCACAGCGTTGCTTTTACAAGTTTTTCTGTCTAAATATATTCTTCTAAATTGTGGCATTTTCTATTCCTCTTGCTGTAATATTTTTGTACCCTGATAATTTTTTTCCCTGCATAAAATGCACATAAGTGGATAGTTTAATTAGCACTTGAATCAAAAGCAGGTTTAGGATGTTATTTAATTTTGGTCTTGGTATCTACTTTGATGTGGTTTTTAATAGAAAAATTGCTGAAGTGCTGTTTATAGCAGCATATTCCGGTCATATGCCACAGACTTATATATGGGTACATACATGAAAATTACCAACTCAAACTGTTAAATAACAGCTACCTTACGTCTTCTCTATTCCAGGAAGTGTCAGGAACTTGCTGTAAACTGGCACAGCCAGAGTTGTGCTGGTCTAAAGCTCCTGGAAGTTCACTGTCCCTGGGAAGGTGACGCCAGGGAAGGTGTGCCCGAGGACTGGATGTTGGAGGGGGCTTGCAGTGGCCCAGCAGATGATCATTCTAACTGAAAGGGACAATGTTAGGACGTGTTAGTAGCTCTGTGCACTGTATCCTTGGATGCACTGCCCCACAGGGTGGCTGGCTGGAGTCTTTTCCACAGGAAAACCTGATGCCTTTTTGTCACACAGCACAGGTTTCACCAAGAGTATGACAGGCATATTCCCCATGCAGTGGCTGTGCTTCCCTTTCTCCATGTATGCAAGTCATGCAAAGTGTCTGCATGGGTGCTGGAGGACAGACCACTGTAAGAAATAAATATCTGCATAGACAACCTTGTGTGGATCACTCTGAGGAATACTAACAGCAGGAAGTGAACCCATGTTGTGTCACCAGAACAGTAATCAATGCCTTTGTAAAACACAATTGTTTTTCCAGAAGTTAAACATAAAATTAAGGGTCATTATCTATTTTTACTCTTTTTATGACTTTTTTTTTTTCATTGTCACCTGAATCTTTAGAATAAGGTATAAAGTATAAAAGCAAACCTCTGGCAGCTGCCTGTTTACTGTAGCTTAGTCTCTTTGTTTGATCCCTGCATTTTCTAATCACAGGAAGCCATGAGTTGCTGAAGTGCTGAGGACTGTCAAGCAATTGTGCTGTGCATCCAAACTAAGGATGCTGTTGCTTCTTTCCTAACTTTTGAGTATGTCTTTCTGACCCCAGTGATTACCTGCTCATAAAACTTCCTTGCAAGTTGCCATTTCAAATAGTTGTTTTCTTCTTCAGAGACTGTGGGTGCTACTGGCCCCTGCCTCACAGCAGGTTCCTGTCCTTATGACCTGCTGCAAAATCTGTCTGTGAAGCCCCTGTAGATAGAGCTGTGAGTGCTGCTGCTGACTTTTTAAGAGTCATGAAGGGAAATTGGTGCAGAGTTCTGTGATGGTAGGAAGGTAAGATGCTGCTTATTCTTGTAGCATAGGCACCAGGAGATTTGTTTGCAGAAAATAAAGGATGAACCATGCACAAAATTTCCTCATTTCACCATACTTTGGTGTCATCAGCGTTGTCTTGGTTTTATGGTGTCTTTGAGGTTGCTGCTACAGAGCAGCACAGCTGAAGTAACCTGATTTCTGATAGCACGGAAGGAAATGTTGACTGAGGTTTGCTGCAGCATGGCCAGAAAGGTGTTAGTGAATACTAATTCTGAGTTTCTGGCAAACTGTAACTTGTGTTCAACTGTTGGATATGAGTGTCATGGTTTATAAAAATACACAAGCACACTATTGCATTAACTCGATTGTTCGTGTTTACTTCTTGTAAAAAAAAGTATGTGCAATGTGTATCTATTGTATATCCATCTAAAGCACAGTGAGCATGTTTATCATATCTCTTTCACAGATTACTAAAATAGAGAACATCGGTCATTTGAGTGAACTGAGGGTGTTAAACCTTGCCAGAAACCTACTGACCATTGTAGAAAATCTGAATGGACTGGATTCCCTCACAGAGCTCAACCTTCGTCATAATCAAGTCTCTGCTATAGTAAGGAGCAAAACTCTTCCATTTCTCCTTTTTTCCCCTTTTCTTTGATTTTGACAAAATGCACTTTAACTTGTTTAAACCATATCAGCATTTCAGATTCCTGAAATCTTGTGTTTTCCTGTGTTGTGTCACTCACGTTTTTCTCCTGCAATACTTCAGTTTACAACATAAAGGTGAAAAAAAGAGAAATTAACTTTTGGTGTTACTGTCTTTAAATGTGATCAGGGAGGCTGGACTTAGGTGGCCTTGAAAGATCCCTTCCAACTCCAACTTTGCTGTGATTCTATGATGACTTTCAAATTTTGAAAGCTCTTGATGTTTCTCTAGGGGGGGTAAAAAGAGTTTCTGGAGCAGATTTGTGGTCTGCATACAAATTTAGATACTTTTCTTCCACACAATTTTATTTTCTAGAAACAGTCCCAATTTCTGTAGTTTAGGTAAGCAGTCAGATCATCTTAAATTTCATGATCTTAAGAATGTTTCTGGGGCAAATGCAGAGAAAAGAGGTATTAATCATAAAAGCAGAATTTCCCAGTTGAAGTTTCAGCCTAGCACTGTAAGTCTTCATGTTCTAAAAATAAAGTTTTTCACTCTGCAATTTGAGTTGTAGTTCAGGTATGGCAAGTATATTGTTTGAACAAGAGCCTTTTAAAATAAAGCAGTATTTATTTATAACTTGTATAGCATTAAAAGCACGAATCTATACATACCATGAGCTATGAAATAACTGTTTATTTTCCTGTTGTGAATTAGGGACACTGTTAGGGAGATGATCTACATTTTTCTTTGAAAGACTGATCTGCTTGTTTGCTTTGAGGTATTAAAAGTTTAGAATTTTGGGTTTTGTCACCTGCAGCTTGATCTTAGACTTGAAGGAGGGCTGCTCAAGGTGTTCACCATCTTTTCACAAAAGAGCTCCTGCCCTCTATGTCCACTGCCCTATAAGACTTTGTATCAAAACTGAAGTAGCTTGAGGCTTTTTTTTTTAATAATCCTGCCTAGTGTTTGCTGTCACACCTGTGAGACTTGCAACATATTTTACAGGGCAGTAACATATAATTTAGGTTATGGGAATTTGTCTTCTCCAGTGATTAGTTGAAATCATTGCTGCTAAAGAATTATTATGTGCAACCCTATAATGCCTGTCTTCATGTGAATATCCACTGATATCATGTGTGCCCATGCCTTTAGGCATCAGCACTGAGTAGCCTTAGGGACAGAGGGGATGTCCAGATGTAATTCTCTTGTGAACTCCAACTTTCCATGGTCTGACCTGGGAGGATTCAGAGCAGCTCTAACCAGGAGTTTTGCAGACTTGACCACGTAAGCCCTGCTCACTGTACCCAGCAGGGACTCTTAACAGCCCTTGGTAGCTCACATTTGGGGTTTCAGTGATAGCAGCTCCATGGTTTGTTTAGAGCTGCCCTTGTTCACCTGTTTGGTTGGAATGAACTGGTTCTGGAATGCTCTGTAGATGTGTCACAAATCTAATGGAAGGAGGAAGAGCTCTAGATTTGATCGTGTGGCCAAAATCAAGGCAGGGAGCTCTGAGGCTCCTTTCTATTTCTGAGCTTTGTGTCCCCTGGCTTCAAGCAGGGTAAGGAGATGCAGGCTTGGAACAGAGGAGTTAGGTGTGCAGGCTGGATGGTTTGTGAGTCACTGCACACTGTGCTATCTGTCTATTATGGATTTATATTTCACAAATGAAGTTACTTGATATGTTAAATGATCTTACTTGAAAAGTTTAATCTTACTAATATTTGAGCTATTTGCTGTTTAGAGGTTTTCTGCAAAGGTCTTTAGTGGCATATATTAAATTTACAGTTGCTTATTCTGGAAGCTCATTCCTTTTTGAAAATGTTAATTGTAGAGGTTGTAAAGGTGACAGAGTCCTTCAGATCATTCTCTAACAGAAGAGTCACTGCTGTTTGGTGGTGCTACTTGCACTGCTGTATTGCACTTCAAAAACCTTATTTCAGCAAACCTTTTTCTTTTTTTTTCTTTGCCTTTTTTTTTTTTTTAGCATTTATCCTGCAGCTTAAGTGCTGAGACAGCACCTTGGCTTGTTTCCCAAAAGCCTGTTCAAAAAGCAGCAGCAGCCCTATCTTCTTTTTCTTTAACATCATTTGCTTTGCAAGTGATGCAGCGTGTTCTGCAGAGTGGGGATCTGCACTGAAACACTCCCTTGCAGTCTGCACTGGGGAGAGATGGAGCTGCACCTTCAACAGAAATCAATGTTGCAGCAAGGTTATGGCATCCAGAAATGAAAGTGTCTCATCAGGCTAGGTAGAGAGGTTCAAAAGCTACTTCAGCTACTGAATTTGTGCCTCTGTCTCTTCCTTCTAGAAAGATGTGGATACTTTGCCCTGTCTCCAGCGTCTCTTCCTCAGCTTCAACAATATATCTAGGTAAGGGAAATAGTAGTTTGCTTCCTATTAGTAATTTGAAATATCCTATTGGAGCTGTATTTCATTACAGTTAAAATTCAAACACTGTGAATAAAGATACTTTTCTTCTCCCCCCTAATATATCAGATAACATAACCAAGCCATTGTGTATTTTCTAATTTAAACATGAAAATTCTTTAAACCTTTTGCATTTAAATGTAGTTGTACTATGAGTATTCTACCAAGAAACATGTATTTTTAATTTAAAAATGATCATACTGTTTATAGGGATCAAAATTAGAAGTGATTTTGTGAATCTGTTGTTTTACTGTTAACCTAGATGTCTGTTAGAGCAACATTATGCAAGGTAAAAATTATGCCTAAAATACCATCCCTGTATTTATGGAGTTACACAAACTGCTGAGTCAGATTCTGCTTACAATGGGGAGATTATTTCATGCTTGTATTTTACTTGTCCATATATTAATAAAGTCTGAAAGGTATATTCATGGTCCCCTTTCAGACCAGATGCAGAAGCAGAATAGCTCAGCTCACAAAGCAGGTCTTCTATAGTTTCAAGTAACTAAGAGCATTTGGTTATAAATAGAACTGTTTGTCTTCTGTGTCTTTTCATATTAATGCATTTTTCGAGTCTGCCTTTATACTTGTGCCAGTATTTAAACAAAAAAAAGTGCCTGCATAATCTTCAGTTTGGTATGTCCTTTTTTTAATCCCTTGATCACCAGCAGCTTTCTTTGTTTAGAATCAAATAATTGAATGTGGGGTAGGGGAAAGAGGCTTCATGTTCTAATTACTGGAAATGCCAGGCTGTTCTTGTGCTATCTGCTTTCCCTGTAAAATGTTGTACTTAGTATGGGCTTTTATTGTAACAGCTACTCAAACATTTTATGCTGACCTGCATTATGTTTTTTGCAGACAGCTCCAACCTACTTGTCTGTGTTCCTTAGGCTCTTAAAGCACAAATGCAGTACATCTTCTTAAATACTCATGGCTATTAAGCATTTAAAAAGAATTCAGAGACGAACTGCAGGGATCTTTAATATACTCTTCCCTTAGTTAATTAGCTAGCCTTTTTATCTTATGTTTTAAATTGGCATAATGAAGAGGAGGGTTTAGCGTTTTGCTTCTCTTGAATAATTTCCAGAACTGAGACTTGCCTTTTGTTTCTGGCTTTCTAAAAAAAGGTCTCAGGTTGGCAAGAACAAGGAGGGGACTGCAGTAACTGGCTCCCTTGCTGCCGGGGAGCATCACTGCAGTCAGTGCAATTTCCATGTCTTTTTATATACTTGGTGTATTTTGTGTCTCTTTCTGACTCCTTTCTCAAATTGTTTTATGCAAATTCGTGTTATTTTTACACTGTTCAAAGAAGGGAAAATGTTCTGTTTTTTCTGTGAGGTTTTGAAAGTAGATTTCACAAAGTTCATGTGATCAGTAGCTTGCTTCCTGGTACTATATCATAATTTTTGTTATTTATTTATTGGGGCTTCAGTTGAACTATTGATAAATCAACTCAGTTTTCATGTAAGCTAGAAATACTTATTTAGAACATGTGTGCAAATACATAATTTAGTTTTAATTTGCAGTTGGAATAGGTATAAAAACTCCTTAAGGTTAAACAAAAGACTGCTCTTCTATAAATTTTGTACACATATGTGGGTAGATAGGTGGATGGATAAGTTTAACTCTTTATTTACTAGTCATTATTTTAGAACAAATTAAAAATTTCTTTTGAACACATTTAGCTTGGGTTTTTTTAATAGCAAACTTTTATTACATATTGCAGTTCTGAAGGCTAAAACCCCCATTAATTCCTGATTTTGAGTTATGTAGTAGACCTGTCTTCAACCAGGAAAATTATTAAATATACAAGATATTCTTGACTGTCTGTTTTTGATGTTTGGCTTGATACTGTTTGAACTGACTAAAGAAGTTCTATGTAACCATAATACTTGTGAATTGCTGTGCTCCATCTGAACATTCTTACACCCCTTTTAAATGATTTTGTGTGCTTTTGAGTTTAATGTGTGCCATGTGGTCACATGAAAAATTATTTTCCCTAGAAACAGCCATGTCTATACAACTGAATTTTCTTTGACAAGCAAATTGGTGCACAAATACTCTCATTCATTTATCTGTAGGTGCATAGAAAAAAACCTGCAAATGGAAACAAACAAAAAAATTGCCAAAACTTGAATATGTTTGTTACAGTTTCATGAAAATATTTTATTAATGCTCCTTTTTAAAAAATAGCATTTTTCAGGCAATGCTTCCATGGAAAGTTTTTCTTGTTCCTATTTTTGTATGTCAGCGAAAATCCGAGTCTTACATTGACACACACTGACATATTGAATTAATATTTCAGTAGAAGACTCGGGAATGCCATTTAAAATTGTCACTATTTAAAGCATGAGAATCTATCATGGGTTGAATCACCATGTTCTTTTTACCTCATGCCTCAGAGGAGGGCTCAGAATCCTGCTGCTTCTCTGCAGAGCAGTCAAGTAAAAAAGGATGTATTGGCAAGATAATGGAAGTGAAAACCAAATGCTGTAGGAGTTGATGCTGGTCTGAAACAAAGAAGTCCTGGTTTTGGCTTCAGCCCAAAAATACTTAGCAGTTACAAACTGAAGGTGTTCATAGCTGATGGCTGAAGGTAATACATATATATATATCCAGAACTATATCCCCCTTCTAAAGAAGGGGGAGATATCCCATTTTGAATTTGTCTTGTGGTACAGGGAAAAGGTTGCAGAAACTTTTTCAGGAAAGATGTGCCACTGGGATTCAGAAAGAGGGTTAGTGCTCATATTTTCAGATATGACACTGAGAAAGACCATTTTTAATCTTGAAAACAAAATCCATATTGTCACTGTTACATTGCTGTCCAGGTCAGCACTATGTTGGCTTTTTCATTTAGTAAGCATCTTGTCTGGCCATAGGGAAAAGATGAATACAAGCTCATGTTGTAGTTGTTCTTCATTTGGTTGCTGACTTGGAAACCCGAGAGAAGGAATGTTCTTAGCCTCATAAAAACAGGACCATACCTTTTTTTCTCAGCAGAATGAAAATTTATAAATAGGTTGTTAAATGCTTGAACAAAAGCAGTGCAAGGGGAATGAAAGGTTGACTGTGGTAACGCCTGTTTTCATTGGTAGTTTGGTGGTTAGAAATATAGAAAAATCCAAGTTTTCCTCTTTGACTGAACGTTTTTTGAACATACAGTTCCCTCTCAGGTGTTTTATGAGACCGTAGTGAGTATGTAGCCTTCCTTTTCTATTTCAGAGCTTTTCTGCTTTATGGAACATGCTTTTACAAAGCAGAGGATAAGTGTTCCTGTGTCCGGTGTGTAAATGTGTGTCAGTAGTGGAGGTTGAGCTTACAACACTCCAGAATGCTCTGCTGTTTAGTAATCGCCACGTTCTCATATGAGGCAGGAGAAGTGGGTTTGCATCCCCTCTGGCAGGGGAAGAATTGGATGCAGGACTCTGATCATGAACTCAAGATGTAAAACTGATCTATTCTGAAAAGATTTCCAGAAAACACTTTTTGATAATTTAGCCCAAATTCACACTTTGTTTCTGTATTGCTGAAACTACCATTGTAGCAAAGACAATTTATCTAAGAGGAAAGAAGGACAGGAAGGAGAGGTAGTTGCCATAGTTTGGTGGGACTCCTGCAGGAGAAGGTCTTTTGGAAGGGGAATCAGACGTTCCACTCAGTCAGTCTGAAACAGCATCATCCACAAGCTGCTTTGTATTTCCCGAGCAGGTTAAAGACTCCTTTGTGGTGAACAGAGGCTGCAGAGAGCACTGAGACAGTGGCCTCTGATTCCCTCAGGGTGGTCACCACGTGGCTGTGTCACAGCAGTGTGTGCTGGGAACAGGCAGCAGCTTGGGTGTAAAGTGTGTAATCTGCTTGGTGAGTGTGTCACATGAAAGCTTTACTTGGTTTAGGATTGGGATACCACTGTAACAAGTACAGTATAATAAGTTTTCTACATGGAGTTTCTAAAGCTCTGGTTTTTTATATGTGTATACAAAGATGTGAAAACGGTTATTTTGCACTACTGCTTCTTTCTAAAACTGAGCTGCCTATAGGGCAGCTAAAAGTAGGATAAAACAAACACATCTGTTTTAGCTCCTGAATGAATGTTCTGTATGCTGAAGCAGTGAGAATTTCAAAGCACAGCAGTATGTATGAGTGGAAGGTCTTGAAAACGCCAGCAAGCTTTCAACTTTTCTGTCACTTCCTGAAGAAATTGTTTTTATTAAAAATCTGTAAGTCATATGTAATGGCAGAAGTACAGTTTGTTTAAATGTTTAGTGGGAAGTACTTGGAATAGATATATTTAAAAGCATTAAATATATTTAAATTTTTAAATAATTTTGAAGACCAGAAATTTTCACATTTGTCAAGCAAAATCTTTCTTGTTCAATGGAAATTCAGTTATTTTATTCTAATGTGTTTACAACTTTGCTTTACTAAATTCTGTGTTATTTGGGAAGAATATCTTTCATCTTCAGGACATGTTGAGTATGTATTTTAAGTAATATGTCAGCCTAATCTTCAAAAAATGTGGTTCCAGGAATTGTTTTCTGGAGAGGAAACTGGATCCCAAAAAGAAGCAGAAAATGATAATCAAACTTGTCACTTTAACCACATGTACAGAACACCCAGTTCTTCAGATATGCTCAGCACCCTCACTGCCTTCAGCACAGTCTGGACATAGTTAATTTTCTGTCTGTTTTTAGGTTGTTCTCATACCCTGAGCACAAAGGCAGAGTATCTTCCTCTTTATTCTGTCATTTTTCTGCTGTGTTCACTGGGGGTATCATGCAGAAACTCCTTGCCTGCTGATAATTGCATGATAAAAGCAATTGCCACTTTATTCAATGACAGTCTGCAGTATGAACCTCTTCACTGTGCATGACTACTGATCCCTGAGTTCAGGGCATACTTAAGGTTTGACTTGGCTGAAGGCAGACTTGACTTTTGAAGGCCAAAGTGCACAAGTCTGGGTGCACAGTTGTACATTTATACATTGAAATCAATTTCTTAAAAGGTGTTGGAGAGTCTTATTTATTGCCACAACTGTGCAGCCTTTTTAAAATCCAGTTAAATAGTTCTCTGTCGTCTGAAAATACTATTTCTCTGAGCTGCTTTCTTTTCACATTCCATCATCAGTGAAAGGAACATGACACAGGCTATACATCTCTAAATGTGTTTTACACAGGCCAGTTTTGTACTGACAGGTAATAAAGTCCAGTGTTGTCTAAGAAGCCAAGTTGGTATTGTTTGTAGACTGAACTCAGAACAATGTTCTGATTTGTTTTGAAGATAATATGCTTTTGTAGTTGTTTTAGTTCCAGTATTAATCATGTTGCAAACACCAAGGATCATTCTGTGGTGTTTGTGGTTGGCTTTTCTCCTTGTATTTTCCATATTTTTCATGCTGCCTCGGATGGCAAATACACCTTGTATAATTTTGTTGGAATATGAGTTGATATGTATCGTATTTTAGAGGGGGGTTTGATGAAACTGTGCTTCCATAGTTAACAAGTTCTCCTTATTCTGCATTTCTTTTTATTTGTATGTGAAGAGATAAACAAGCTTAACAGCAGCAGCTGTTGGTATTTCAGAATACTTATAATTGGATTTATCATACACAGTATTGATGGGTGAAGGTTTTCAGTACCGGTAAATATTTGTTCTATCCTTAAGAAATAAAATCTTCCATCTCAAAATTATTCTTACTCTATGACATTAAAACTTTAAACTTTTTTGGTTACAGTTTTGAGGATATTCTGTGCCTTGCTGATTCCTCATCTTTGTCAGATATCACCCTTGATGGCAATCCAATAGCTCAGGAGACATGGTACAAACACACTGTTCTCCATCATATGATGCAGCTCCGACAGCTAGATATGAAGAGAATCACAGTAAGAAATTTCTGTTTTCATCAAACTTAATAGATCCTTAAATTCAGAAGTAAAATTTAGGGTTTTCTGTGGATATATGTATATTAAGAATACGTTTTCTTTTCTTAATTTAGCACGGAATTGAATGGTGTGTAGTTTAAAACTTTTACCTTTTCTCTTTAGTTCAGTATAACATAAGGGTGTGGGGTTTTTACTTCAATTTAACATGTATTTTGAAGTGCTAAAACTTTTCACCAGTAAATAATGTGTTCAGTTGCCATGTGACATGAAGGAGTCTGCAAAGTTTTTGGTTAGAACTTTCCTAACAGTCTTTACTGGTTTATTGTATAGGTGAAAAGGAGCAGCATATTCCTTCCAAAGGAATGGTCTGTTTGCCCTAAAGTTGGTGTAACTGGTTTCTTCTTTCATTTAAGAGTTTCATTGGCTTCTTAAATCTGCCTCCCTGAGGAAACCTGGTGATCACACAGTTTCTGTGTGTCTGTATTTCTCCCTTTCTTACCTGTCCTACTCTCCCAACTCATTCGTGTTTCTGCTGCTCAAGTCCAAATAACCTTGATAAGGGAGAGAGGACTTGCAGACAAGTAAGTCTCTTACAGACTCCTTGGAAATACACTCTGAAGGGCAATCACCAAGGGTCTTAAAGTCATCTATTTTCCCTTTTAATAAAGGAATAGTGCTTGGGACATGAGAGGTTTTGCTCCCAACATTGAAAATACTAAATACATGTTTGCTCACATGTGTATTCTAGATATTCTATGTGTTGGGGTTTTTTATATTTTGTGAATTTATACTGACTTAATTGAATACTTGGTAATTAGTTTGCTTTTAAAGAGATTATTTTATCAGTAGTATTTGAGAAACTTGATCACATAATGAAAATTTCTCTCCATCTCCACCCCCCTGCTCCACCCTTCTCAAGAGGGGATGATGGTGGTAGAAATCTCAGTGATGGGAAAAACTGTAAAAAGAGCTCAAACTCCTTTTTAGACTCTATGGGATCTGTCTGGGGAGAAAGTTTTTAGAAAGGCACAGCCATGGGAAGAACTTAATCTGGGTTTGCACCTTGTTAAACATCAGAGAATGAACCACAAAGACAGAAACCCATAGAAAACCAGGCTTCACCACTTCTGCTGCTCATAAACTTACTTGTAAAAATAATGTGCTTTGCATTCTTTATTTGCCTTCTGGTTTTGAGCCTTTTTACATTTTCCTCATATAAAGGGTGCTGTATATTTTCTCCAATAAAAACTGTGTTACTCAGATAATCATATGACTTAAGGCACTGGGATTTAAGGAAAAATAACAAGTATCCCGAGATGTGTGATAAAATTTGAGAGTTGACAATCTCAAATCCAGCTGTTCTGCCTCGTAATGCAACATCCTGTGGCCACCACCTGTAAGGGTAGATCTTACTTGGAGGGGAAATGAAAATACAGAATTGAGTATGTGCTTTTTCTCACTCAATTAGTGAACCTAAACTCTAATTATATTTGGATCTTTTCTTTATTAACCTGAAGAGTGTCCAGACAATTTTGAACTTAAGCGTTGCTTTGTCTTGTAACAACCTGAGAGTTGAATGGTGGTTGTTTTTTTTCCTGACTAGGAATTCTTCATTAACCTTTTCAGAAGATTTTCTTCTCAAGAACTGAGTTTTATGCAATTTTTACTTCTGTTTTTAACTTTTACTTGCTGACTTCACTGGGACAGGAAAATTATTTCAAGAAAAAATAAAATCTTAAGGATATTTTCAAAACTTTATGAGAGACCTGGAAGCTTTATTCACATTGGGTTTCAAGAAGACACATGCTCTTTGGTGCCAGGCCTTTTCCATAGGATTCCCTGGAAAAAGGGAACCTTGGTGCAGAAGTCTGGTGCTAACTGTCTCTGCCTTAGGGAACTGTTTAGAAACATAGAGCTGCTATGAGAATGAAATACACTGCACTTGGAATAAAACATTTTTGCATTGTAATTGTTCTAATACTGCTTAAGTCAGGGCAGATTTGCCTTTATTCAAGGGATTGTGTGGTATTATGGCAACTCTTAAACCCTGACCTGTGAGGAAGCTGATGTTTTCTTAGGACATCTCATTCCTAAGCCATTTTTGAATGTAAGATTTAAGCTCTCAAACCACTGAGGCACGAACCCAGTGGTGGCATCAGTGGAGGTTACACACCTACACTGAGTTTCACTGTGAGCCCATGAAAACTTGTTCCGTATCCACACAAGAAGATGATTTGCAGCTGAAAAACCTGTCCACTTTTTCCATGGAAATATTTTACTTTCTTGAGCTTTGGTAGATCAGTCTAGAGACTTAGAGACTGGGGAGGAGGCTGAATTGTCATGGCTGGACTGATTCCACAGTGTCACTTGTGTGTCTCTCAGCTGCACCTTTACCTCACCTTCGTTGCAAGGTAATGGGACTCGAAGAATGTCTTCATGGAATAGGCTTGTGAGGTTGAAGTGCCTTGCAGACAGAGCAGGCTTGGGCTGCAGTTGTAATTATTTACTTTGGTTAAAACACTCTAATGGTTGTTTTTCTGGGCACTGAAGCTTTTTCAATGTGTTTTGCAGTTTGAACTCTTCCAAAAGGGGGCCTACCCAGTGATGCTTTTAGTTTAGCTGTGACCAATCTGTTTTCCTCCACTCTTTGGTAAGAGTAAGCAAATATTGTCTGCAGACACGTAATAAAATATCAAAATATGAATGAAATAGGTACATAGTCCTTACTGAGGATTTATTTAACAAGGAACAGTTGTTATTCGTCACTTCAAATAGACTTCCTCAAAAGAATTTGATAAGTGTATATATATTTCTACATGTGTGTGTAAATATGATACACAGTGCATATTTCTTTAAAATGTGCTGTGGTTGCCAAATTGAAAGACAAGCTGTGTCTCTTTAGAAGTAAAACTTTGCATCTTTTCGTTGAGGTTTTGTAGGTTTTGGATGCCTAAAGTAAGAGAGCTGTGTTTGGTTTTGATTATTTGCTTAGACATTTCATTGCTGATCAGGGAGTAGGTTCTACTGCTTTATCCAAAATAGAATTTGTAACTGTATTCCATCACCACTATAAAGTGTTCTTGGTTTTTTAGGGAAGGTTCCCTTTTCTTTTTTTCTTTCCACTGGAAAATAAGATACTTCAGGAACTTCTACAATCATTATTCTGGATCAAAATTCTTTCTCTTTAATCAGGTCTTGTGAAAATATACCAAATTAATGCTAAAAGTAAAAAATGGAGATGTAGCTCATTGTCAAATATCACTTAACGAATAGTTTGACAAAATGTTTTACTAATAATTTTCCATGTCCGTATTTCTACTGGAACTATTCTTACTTCATTCCTGTTTAAAATCAGCCTCTGTGGTGTACAAAACAAAGAGCAGTTTGCCTTCTACAAGCATGAGCTGAATGTTGGGTATTTTAAGTGTACTGTGTTGGATTTCTCCATGCCTTGAAAGTGCAAAGTATGTTCCAGGCCATTCTTCACCTTCTCCATGTGGTTTTGATTACCTAAAATAGTTTATATCAAGTAGACTATAGCTGTTTCTAATCTACAGGACAATTATGTGAATAATTACAAGGTAGGTGTACTGTGGTGATCAAATGCTGCATTGCCTGTGTGCTGAGCCAGCACCTTCTTCTCCTGTGACTTGTGTCATTTGTTGGAAAAGAACTTGTTTGCAGAGTATTAAAGCAGCAGTGAGGAGGAATACGTGCATTTCACTGTGGTCCCTTTAGGATTCTCCCCAAATGTTCTGGATGAGAAGTTGCTGGATGTTTCCTCCCGGAACAGCGGCAGTGATCGGGGTGTTGCGGTAGCGCTCCGGTAGCGGCAGAGGGCGCTGCCGGCTCACGGAATTGGTGTGAGCGCGGGAATAACCCCCTGGAAAGGCATCTCCGCCTCGTCCGGCGAGGTTCGGTTTAGAGACAGAACAGCTATGGAGCGTGACAGCAGAATAATGAGGGGAAAGGAGGAAAAAGGGAGATAGCTCCAGCTCTCCTGAAATTCTTTCTAAAAGAGAAGTGGTGATAGTAAAAACTAATTGTGGCAAGATTATCTAGGGGTTCGTTTTCTAACTTCTTCAGTACTCTGGGGGATTTTTGTGGTTTTGGGGGGGTGTGTTTTTTTAAGATTGCTTGCATGCATTGTGTAAGATTAATTAGGAAATGTATATGGATTTGAATTCCATATAAAGTAGATTTGACCCAGTTTACAACTTCCTCGGGAGGGGAAGAGGAGGGGCAGGCACTGAGCTCTTTTCTGTGGGGATCAGTGACAGGACCGGAGGAGTGTCCTGAAGTTGTGTCAGGGCAGGGTCAGGTTGGATCTCAGGAAAAGGTTCTTCCCCCAGAGGGTGGTTGGGCACTGAGCAGGCTCCCCAGGGCAGTGGGCACAGCCCCAAGGCTGCCAGAGCTCCAGGAGCATTGGGATGATCCTCTGGGGCACCTGGTGTGACTCTTGGGGATGGGCCTGTGCAGGGCTGAGGGTTGACTCGATGATCCTTGTGAGTCCCTTCCAACTCTGGGATTCTGTGGCCCTTGATCTTTATTCAGATTTTCTCTATCATTGTGCCTTAATGAATAATAAGTTAAACTAGGGTGTATTTTGGTTTTTGGCTGAGCTAAATTCTATTAAAAATAGTGGGGTTTAAATGTCTGTGATTAGGATAAATTCTTGATCAAGGAAAAAAGTCTTATTCAGCTAATACTCATTAGATTGTAATTTGCATTAGTTCATGTCAATCTTTGTATGAAGACTATTGGAGGGAGGGTACTGAGCTCACTTCATGAGGGCAATAGACCCTTGTTATGGAAGACAGTGTCCTAGAGTACACATTTGGACTGGATTAAGGGAAAGCTTTGAGAAGGAAGATAGAGTGGGAAGAGCTTTGTAGAAGCTGAGAGAACTTTGTGGATGGTTACCTTAAAGCTTGGGAAAAAACCACAACAAGTTGTTTTGAAAGGAATAAAATTAATGAAGGCTAATTTACCGTAGATGAGTGTAATTGTGTTATCTAGTTTTCACCTACTCCAGCGAGAAACACAACACTACCTCAGTTAGTTTGGAGTCTGATGAATGGCCAGATGTTTTCTGCCAAACAGAATGGATAGTTTCTGCTTCCTCTTCCTTGGTGGGAAAATCAGCTGATGTTTCTCTTCATTCTACATACCAATTTTATATAATCAAACTTTTAGGGAACAAAAGACACCAACCCTTAATTTAAGACTTCTAAACACACTTTAAGTGATTTGATATGTTCAATGTGTTGAAAAGTAATTAGAGAAAATGAAGACACTGAAATTGTAAAAGCTTGTTTCTTAAGGAAGCCTAGTTAAAAAGCATAAATGCCAGGTCAAATAAGGAGATTTAATTAAAAAATTAAAAATTCCTGATACAAATCTGTCTTTCTAGAGAAAGATATCACTATGTAGTTTGCTAGTGTCTATCCTTTATTTTAAGACTTTGGGGTTTTTTACTTAAAAGCAAACTCTACATTGGTATACATAATTGGAATGAACAGCTGTCATGAGAACAATGTTTGCAGTTCTTCAAGTTTTGAATTCTCTAGGAACAGAGTATTTTGCATTATTACTGATTATTCATATTATATGCAATATATATAATATTATATATAATATTGTGTTGTATTATGCAATATTAATAATTATTCATATTTGTGCCATGTTACCTGCATGGGGTTTGTGTCATGATTTTCTCAGCTTGCCCCTGAACCCTCCCATTCAGGTGTTGAGTTTCATTGTGTGGTATTTTGTTACATCGCCATTTAGAAGGCCTTTTGTACCAATGTGTGCTTTTATTTTATTATTTAGTTACTGGTGATCCTCCTTTAACGTGCACTAGTGACCTATTGATCCTTCTAACCTGGATTAATCTGTAATTCTATGACACTACCTGCTTGGAAATACCCTGTTCAGGAATAACTGAAAATCCCAGTAGCCAGGGAGGCTGCCAACAAAACTTCACCATCAAAAGGCTACAAATTGCTTTCAGAATAAGGAAAGAAAAAAGTTAAATTAAAAAAAAAATTAAAAATTAGGCTTTCCAATTAGTGTTCCAGGGAAATTCTTGCATACATTTGGGTTAGAGAAGCTTACTCTGGCCAAAGCCTCATGCCTTAATCTGCATTGAGGTACTCCTCTTGTTTAATACATGATATTAGGTTAAAAAATCATGGAGGAACAATTTGGAAATCTGTTGTTTAACCACTTTTAAGAGTAATGCTGAAATCTGTGGTATGTCAGTGGGTTTCAGGGGGACTGTACACAGATCAGGGTAGGTCTGTCACATGAACCAAACTTCTTGTGCTTGTAAATTGTTTTATGCTAAGTGTGAAGTTCCTGTTTTATTTTCTCTTCCAGTAAGCACTCACCCCTGTGCTTAGGGGTTCTTACAATCCTCTAAACATAGCATGTTTTATTTATGTAGAAATTTTGACATATCAATTTGTCTTCATGGTTGATGATGCTTTCAGTTCATTTTTTTGTTTGTTAATTTTGCTAACACATAACTTTTCCAGAAAATGCAAAGGTTAGGACAGGAGCTTTCTATTTTGAGGGAAATGAAAACACTTTTCATATGTTCTGGGAAGACACTTTAATAGAAATGCCCAAATGGCATGTGAAGTAAATCAAAATAAGTTAAAGTATGCTTCCCAAATATTTGTGTTGGAAGGAATCTACACTTTTTACTTCATAGTGAACATTTCTTTTGTTACTTGGAAATTATATGTTCTAAAAATACTGTGCTGTGAGAATGTTTAAACTTCTGTAAACAACAGGCATCCAACCTAATATGGGGGTATTGCAGTATCAAATTGCTGTACCAGGAAAATGAAGCAACTTCAAGTTCATTGTTTAGGAATCAATGGCTTTCTTCTTGAGACTTCTGCTTGATTAGGTAATAATATTGAGAAATAATGCTAATTATTTGTTTCTTTTCTTCTCAAGTTGCCTTGATGCTTGAGAGAAGGCAACCCCTGGAAATAGTTTATAATGATGCAAATTAGTCTTGGATTATGATTCAAGCATAAATAGAACCCAGTTTTTTTGCTGCATGCCTTTTCTTGCAAAAAAAGTCTTACTAATTGCAAAATCTGCTACAAAGATACAAAGATGTATTGCACTGTTATATTTAAAAATGTTCTTTTTCACTGTCATACTCGCCATTTGCTTTATACTTTTTCGAAGACCTTTAAAAATATTACTTTTAACTTGGAGTGGTTATCTATTTATTCTGTATACCTTGATAGTTAATAATTTTATTGTTTTACTAACACTTAGAAACATTAAAATGATAAAAATTCTAAAATGGGATTGAAGTGAAAATTTACATTTCAAATACCAACACAAAAACATATTAATAATTTATCAGTAATACTTTTCAGAACCTGATTAGTTCCTACTTTTAGGAATTTGTTTTTCATTTTGACTTGCAGGAAGAAGAAAGACGTATGGCCTCTGTTGCAGCAAGGAAAGAGGAAGAAAGGAAGCGTGAAAGCCATAAACAGACCTTGCTTAAGGTATTTCCTATGGATGTTCTAAGGCTACTGTAAACCAGATTACAGCAATAATTCGTCTTCTAATATTTTTTTGCTGAAGATCTTACATATCCCAATATGCCTCTGTTTTTTTAAACTCTCTTTTTAGAGCTTGAACAGTGCACTCCATGACTGAAACTCTCTTCAGTCAAATAGGCAAGTCATACTTTAGCAAAAAACCCCAGTTGAATACATGAGTGTGACACATGTAAATGGGTGGCAAACTTCATTTTCCTAAATGCAGAGTAAAGAACTTTTCCAGTGATTTCAAATTCCTTGAACTTGGTCTCCCAATATCAGGTGAGTGCTCTGGCTGCAGCCACGCAGGGTGTTCTGAAGTAGTTTCTCCTTCATTCTTTCCTGTTGAGGGTTGTTTCTTTCTGCAGAAGGAGTGAAGCTGCCACGAGAGCACAGCTAGACTCCAGCTGTTGTCTTTGTCAGGAGAACACTTCTCTTTATCTCCCAGCACAGCTGGCCTGGTTAGTGCTGACACATGAGATGGAAAATCCCGAGCAGGAGAGACCGAGGTGCACTCCGGAACACTCTTTCTGGGGCTGATGAATAATGAGCTGTGTTCCTAATAGGAGACCAAAGTTCAAGGATCTCAGAGCATCCACATTCCATTTGCTGCATGAATATCACCATTTGTCTCCAAATCATTCTCCTCTGGAGAAGAAAAAAGTGCCTAAATTTTTTTGTCATCCAGTAATGGCTATACTGAAAACTCTTTCAGTTTGGCAGTCAAACAAGCAAACAAAAATGTTCATGTATGCATATTAAGTTTCCTAGGTAAAATCATATTTCTGGAAGGGGATTAGGCTGAAAGTAGTTGCAGGAGGCTGTAAGAAGTTTAGCAAATGTATATAACTCTGAAAAATAAAAAGACACAAACAGAATGTATATTAAAAAATTATATAAGCATATTAAAAGTATTTTAAAATTATCTTTTAAATATAATAATAAAATAATATGAAGTATATTAAAAACACAAGTCTTAAACCCTCAAGACCCTAAACATATGAATTGGGGAAAAAAAAACCCTTCACGTCAAGTGCCTAAGAATATATTTTGATTTCCTATATATTTGTATCCATGTATATTTTCTGTTTAAAAAAAACCACCAATATAATAAAAAAGTCTTAGATACAGTTTTGGTTTTTGAGGTGTTTTTTTAAGCAGTGTTGTGGTTTGGGAATTTTTGTGGGTTTGGAAATGTTTTTTCTGTAAGATAGTACTGTATGTAAAGTCTCTTCAGGTTTGAAGTGTTGGTGCCAGTTCTTCATAGCACAAAGAAATGGGAAATTAGTAAATAATATTCACATGTGGCATTATTTGTACTGTTGGAAATATAACTGTGTCTCTGAGTAGAAAAAAAAGAAGTAGGTGTTTATTTGTAGTTCATGGTCTTAACTCTTGATGTCACGTTTCCTTATAGCAGGGGAATTGTTTGCTCTGATGGCATAGATTTCATGATGCATTTTGCTAGTGGAAAATTCCCTTAGAAGGAAAAACTGTTGTTAATGTGTAATGCCATTATTACTTAATTTCAACATTAAATTGCAGGTTTTTTAATTTAATAAAGGTATATTTCTCATCTTCAAATAGTTAAGTGATGTAAGGGCCAAATACCAACCTTTTTTGTGTGATTTGGTGATTTCATATGTCTTTCCTTTGTAAATGGGTCCTTATGATTCAGGCTTTTTTCCTGTTCCACACATTTGCATTGAAGGAACAAATCTGCTCATAGATACAATGTCCAGCAAAAAAAGTCGCGAACTATAAAATTTTCTTCAAGGTTCAATCTGAAGAAAATATTTAGATAATTGTGTTCTGCAATTTTTGTTACGGTCACATTTCTCCAAACTTTCTTAAACTATATGAAGTGTAAATGAAATTCTAGGCCCTCATTCAGTAGCAAACAATAGCTATTTTGCTGTTTGCACTGCATTGAAAACATTAATTTCATCAAGGTCATCTCTTTTTTTTTTTTGTCTCTTGTTGATACTTGTCTGCCCAATCAGCAGGGTTTCTTCATCTCTTTTTCCACACTATTTTTTTATTGATTCCAACCCGCTCTTCTGGTAAAGTTTGAGATGTACTTTGAAATGTACAGAGACTGTAATTCCTTTCCAGTGGAGGTTAAACTTAATACTTACTGGAACAAGAAAAAGTTATTGCTAGCAGAATCTTCACACCTGTAAAATTTGCTCTTTGTAAAATGTATTCTTGGAAGTTTTCAAAGCTCTGTAGGAATCCAGCAGCCCACAGCTGGGGCCACTAACAGAGAGCTGTACAGTAATTAAGGTTGTGAGGAGACCCTCAGCCTCCAGAACAAACAGAATTTTCTAAAGGGGTTTGGAAAAAAATGCTGCTTATTTCAACTTCCCCCACTTTGTTACATGGAGCCCAGTCACCACTGAAGTTGGAAATGTCCTCTAACAGGACAGTGTCAGAACTCTCTGGGCAAATGGAATGGGAAATAGAGTTGTGAGCTCTTTAAATGGAAAAACTTCCAGAAGTAGTAGTTTCCATGTACTTTCAGTGTCAGTTCTAGACAATCATGGATGTGATTTTTATCAGTGTTTAAGAACTAGAAGCTCCATCTCTGCATCATCAGTCATTGAAATGAATCTTACTGTTTAAGGATTATAGCTGCAACTGGAGCTTGCTTTTTGGTTAATCTATTATCTTCTGGTTTTCAAAGAAATATTCATTTGTAGTGCTTTACACTTCATATTTCCAACACTGAGTAGTGTCAGGAACATTCTCGGTGAACTGCATTGCAGAAATGTCCAGAACTCACCTAGTGTGAAAGGAATTATGTAAAAATGTGATGGTAAGAGTCACATGTTACTTTTATAGATTAAAACCAGGAGCACAGTGTCTATAGGTCAGGCTTAATGTATCAAAAGTGTTAATTTCAAATTGTAAAATTAGAGTTACCCTGGTCCCCTGCCATTCCCCATAGACATATCAAATAAATTATCTTTTTTTTTTCCCTATTTGATAAAAGGGACTATAATTTTGTGGTTAGTGTTGATATTTTTTTTGTGGATGTGAACTTAGTTTATGCTAAGCTCCTGTATAATATTTTCCTCTCAGAAATTTAAAGTCACTATTCAAGTTTGACTGAGATGAATACATCAGTGAGATGACTGACTCTGAGAATTACATCTAGTTCAGAAAAAACAAATCAAGCTTTCATTTGTGAGAGTTCAGCTGCCAAACCATGAGTTCTTACAAAGCAGCTTGTTCTTTATCCTTCTAAAGGTTTCTAAGTTGGCTATAATAAATCATTCATATCTATATGATGCAATAGAACACCTCCTATTCTTTATATATAGGTGATTATTTGACATGATTTGCATGATTACACAAGAACAAATACTTAATAGAGTTTTAAAATACTGGTTTATTGACAAGAGCAGCCTAGAATACAAAAACTACCTAAAAAAACTATTACAGAATATTTGAACTTCGATCTACTGTAGTCCCTGTGTCGATCATGAAGGTAATTTTAATTTTCTGTTTTTATAAAATTGACCTTTTTTCCATTTTTCAGAAGATTATTTTTTTCAAACTATGTTGCAATTCCTGTGAAGCCTTAAAGCAGTTGTATGACGGTCTCAGCTGAAGTCTTGGGGTCACTCTGGCAGCAGTGGAGGGTGGGACAATAGTGTGCCCTGTTCTGTGGGAGGAGTGTTACAGGCAGCTCCAGACTGTCAAAATGAGACTTCTGTGATGCTTTCCTAAGTTGTGGATTTATTATGTTACTTTTCTTGTTTCTGTTACTGCAAATTCTGTGAAATTGTTTGCTGTCAGTTACGCAAACTGGCACTGGAATGGCATGTTGGTTTTAATGAATAACCACCAGCCAGTACTGTAATTTCTTCAGTTTGAAACATTTAAAATGTTTTCATTAAGCAGCATATTTCTTTCAGAACAAACAGATGTGTTGATAATGCCCAGTCTTAACTTAATATGATTTCTGTATCTTGTTTCAGGAAAAGAAGCGGTTAACGATTTGTAACATTGCTCGTCAGTGGGAGATCCAGCAGAACAGAACAGCCCTTGAGGCTTCTTTAAACCAGGATAAAGACAATGAGCCCTGTCAGATCAATGGCAGTGCTGCATATGTATTTCCTGAAGAAAGCAGGTATTTTATTGGATAATATTTCTACTTGTTGGTGTCTTACATTCCAGGTTGCTACTTCTCGCTGTATGACACTGTCAAAAGTACTATATCCAAATCAATCCTGGAAAGATGTCTTATTTATTACTAATGGTCAAAGGGTAATATATATTTAAAAAGTAATACAACAGCAAGCTAAATTATTAGGTGATTTTGCTAAAAAATGGACTTCATGTTTGCAAGAAATGTTAAATATGAATTCCCAAGCCGCCTTAAGACTGTTCATTTCCTTGACAACTTAGATTGTTGCCTTCAGTTGAAATGAACAAAATGAAGATGTATGGGCATTACAAACATTTGTAACCTCTTTGTGTATCAGGAGGTTTCACAGTTGAATTGATGCTCTTAGTTGGAACAGCAGCATCTTTGATTGGACTGCTTTCACACCCATGATATTTATCAGTAGCAGTTTTTTGACTTAGGAATAAAACTAAGATAATTTTTGTATTCTTGATTTAAAATATATTATTTTTTTAGCTTGCTTATTTGCATCTAAAAGGTGGCCATCTGGCATTATATAGTTTAAAACACACTTACTTTAAAGAAATGCTTGAGTGATTGCTCATGTCATAACTCTTACGTTTCACATAGCAAACACAATGTGAAGGGGACATTGCTTAAATAAATACGTTGTTTGAAGTTGTGTTTAGATATCTAAAGCAACACCAAATATGCTAGGTTAGCATTCCGAGTTAACATTTTTAAGCAGTTTTTTTAAATATGAATGGATTCTTTAATTAATTTTACCCCTCCACCAACTCAAATACACCCAGAGCCCTTCTGCTGAAGAGGTAAAACATTTGCAGTGTTACTTGATGGAAAGAGGATTTTCCAGCCCTCAGTATTTTTGAACCAGGTGGGGTCCTGAAAATGAATGAATGCTGAGAAATGCCATTGTATTTGAAATTGGGTTTTGATGAAAGTAAGGACTGTCATTCACTGATGTTATTATCTCAAAGTATGTAATTTATATCACTGTATTTTTATTTCCTTTGCAGGTCTCTTGATGCAATTCTGAGCAGTGCAGTACAAGGCTTGTCTGTTCTAGAGTCTCATTTAGTGGAAGTGGAAGGGGACACTCTTGGCTTGTATGGTGCAGGAGCACTGGAGTGCCTGGATCGGAACTGGAGTGTTCAAACAGCTGGAATTATTGTCACAGTCTCCTTTATGTTCATAGAATTTGATGAAATTGTTCAAGTGTTGGCAAAACTGAAGATGAAATTCCCTAATTGTGTGGTGAGTGTGCCTCAGGTTTCAGCTCTGTGAACAGCTATGGAAGGTGCATTCCCTAACAGAACCTTCCTTTGGCATGGTCACCCTTGAGTGCCTTCGTGTCAGTAGATACAGTTATGAATTACATCTTTTCGTGGTATTATAACGCCAACTTTAACTTGATACTTCTTAAAAATCAATACTTCAGTTTAGATTCCTTTTCAGACTGGTTTTTATTTCTTTTAATTCCTTTGACCTAGCTGAGTATTTTGAAATTGAAAAACTGGTGTGTAAATACAGTCATGCTATGCTATAATATTGTTATGCATCCATGGTATCAGGAGGACCTCATTTGTGTTGTGAGTTCAAAGATTAGATAGTTGATAGGATAAAAAGAAATAAGTAAAATTGAAGGGAATAGCTAACTCAGTCTGTACAGCTCTTGGAATTACTCAGTTCTTGATGAAGCCAAGCAACATAAATAAGATGTTTCTTTAGTATGTCTCTTTTTCATTTTTTTCCTTGGATGTTTAAATCAGTCATTTTGAAGCAAATAGTAAAATAAAGGTAACATACATAAGCAACTTGTAACTCAGGCAGTATGACTCCCTGCTGCTTTTCAAGGTTTTGAGGATAACAAAACTTCATGGTTTAATTGAAATAGAAAAATTTGTGGGGAGCTCGAGACAAATTTATCCATATTAATGAAACAATAGTTTTGGGGGAGGGGAGGAGTGGAATTTGTGGGTGATAGCAGAATCTTAAACTATATTTTTATCTTCCCCATCAATTTTTCCTCCTTCTCTTTCCCTTAATAATGCTACTGTGTAGCCAGATATATGATGCTCATAGTATCATTAGTGTAGGGCATGGTTCAAACACAGCAGGGTATGACTTAGCCAGTATGTTGTGCCCAAAAAAGTCAGATTTTTGAGAACGTGTATTGTATTTACTTTTATGTGTAGATGTTGCAGCTGCTTTACCTGCAGAATTAAAGTAAACATTGCTCAAGTAGTATCATTGCTTTTTGTAACACTGAAAATATTGCTGTTAGTAAAGGATTTATAAATTCCTTGGCGGCTGTGAAGTTGACATCTCTTAATATATGTAATATATAAGCAGTTGAAACACTGATGTGTTTTGCTACAAAGACCTCAAGTGGAAAAGAACTCAGTTGCTTCACCAGCCCCGTGACTGTTTATCTGAGTTTCAAAAATGGAGTGGCACAAAATAGTGGGTTCACTCTTTACTGTGTATTTATGGAGTTTGCTGTGGTTTGACCTTTCTCAGCACCTGAGGTTCAAAGAGACAAACCTCGTGGCGCTGCAGCAGTTCAATGCACTGGCCGAGATGCATCGCCTGGAGCAGCTGACAGTCGATCCTCAGGGAAACCCGGTTGTGAACTTCACTTTGTGGAAATACTACGTTCTGTTCAGACTGAACCATTTCAATCTGCAGAAGATAAATGGAGTGAAGGTAGGACAGTGTCACTTCTTTCTTAGTATTGGTCTTACAGGGTCAATTAGCATTGTTCTTTAAGAGAGCAGATGAATTGATAATAAAATGAGCACAGCCCTGTCAGGGTCTTTTCAGTACTAGGGGAAAAAAATTGAAGTACACTTCACCATGTAATTTGTTGTGAAATAAATATTAAAATTAATACAATTTAATAATATTAAATACATGCAATTAATATTAAATAACTCCATGATTTTACTTGATTTTAAGAGGCACTTGTTTATTGTGTTTGAGAAGATCACAGTGCTGACATTGAATACTTATGCATAAGTGTGTGTTTGACAGACTCCTTAGTGATTTAAAAGTTAAAATTCCAGTGTTACAAAATATCATAGAATCATGTTGTCTTCTTTAAGGCTATCACAGGAAAAAGTAACACAACTATTTAAGTAGACTTTTTGTTACAATCTCAAGGTCAGGAAATTCAACCTCTAAAGGAAAACTTTGAATTTAATATTTCTTGGGGAGAATTGAGTAAATGGAGCACACGTAGCACAGCACGATTTTCTGTAGGACATATATCACATCTTAAATATGTATGACAAGAACATTTTTGTCCTCAACAAACTTTTTCGGCCAGACCACACTATATGAAGATGTGCACACAACTTTTTTCCTAGTGTCATTAATCATTTGAAAAGTGTCATAGCCAAGCTGAGGAAAGAGATGAGCCCTGATTGCTGTTTTTCATTATCCTACAGCAGAAGTCATGGCATCCAGCTTTGCAGATGTATATCACCTTTTGGATTAACATCAGTAATGGAAAATACTGTTTCAATGTAAAGAACACAACCCCTGAAGTGTGTTCTCAGACCTTAGATCAGCTGTAGATAATCGTTTAGATTACAGAAAGGGAAATGTGCATATTCTGCTGTTCTGATCACCACTTGTGTGCAGTGTTTGTGGAGACTGTTATGTTGCCAACTCTGAGATTCACAGAGCTGTGAAGTAAAAGCAATATATACTAACTGAATTAACTAAATAAATTGCGTAACTCTGGCACTTTTAAACTATACAAAAACCCTGCATAACAAAGCTTTTATTTTCTCCAGTTCATGTTCCAGGCTAGAAGCTGAGTGTTCATCTCCCTCAACAATGATTCTATTCCCTTGTCCAATTGTTACATTTACTGTGAAGAAGCAAACTCTCTTAGTTGAGAAACACTATTCGAAGTTTTTCCCAGTGACAGTAATCTCAGATTAATTCCAAATTGTGAAGGTTTGCAGTTACCAAACCCTACAGAAAGCTGTGCAGCCGTGGTGTGGCACACAATGTGACAGATGCACCACATTCCCTGAGCTGGGCCTGTTGGCACAGTTGGTGCCTGTCCCCTGTACTTGGCAGGAACCAGGCATGAAGCCTTACATTTATGTGATACTACCGTTAAATCTTTTTGTGATTAATGGAGCAAACAATGCACTGCAGTAAGAAAGAGAACATGAGTTTTTGTGAACTGGGGAGTGTATTCAGCATTGCTGTCTCTGTTGACCTGGTCCTTATGCTTCTCTTAACATAAATAAATACATTAAAATCACTTTTTTCTCCAGCAGGCATTTCTGCCTGCAGTGGGCTTTGTTTCCCTAGCTGCCTTCTGTGCTCTTTGTTTTAGACCTTTCTTCTGTTACAGGCTGTTCAGCAAGACCATCTACTCCTAGGCTACTAAATAAGACTTATTTAATTTTAAGTGAAAATGAACAAATCTAAACACTGTGAAAATGGAGTTGACTTTACATTTCTAATTTCCTGGTCTATGTTTTCTCTGGTGAATTTATCCCTGCATTATGCAATTGCAGTATAGTTTAGGCAAGAGTAGATTGTATAGTCCATAAACATTAAACAAGAATATAATAGAAGTCTGTTAATGTGGATCAAAGTTCCATTTTAGTCATACATTTGAATAATATAGAACACAAAGTTTGTCTGGAACTGCTTGGTAAATATTGTGAGTATTGAAGTTTATTTAATAATGGGTTGCTCTCCCAAAATATGTTACAGGATGAACGGAAATTAAATTTGATCCAGAAGTTAAGAAGTCAGTGAATAAGTTTCATCATCCAGTGTTATCCAGGTCAGATTTAGATGATCATAAAGATTGCTTCTGCTCTCAGTGGAAAGCCAGGAGTCCAGAAACTGTGCCAACAAACTTTTGGCAGTTAAAGGCAGTTCATAGTCTGGCCATCCACAGGCCGTGGTCTCCAGAGGTTATGAGCCAAGGCAAACAGAAAACAATAACAACCACCACCAAAAAATGAGCCCCTTCACCTTCTTTACACTTTTCAATTTTGTATAAAATGAATTCTGAAAACTTTTCAAGCATTGAAAATTAGTTTAAAGAGACATCTGTAACTTAATGTTGACACAACAGTATGGTTGATATTTAGAGAAGTGTAATGGAGGAACACTTATTTTTGGGAGTTGAAAAATGCAGAGAAAATACTTTTTTTCTTCCCTTCTAAAGCCTCTCTTTCTGTAAGGTCTTCACGATTCTGCCAAAACAGAAGAGTCTGTAACTTACCTTTTCACATGTGCATACCCAGAATCTTTCTCCAGCATAACTTAATCAGAAATTTTCCAGTAGACCTTCTGCAAGTGCAGGCAATATGGAGCAGAATTGATATGTCTGGCCTTCAGAAAATCAATGTAAGAAACTGATATGAAATTCCTCATTTCACAAAGACTGTCATGATGCACAATATATACATTGGAATTTCCAGGATTACAGGAAATCAAACAAGCACCACTACCCCATTTGGTTTCTTCTAAAGTACATTTGAAGTGCCAGTAAAAGCAAATCTGTTTTGAAGATGTGCCTGGAACAGATCTGTTTGCAGTGTCCTGTGTAACAAGCCTGAGTTAATTCTCCATGTACATGTGTAATGAAATATGAACGTGCTAATTTTAAAATGTAGCTTTTTTCCTTTTTGTTCCCTTCCCACTCTCTCACAGGTCACTGAAGATGATGTTGTAAAGGCAGAAAGGCTCTTTGGCATCCTGGCATATGTAGCATCTTCTGAGCTGCCACATTATCGTGTACTTTCATTATTTGGAGAATCCAGGTAAAACACAATGAACAGAACTGGGATTTGTCCAGAACATGTTGTTTAATTCTTTTGCACATTGTTGTGATAAATTCTTTTTGGGTAAAAAGATAATTTCACAAATTCTGTCTTACAGATGATAGGTCCTCTGCATATTGCACAAGTGTAACCATCCCCTGGCCTTTGTAGCCAGAGGTTTTCACACGATTTGTATGAAGTCTGCTGAGTAAAGTGAAAAGGCACATGCACACAAATGTACTGCTTGTTCACTTCTCCAGTTGTATTGGTATTGCTGAAGACTTGTGGACTTTCACAATGAAAACTGGCTGTTTTTTGTGGGTATTTTATAGTGGGTGACTGTAACAGTTAACAGATTTAGGAGTTGTACTGTTAAAAAGAGGTGCTTAAAGCCCTCTAGTTTTAGTCTTCTATAAATGAGTACTTAATACAAGTTTAAGCTGCAAGACTTCCTATTTAGGAGATGCTATGTGATATATGTCAAGATCAATTGTATAGAGGCAAATTAATGAAGGAATATCTAGAATCTTATGTGTTTTGCATAACTTGAGGATGCAATATACTTGAAAGCTCAAAAATACATGTTCAAAAGGAGAAAAAAAACCAAACCTCACAATCACTAGAAACATCTGCACTTAAAAAAAATTCCTATAATTAGGACTGTAAACCTCTTATCTTTGCACAGGAGGAAGCAATTCCATTATCTGCTAGAGGGAAAGGGCAAGAAATCTGGGGTTGGGAGTGAGGAAAGTAGTGATAACAGAAGAAATGGAGGGGAAAGCACAAACCGAGCAACATTGAATTACATGACAAAGGACTTCCATATGGAAAAGCTTGAGGTAAGTGTATCATTAAAAAATACTTTCATTCTCTATTAGGTAACCTTAGGCCACTACTCATGGAATTTGTCTAGATATCAAGTTTCAGTTGTGCTATTGAGAATGATGGTTTTAAAATATCACTGCTTAACATATTTACTTACCTGATCAAACACTTCATCTAACTGATCTTTGCCAGAATATTGGAAAATGCTCCGTTTCTCTCTTTACTGAAGTAGTTGCTGAACAGTGCCACTGTCTCAGAAATACATTCTCACCTACAAGCCTTATGTTCATGACAAAATGTACCTCAATTATTAAACCATAAGAAGTGAGCTCAGGTTTTTACAAAGAAAAATATATATTGCATGTGTTAGATTTTCCCAAAATGAATTGGTGAAGAAACACCTTGAGACAACGCTTTAGAGATTGTAGGCTATAGTAATAAAGAGCTCTTTCGTAGCTTTTAAATGAGCTACAGGAAAGTAAATATATATGAAATGTGTTAGGTTTAATTATTAATAAAACTGCAAGCTGGCTTGTTTCAGACAAGTGCATCAGTCACGGTTGTTTTAGTTTGTGTTTCTGATCTGCTCACTCTTTTGCTTGGGCAGAGGGAAATTGTTCCCAGAGGGAACATGATTCTTTCAGCCACAGTCTCCTTTCTGAGCAATCATCATGAGTTCTAGCTGTATACACCCTAATTGCCACATTTGTCCCATTATTTGCTTTTTAGTTGTGTAGAAATAGATGAATCCTCTAGTGCAAGAAATTTAACCAAGTTCAGTAATCACTGAATTCAGTTATGGCATTGTGGCTTTGTTATCTCAGATCCACAGCATAGAACAGAGACAGTGACTGCATGTGTGGAGGGATTAAATTAAGAAAACATTTTAGTTTCAAAAGCTGTGATTGTAGCTCTTAAAACTTTGAATAACATGGAGTATGGCAGTGAGGTATTCCTCTTGTCCTTTACCATGGAACAAGCACTATAATGTAATAAAACAAAATAAACTTGGTATTTGTGCAGTCCATTAAATATATGTATTGTTTTCTCTTCCCAGTGCAGCAATTCCCACCTTGTCCTTGGCTATAGCACTATGTTTGCAGCAGATATTGCAGGATGTGAGAGTAAGATAGGCAAAACCAGCTGCTTCCAGTTCCCCATCAGCAGTAAACTAACATGATAAATACACCTCAGTAACCATGTTGGTAAAGATGACAGTCTTGAGTCATTGTTTAATAATTTTGGTTTTTAACTGAAACCACTGGAAAGTATTTTCTCTGCTTTATCGCTCATTGAAGAAAACTTCTGTTTTGGTGGCCTGAAGCATGATCTAGCATTTTAAACAATGCCATAAATAAACTAGTGAGACATTTAGCACCAATATAACTTATTGTTCAAAGCTTATGATGGCATTTTATAGAAACTTTGCAGAAACAGAGATTAATACTGTTTGAGTTACTAAAATGCAGAGCTAGTAGCTGCACAAAGCACTATATCTTTTTATTAATTTTTAAAGGTTCAGCTTGCTTCAGTATCTAATGTAATAGTCATTAGGAACCATGCACTTGCCAGAGTGCCTGTTGAAAAGGATGTGTACTGGCACGTTTTTCTATGGCAATATGCTTGTTAGGGCAGGTAGATAAACATGTACTCTCCAACTGTTGTACTATGATGACGAAGTGCTGGAAAGGGAGAGAAGGAAGAAAAGTGGTTTAGTGCTTTATAGTTTCTGTAAATTTTCACTGCTATGCCAGAAGGCAACAAAAATAGTTAATGCTGTTAAAAGTTATTTATGACCACTTAAAAGTGGATTTTGATAATTAATGAATTAATATAATATGGATATTATAAATACACTAAGATTCTGTGGCTCGACACAGACCCTGGGCCACGAGACTTAAAACTAAGAGAAGAAAGTGCACAATAACCTCTTTGCCTGTTAATTGCTACGTCCTTTAATTCATGAAATTTTTGTGGGGTTTTTTTTTATTTGCTCTCGTTTAACCTTTTTTTTTTTTCCCCTCTTCCTTATACAACATGTAATGGTTCTCTCGTGCAGGAAATCAAGGAAAGGAAAACATTTTGCCAGACATACGTGGAGAGCTTGGTGAAAGAGGCAGCTGACATCAACATGAAGAACGAGTCGCTGCAGAAGCTCTGGCCTCAGATGTTCATTGAGCTCGTCAGAGACGCAGTGATAGAAATCCGCAATAAAAACTCCTACATGAAGCTCTGCTTGCAGAGGATCACTGAGCAAAAACAGTAGAGCCACGGCGTGTTGTCTTGCAAGCTTTTGGGATCAGTATTCCATCGTGTTTTACAAACTTCATCCAGTAGAATATAAGATGACCATCACTATGGCACACTTCACCTCCCCGCCCAAAGGGATGCCTTTAAATCTTAATCAACTGTCAATAGTTTTGAAATAAAAGTTTACTTTCATACTGCTTCAACAATGCTTCCTTGGCCAACTAAAGCAGTGAGATAACTCAGTGATTGTCGTGATTTACTAAGTTATTGTTTATTTTTTTTCTGCTACTCTTGATTCTGTAGTGCTACAGCATTGATTTTTGAGGAACAAATTTACAATGCTTGCCTTATTTTTTATTGAACACTTTTCAATTGTCACCTTTTTGACTGCTGCTGTTTAAAAAAAAAAAATCAAGAATAGTAGCTGATTTTTTTATGACCAAAAGCTAATAAATTATTTTTACACCCTAAACTTGATGAAGACTTATTATTGTTGCTTAACCTGTGAGATTATAGAACACTTTTTCACATCAGTGTCATGAGTGCTCAGCATATTGACATTTAATGAGCCTGATTGTCACCTGAACAAATTGCCCAAACTTGATTTCAAATGTTTTTCATTAATTTCACTAATAAGTTTGTGTGAATTATTATAGATAAAATATGAACTCAAGGTAGCTCACTTAAGCTTTATTTTTGTTGTGTTAAAATATGTTAATATAATTTATTTTGTTTCTTGATTACTAAATTATTTACTTCTGAAGTTTGCCAAGATCAAATGAGCTAAAGTGCATGCATTACGTTTGGTAAGGAGGCTGATGACTGCTATTGAGTTGTAATTCATTTCTGTGTGACTGTGTGAAAATTTCATGTTATCAATAAAAATAAATTCTTCAATTTTACCCTTCACAGATACTGCAAAGAAGTACTGTGTGCAAAGAAAAGACTTAATGCTGCATGAAGAGATGAGACACAACTTGCCCCCTAAAATCAACTGTGAATGGGTAGAAAAAAACCCACATTCCATAGTACAGTAACTTCCACTGTAAACACCTTGCCAGCTTCTGTCCAGAAATTCAACTTAGGAACTGGTAGCAGGTCCAGCTGCTTCCCATGGCTGGCATTCATGTCCAGGTAGAAAGTTGTGCCATTTAAACTTAATTTTTTAGTTCCATTGTATTTTAACTGAAACAGTCCAGAACCTTAGTGCATTGTTTTACTTTGTTCAAATTGTTCGTATTTTACTTAAGCTCATTTATAAAAAACAAACCAAAGAAAACTTCCTGTGAGGGTTTCTATGGCTCAGAACTGAATTTGTTTTTAAACTTTATCTGGAAAAGACTCTCTGGCAAAGCAGAGATGCAGATACAGTTTAGTAGGTTTTTATGCCTTGAAAATCATGGAATCATAGAAAGGTTTGGGTTGTCCTTGAACACTTCCAGGGATGGGGCAGCCACAGCTTTCCTGGGCAACCTGTGCCAGGGCCTCACCACCCTCACAGGGAAGAATTTCTTCCTGTATCCAATCTAAATCTTCCCTATTTCAGTTTAAAGCCATTCCTTCTTGTCCTATCACCACATGCCCTTGTCCAAAGTCCCTCTCCAGCTCTCTTGGAGCCCCTTTAGGTACTGGAAGGGGTTCTGAGGTCTCCCTGGATCCTTCTCCAGGCTAATCAGACCAAACTCTCTCAGCCTTGAATGAGTAGCAGGAATCAGGTGTTTTTGGGTCTGCTTGCATTCTGGTCCAGGTGGTACATCTAATTTGTCAGAGAGAATCCCTTTTCAAAGCATGTCCCAGGTTAACAGTGACATCCATCATATTAATGCAGTTTTCCATTTGGTTTATGTTATATGATGTTCTAGACCATAGTTGCAGGTGGTTGGTTTTCAGTCTTTATAGAATGTAGTGGAGGTTAAGTCACTTAAATTCTAAGGAAATGTTAGAATTCCTGAAGAATCTGCTCCAGCACTTGAGAGAACTTAATAGAAACAGTCGCCCATCTGGGCTTTTTGAACTGCTTCATGGAATTTATAGGAAGATTAGTGCATTTGATAGGATTTTTTCCCTTTGCACTGGAAAATTGCACTCTCGTTTTATGGTGCATTTTATTAAGGGAACAAATAAAGACCCTGCAAAATGTGAGAAAAGGAGAGTTTACATTAGAGAAATAACCAGTGTAGAAATGATCATGGAAAAGTGTTTTGGATCCATCAGTTACTTCACATCATTTCTGTGAAGGGAGTGGGTGGAGCAGTTCCAGCTTCTGCAGGGGGACAGGAACGTTGGCAGCTGTGGAAGTGCAGAACTCTCCTGATGATGTAGCTGGAGCAGATGGGCCCCTTTTGAATCAGATTCAGCAGCAATGAAAGACTGGAAAAAGAAGTCTTTTAAGAAGGGTGTATTGGTTTAGAGGAACAGGAAGTTCTCCTTGGGAAAATCCAGAGAAAAGCCAGACTTTCTGATATTGAGGCTTTAGAAGCATAATCCTGATTGGAGGCTTTAAGGTAGGGCCTAGAAAAACCTAAGATAAATAAATCAGAGGGTATTGACAGTGAGTTATAGAACCATCTCCTTAAAATGCTCTGTATTCCCAGTGGTCTGTGAATGCTGCCAGTTTGGACTTTTTTCACTAATAGCAGCTGTTTCATAACAGGATTGCTAAATGGCTGAAGTGAGGGGTAGCTGGGCAGCTATAATAAATAAAAGATTAATGTTGGGCTGCTTATGTTCTTTTCACATAAAACCAGTAGGAAAATTGTTACTAATTCTTTTTAGGAAACAAGTGAATGATGGATTAAAGGGATGTTAGACCTAAGAGTACATAGAAGTTTCAGTTGCCAGGGGATCTTAAAATTGTTTGCCTGCTATATGTCGTTACTGTGTTTACCCAAATAATTTGTAACTTAATTTGTAACTTCATGTAGACTCAAAAGATATATTCCTGTAGTTGATTATTGAGGAGTTTTCAAGTACCTAAAAATTTGAAGGTCATATAAGAAGTAAATTCTTAGATTTTCTGAATTTTTTATGGTTACAGGTGTAATTTGAGGAGTTAAAGTAACCTTTAAATGCTGCATAAAACCAAATTTTGATATTGTTATTATTTTGTTGATATCCCATCCAGAATGGACTGTTGTGATCCCCTAATGTAGACTGACTTTCTGCACAAGACAGGAACTATTACTATAAAATATCTGTATGTAAACTAAAAATCAACTTAAGGGTTAAAAACATATATTGTGTTGACTTTTAAGTCTTTTGAAAACTTTTTTCCCCATTGATTTTTGGATTATTTATACAGTTTCATTATTTTCTGAGAGAAATTTCTCCTATATCCAGACAAGGGAAGATAATGATGTATGTTATTTTTTTTCAGTTTCAGTTTAGCTGTATCACACGTGAAGGCCTCATTATGTGATGCAGAGTCACTGTTATGCAAGTGAAATTTGATCTTCAGTAAGGAGGCTGATGAAGGGCTGCATTTCCTTTTGATCTGAAAAAGTCATAGAGCTGCAAATGTGCTACCACAGTGGAGCAAAGGGAGAACAGATTCCCTTGATGCAAACCAAAAGCTGGTGCTGTCAGTTACGAGGAAAAAAAGGTACTGGGAAGAGGTTTAAACTGAGCATAGAACTAAGTAAAACTGCCTCACTGCCTGGGACCAAGTGATACATCTGAATCTGGAAATAGCTGAAAGTTGTTTAAAAGTGAATTATTCATACTTTTATCAAGTAAACTACTTAAAATAATGACAATAATAAAAAGGTTAACTTATTAAAACACTGGCCATCTTCAGATTAAGTTAGGCTATTGTGGAACCAGTAGTTAGTCCACAATCTGTGTATATGTTCTGTAAATTCAGGACAAGCAGCTGAATTTTTTTTTTTAAGTCGGAGATATAGGGCTGTAAAAGTGACAAACAACGATACTTTCAGTTGCTACTTTTAATCATGACATATCAGCACAAACTGCTTTTTGTTAGCTAGTTTATTTAAAGAAGTTAAGCCAAATACTTGCTATTTCATATTATTAAGCAATATCCATAAAGATGTGATTTAGATGGGGAGGTCTGTGTGCATATTCCAAATCACAATAGTAGCTATTTGCTTTGATTGGGAAAACAGAGTCCTTGGATGTGTTTCTGTTTCCACATCATCCAAACTCTGCTACATCTTGAAACCCAGTTTCAGTGAAATTATTTTTCTTTTTAAGTTGGAAGCATCATATTTTTGGGGTATTTTAAGACTTGGTGTTTTGTTGCACATGTGTAGAACAAGGACAGGAAAGAGGAGACTGAGTTTGCTCTGTTGTCTGATAAGGTGGCTTTTGCTCAAAAGTGAATATAAACTCTTTGGGTTTTTTTTCATATGAAAAAGTAGACAGTGTAGGCTACACAGACATTAGACAATCTTAGAAAAAGCTGATAGGTATCTGCTTACACACATCACCTCAGAGCTGGATTTTCTTGAGCATAAGCTAAAAGAAATTGAATCTACGGGACTGTTTATACAACCCAAGTATTAATTTTGTTGGCTAGATTTGCTAGGCTTCTGCTCTCAGAGGAAGAAGGAAAAACTCATCTGGAGGATCTCTTGTCTCTGCTGTGGTGAAAACAGCATTTCTTTACAAGCTGTGTACTGGGCCTTACATGCCATGCTTGTGTACAGATGGAGTGCACAGATGCTTCTGCTTATTGTGTCAAATGTCAGGAAATCCTGGTGAAGGATCAAGAAGTCTTAGTGGGGGAAAAGGTGACTCTTCTCAAATTCTAAGTTGTATGGTTTTGGTGTTTGGGGGGGTTTTTTTCAGTTATAGATAGATGTATTTCAAGCAGAAACATACTTGACTGATAAAAGTACACTGGGTGTATAAAAAAGCAGAAAACTGCAGGTTAGAATATTTGTACCAAATCCAGCATTAGAGGTGTCCAGCATCCCCAAGAAACAGGTTGGTACAAGGCAACCCTATATTCCTTACTACTGATACATTGACTTGAGGATGCCCTTATGGGTACCTGTTTTATCCAGCTTTCTGGAAAACCCTGAAGGCTTCCTGATTGCTGTGGACTTCCATTGATTGGTACAGGGCAAAATAATGTAGTCAAGACAGCAGGATTGGATTCCTCAGTCGTGGGTTCCACTGGTTCATGGGATGACAATGCTTATTCCCACCTTTTGTTGAAATCTTCCCAGTTAGGTAGGTCCTTGCATATTCAGGAAAATCTTGTGTGCAACCTTCATTCTTATATAGTGCATGGCATCTGGTGTATTGCTACATCCATAACTGGGACTTTCCAGTTCCAGACCAACTGTTCCTTTCACTTCTGTTTGACTAACATGGGTATCCCAGGGGTTAAATGCTGCAATTATCAGTACTCCATTTTACACCTAACAAAACTGGAACTTTTAAGGAATACTGAGCAGGTCGTAAACAAGTTCATTCTTTCTGGAATACTAGACATGGATAACATCAACAGCACTTACCTTTTAAAACAGTGAGAACGATACCTGTCTAGAGTAAAGGTAAGGAAAAGCCTTTCTGTGTGAAGTATGGAGCACTTAACACTTTAGCACAGGAGAAGATAGTCTGGAATGATAATGGTTTCCATCTATTTATAACATATCATTAGACAAGAGGTTGAAAAGTTAATTCAGATTACAGTGGTGAAGAAATTGTGCCTGTGAATGTGATGTTTGTCCTACATGCCAACGTAGTCTCGACTTCTTACTTGGTCATGCAAGTAACAGTGATATTAGTGTAATTCACACTCAAATGAAAGAAATCATAGTGATATGTAGAGAAGCTGTGACTTTATGGAGATAAAAAATGCTGAGTTCATTGATTAGCTATTATATTACACTTAGAAATTATATAGTGACACAATATGTGCTATAGTTTGGGTTCTATATGGATGTGTAGTACATTTGCTGCCTGTTTGCATTAGGCTGCAATGATCTGTGCTTTCTAATAAAGTGAGGGAATACTTCTGAGGGGTGATGAAAGAAGCACAGAGTGCAGCTTTTTTCAGTTTCTAACTCAGCACTGACAATAGAGTATATTGAGCTTCATACAACTGTTGTACCCTGGGTAAAGTGCACATGTTGGAGCTTCCAGGGTCATTTGACTATGAAGCTGTTGTGAAAGTCTTCTCTGCAGATGTACTAATGCAAGATTTAAATGCAAATCAACATGCTGCTGAAGATTCTAAAAGGTATTTGCATTGATTTATGCTCTTTATTAGGATGCATAATCAAAACAGGAAGATCTAAAACAGGTAACCTATGTGAGCTAAAACCTTGATGCTGTTGAAGTTGTCACAAGTGACAATTTATATTTATGGTGATGACATCTATGTCTCAGTCATCTAGGTTCTGTGCTGGCTAGAGGAAAATAGACACTTCTACAGTGTGAAACATATGATTTGTTTTAGATGTCCATCTTTTCAATGAAGTAGAGTTACCTCTTCTTTTTTTTCTTCTCCTGTTATGGTAGTCTAGGCAGTCATCCAGATGTTGATGTCTGCATAAGTTTGGATTTGTACAGACAAGTTCCATCCTTCCCACCTGTTGTCTGCTTCCCTCTCATGTGATTAAATCCAGTGTTTTCTCCCATGCCAGTCAGAGCCCACAGAAGTAGCCCTTTGTATGATGAACAGACATGTGCTCTGCTTGGCTTTGGAGTAAAATGTGAGTGTCCTAGATTTCTGAAAGGAGTCATGCTAGTCTTCCGTGAGGCCTTGTCACACTTGAAAAGGCCTTGAGGTCTGGCACACGGACTCAAGGTTCTCAGAACACAGGTTCTCTCCTTTGCTCTTTTGAATGCATATATATTGCTGAAGCTGGGAGAGAGACTGAATTGGAGTAGACATTGTTAGACAGTAGATAACTGCTTTTTCACTCAGGTCATTGCAAAAGCATATGCCTGTGAGTAGTAAAGAGTGTTGCAAAATATGTTAAATGTGCTTGGTGACAAGCCAGAAATCCATGTGTTAAACATGTCAAACTAAGCAGCATATCTCCGTTGTCAGGCACAGCCCTTTCTGTGGTGGGGAGCTGACTGGTTGCAAGGCAGCTGCTGTCTCTTGTACAGGGATTATTGTGCTGGGCAACTGCAAAGAAAGTAGGTCATTTGCAGATAGTATGGGTGTTCAAGTTGTTGAACAAATTCTTCACATATTCTGCAGGGTATCATTCTCAGAATTTTCAGATTTATTTACAGGAAAAATTGCTTCAGAGATGTGAGGGACCCTTTGGTTTGGCTGTTAAGAATTTTTTTTTCAATTGCACAAATCTGTGTCTCATTGCTGCTTGTAGAAGAAACCAAAAAGGAACCACAGGTGGTCTGAGAAAGTTGTATTATTTGTTCTTCCTTCTTTGTTGGTACTGAACTTTTGCCCTTGCTCGATGATGCTGTAGCTCACTCACCCTCAGGGATTAACTAGAGGCTGTGTCAGGAAACTATTTTAATAGAACTAGGTGTGCTCAGGGCAGTTTCCAAATTCCATCAGCATATGGTGCCATCTAAGATTAGTCATTTATTTTCACACCTTCCATCAACACCTCACTTGGACAAGCTTTGTTCACGTTGCAGGGACAAACTACCATTTTGATAACGTGCACCTCAACATGTGACCTGTGAATGTGTTTGAGGTCTTTCAGTTGAACAGATGAGTGTCAGTTGTAAAAATTCTCACATTAGAATATTTAGTGTAAGGTATCTGTGCAGCCTTACTGCTGACTGGCTCTCAGTTTTTACTCCATTACTATTATAAAATACACTTGTCAAACACCTCCAAAATGGTATTCAGAGGAGACTATAGGATCAAAAGCTGTGCTTTGGTGAGGGTCATCCCCTCATGGCCTACATTTTAACAGCAGCAAAAGTGAGAGAAAAACACTTATTTGCATTACTTATCTGGCAATGGGCTGACAAAGGTGTTAAGGTAGCCAGGTGCTGTTTATCTCATCTGTGCTGTATATTAAGTGTGGGGCAGCTACAGAGAATGAGGCAGTCTTGTGTATTTTTAGAGGTGTGAGAACTGTTGTGGGGAGCCAAATCTTTCCAAATTTCCCCTCCCCTACTCCGCTGAGGAGACTCTGACTTTCCCCACCCTTTGTTTCCAAGCTGCAGTGTATTCTGTTGTTATTTAAGGAAAATACTGTCAGCACTGCTGGTGTGTTTGTTTGTTTTGCCCATTCCACCCATAGCATGTGTGGAATCTGTGATAAATAAAATGCACTGAAAGCAGGTATTTTTGTGTGAGCTTATGTGCTAAGCATTTAATATTGCTTTGAAATATTTGTTGATTTAGAGGAGTCCTTTACTCTTAATTCTTTCATACATGTGTGTTTCAGAATGCCCTCAATTCAGTGATTCCTAGTCCAAAGTGTTTGGAAATCTAGAACAGGATTGCCAAGTCTTGCTTTTTTATTAGTATTTATGTAGTAGGGTTTTTTTAAATGACAATTTATGATGCAGCTAAAAATCTTGTAAAACTTTAAGTAGGTTTTTGGAAATTGTCTTTAGAAGATCAAATAAAAATTATTTCAAAATTTTGGCTGAAATTTTTTCATCTATTTTAGACAAAGCTTTCAAAGGCTTATTTCCTTAACTATTCAAAAGACAGTTTTGTGATGTGCTTCAGACTACTTCTTTCATAAAATCTGCTTTTTCAGAATGATTTACAGAATCTTCTAGAGATTAACTTGGTGAGTATAATTGTTTATCTTGTTCTCATTCTGGACTAAAGTAATATGATGCTGTTTGACTTTCTTCTTTCTAGCACTGTGTGATGACATCAGTCTTCGCATCCAAGAAAATTAGAGCTTGAAGCTACAACATATTCTTGGCAGGAGTTATGATACTGGAATCAGGATTTTGGCTAGGGCAGACTCCAGGGTGATCTCCTGGAAATGAAGAACAACAATTACTTGTACACTGAAACCAAGCAGTTACATGCAGCTTGTTTACTGGGGGCCAATAAAGGTTTTTGTTCTTTAATTATTTTTTATTATGTTATTGAGATTCTTGGAAAATTTGCATCTACTTTCAGATCTGAGAAAAAATTGCTTGCATTGGTAGCAAATTATATCATTCCTTTCCTAGGAGGATCTTGGAAGGGATTCTTGCAGCTGCATCTAGAAGTTTAGGGTCTCTTCTTAATCATATAGAGGTGAAGAAAGTGGTTATTTTTATGACTGGAATGGAGATAAGGAGCAAACCAGCTCCTTTGATTTTCCTATTTTTACCTCTCTGAGACTCTTGAGAAGGGGAGGAAGAGTTGGAGGGATGGCAAGAGTGTGGGCTGTGAGATAGGAAGAGGGACTAGAATGGTGATCTGAAATTGGGAAATAGGCCTGTTTGAAGGACTCCTTCAGGAACTGGGGAACTGGCAAACCAGCTGGCTCTGGTGCATAGTGCTGTGGAGCAGAGGAAGGCCTGCAGGACTGCAGTGGAGTGAAGTAGAGAGCTAGACACGAGGAAGGGGGAGCTGGGAGCCAGGATTGCAACTTTGATTTCAAGCCTGTAGAGTTTGGCAGGTCTCTGCAATTTTGAATGAGAAATATGTGCACCCCAACCTCAATGAACATTTGTCTTTTTCTCATAACATTCTTTAACTGTTCTCTTTGGTTGCTCTCCCAGCTCGTTCCAGAAGGCAGCTTTCTGCAGGCTGTGTTAAAGCAGGATGCCTCTGGCTTGTGTCAGGTCAGGATTTTACATCACTATTGAATATTTGCTGCTACTTTATTTACTTTGGGAATGCCTGGTGATCACTTTATAAAATGACAAAGAATAGCTCTATCACACAAATACCTGTCTTGGGTTAGAAAGGGTAGGCCCTTTACAAGCAGTATTGATAATCCTTGCTGCGTGATGTCTCTTTCCTGGCACTCCACCAGAGACATTCCCAGGCACCTTATGAAAACCAGGAACTGTGCAAACTTTCCTGCAAGTCTGTGGCACCCACCCATCATCTTTGTGTTTTCTGCAGGGGGCAGTTACCTACTCACTGCTGTTAAAGGCTTAATACGTTTCTTGAAAAGCATTTTCACAGTTCTGTGTTAGAGCAGATAAGAGAAATTCAAGCTAAATGAATTGTTCTGTTGGGGCAGCAGCTTGTTCCATCTACTGCCTTTGCCAAAAAGTTGGCAGATCTTTTCAGCAGGGATAAAAGATGGCATCGAAGATAAAGTGCCCCCAGTGCTAATTTGAAAAGCAGTGCAAGTGGGTGAGAAGTGGTGGGTGACTGCAGCTATCGAGGGACACCTTTCCTTGCTGCTCCACAGATCTGAGCAGAAAACGTTCTACTGGCAAATGTCATGCACATGTGTTAAAGGTTTGAAAAGAGGTGTTGGAATTTTTTCCCAATATCAATCACCCCCCCCATCCGTTTTTTTCCAGGGTGCGGGGAGGCGGGAAGGGGGGAAGGAGCGGGGCCACTTGCTGTTTATTTGGTTTTGTTAATACAGAGCTGTTGTTTTCCTTCTCCACACCTTTCACCTGAACCCTCTTAATTTCAAAGTTGTCAAGCAGCATGGAGGGAGGAGGTTGGCTTTTCTTTTCTGCCCCCCCCAACGGACATTTGTGTCTTGCTAAACTAAGAAAACGTGGAAATTTGCTGTACTGTTCCCTTTCCAGCTATGTAGCAGGGGAGGGTCCAGCCCAGATACATATTCCCCTTTGATGGGAAGAAGTTTATGGTTTGAGCTGGCTTAGATTAGTGTCTAAGGACAGAATAGAACCATTCATCTTTTAATGCTGTCTAGAAAATCACTTCCTGAACTGCCAGCGGTCCAGTGCTCAGGGTCTTCCTCATACATGGCATTTAAGAGGATGGTCTGTTATTTCAGGATTCACTGACATTGCTATGGTGCTGACCTTAAGCAAAACGTGTTTGCAAAACCTGTGCAAATCAAAGGCCTCAGGTCTGAAAATAGTCCTAAATGGTATGGTGGCTTGGAAAATCAGAGACAAACATGAAAAGAATCTTCAAACTGGTCCAAAATGTTTCTTAAACAGAACAGTTATGTTACAGAAAATGTTGCTGTTACTCCATTATGCCTCTCTCAAATATTAAAAAAAAAAATAAAAAGTATTTTCTCTGGCAGGACTTGAGCTTTAGGCTATAGATCAAACAGGTTCATACATTTTTCTGGCCTCTTCTTTTAAATTTTGTTTTTTGATTGATTTCTTTATATTGCCATCAACATCTACTCATATTATATTTCAGAGTGGTCTGGCCAACAGTCTTGATACAGAGACAAAAATCTTTAGTCTTATTTAACCAAGCTGGTAAGAGATCTATATTTTCATCCTGAAATCTGGGGCTGTCCTTGCAATATGTTACAGGAGTTTTGTCCCAAGATTTTCAGAAGTTTCTGACACTAAATAAGTATTTAAATGCTACTTCATTGGCATTGAGGTCTTTTTGAACTCTTCTTTTCTGGAGCTGCAACTAAAATCAATGACTAAAATCAATGTAGCAATAGTAATCCTCATTCTTCTAATGTACCTGGATGCCATGGGGAATTGGATTGGGGTTACATGCAGCTACTTAAAGCATATTGCAGCTGGTTTTGCTGCTCCCAAGCTTTGTCCATACAACTGTATGGTTGGAGAATGCAGCTGTTTTTTGCATTGCTGAAATTTGGCTGACTCTGCAGCAACATCCAGGCCTTTTTGGATGCCTTATAATAAAAGTCCAACACTGCCAGTGCTCTGCTTTTATTATTAGTGAAGGTGCAAGTGCTAAAAATATGTCTTGCTTTCACAAGAATTTAAGCACAGACAATGCTGCAGAGAGCTCCTTTCTGTCTGGGTCTCGTTTGCATGATCTGTATCTGGAATTGAAAAGGGCCAGGAGGTTTCCACATAAATAAATCTTTGGGATCTTTGAGATTTCCATTATGTCCTGCCCCCCCCCCCGCCCAGTCTCAGCTTTGATGTTCTTTCTTTAAAGAAAGTTAGGCTGGTTTAGTATCAAAGAAAACCTCAAATATGTGAAGTTGGATGTAGGGGATGCAGACAGAAGTTTGCACAGAGCTTGTGACAATAGTGGGAGGTGTGAACTACTGCCTTTGCCTCTGTTGAATGTTAGCTCAGATATTTAGCAGAGGTGTCTAATTGTGTATATTAAGTATTTAATTCCTTAAAGAAAGAGTGAAAATACTAGAGACAGCAGAGTTTATTGATGTGTGGTGGGAGGCATGTCAGTTTGATGGCTCAAGCCAGTGGCATTTGGGAGTTGCTTCTGGTTGTTGGTGTTATAAAGGAGAAGTCCAACACTAAACTTGGTTGGGATAGGAACCAAAGAGTGGGGATTTTAGATTTCTAGCATCTCCGAGGAGTAGTTTGTCCTGTGGGTAGAAAATCTGTCACCCTTCATCCACATTCCTACTCCCACTATTATTAAGCAGGAAAGCATAAAAACACTTCCAAGTCTGAAATGAGACACTTCTTCCTGGAGTCCCGAATGCTGGACTGGTTGATTGGGTTGGTTTTTTTTCACCCTGGTTGCCTATCCTATCAATCCTTTTTTCTTTAATAAACTCTGTTTTGAACCTGATCAAACAGGACTATTGATACATATCAATCTGTGGATATGAAAGGTGAGGAAGAAGAAAATTACATCCTCTTCACCTTGTTTGGCTCCTGTGCTCCAGTTGATTCTTTAACTTAATTAGTTAATGACTCACTGGATGACTCAATGCAATTATTCTTTTTTTTTTTTTTTTTTACAGTATGCAGTTTTTCTATGTTGGAAAGGTTCTTTCCTCTATTGTTCCTTTAAAAAAAAAGCATTTAGCAGGTTTGGGCATTGCTACGGTCTGTGCACACCTCAGGTACATGCTTTCAGCATAAAGCTGCTTATCCAAAGCAGAGTTTGAAGGTCAGCATAGAGACTTTTAACTGTAGAATGGATGTTAAGTACTTTCTTAAAATTCAAAACCATTCTTACATTCAAACTTGTCTTTGTAAGAATAAGAACAAACAAAAAAAATGCAAATGCAGACCCACTTTTTGATATACAGGATAGACATAGGTGATACAGATTGTTTCTACTCTTTTTCAAATTTGAGACCACAAGAGTGAGAACTTCCTCTAATGGTGTTGGAGAGCAGTTTATTCCCTTAAATTTGCTGACAGTGCTTGAGAAAAGTTTGCTTTGTTTTGTTTAGAACCAGGAGCAAAGCAGTTCCAAAGTTTAATAACCCAAGACAGGGTTATTAAACGGACATATAGGCCATTAAGAACACTGGAACAAACTCAGGAAACCTGGTGAAAGGAAGAGGAAAACTAGTTTTGCCATAGGACACAACACCACACAATAGGAGAAGGACTGTGGTGCCATTTGGAAGCCATTGCAGTTTTCTTTCAGGAAGTACGAGGGCTCTACTGGTGTAGACTTCCACCATTCTATGGTTCTTTCTTTGACTGGATTATAAACACTTCTGTTTACCATCCTTTTTTGCCTCAATGGGATTTATAAACCTCTTTTTTTTTTAATTGATAACCAAATTTGAAGCAACATCTTCAGTGAAAGAAGAGGTAAGGACAGACAAAAAAACTTAAGTGTTTACACCTAAATGCTGCAGTTGTCAGTCAACAGTTGTTTGAGCAACTGGGTGGAATAGGCAGGACTTGCACTTATTGTCTTGAGGATGATTTGCTTAGCAGGGTTTCCCTCAGTTTACTGTTGATTTTCGGGTGTTTCCAAATTCTTCATTCCAGAGCTTCCACCTGAAAAATTCCAAGTAATTTTTCAAGAACTGTTAAATATGTGTGTATAGTTTTCTAGGAGCCTTCAAGAAATGAATGAGATTGATTTATTGTCCCATTTGGAAAACTAGTAAATGAGTGAATTGTACCAGTTCCAGGAATTCAGGAAAAGGTAAAATAGGATCACAGTAACTTTAAAATCTTTATCACATGTGTATGTAGGTTCATAAGGGCCCTGTCCCAAAAGTAAAAGACCAAGTTTTTCTTTGCAAAGACTGTAAGATTGGATATTGGAAGTGAGAAGGAAAAAAATAGGCAAAGCCAGTCTTGAAATTGTGAGGTCAGTCCTATAGATTTTAAAATAAATCTCTTCTGTTGGTTTTCTTTTTCTCTGCAATAGAAGGTTTTGGGTACACCCTGCTGCATTTCTTCCCCTTACAGGACATGAAATTCACTACATATTATTTATACTAGATAAACCTATTTATTTGATTCTTCCTCCCCTTTCAAAAATTGCTCATGTGATTGCTGTCACAAAGAACAAAGATTGACTTCCTCTTATCTTGCAGGATTTTGGAAAAAAGTGTGTTCTATTTGCTTACTTTGTGCCTCAGGGAACTTTCAGAAAGTTCCTTGGAATTTGGGGTTGTTGGTTGGGTTTTCTTGTTTGGTTGTTTTGGTTGGGAGGGTGGTGGTGTTTTTTTTGTTTGGGGGGTTGTGTTTGTTTGTTGGGGGGGTTGTTTTTTGTTTTGTTTTGGGGGTTTTTTTATGAAGTGAAAAAGGAAAAGAAGATGTGAAAGAAGAAAAGTGAGATGTAAAGGAATCTTGTAAGGAATGGAATTTGAAGGATAGATTTGATTCTTTCGAAGAAGTTAGAAATGTTTTCCCCTTGACTCTTCAAGTGTTCTTTTAGCTTTTCTCTTTAAAAGCATAAATATGTGTGCACAGACACCGTGGTGTGTTTAATACTGTAAAAGTAATGTCTTTTCCACATCTTTCCATAAGTTCTGCTATCTTATAAAACTTAGATATTTTACAGGGTGGAGGGAGTAAGAAACTGAATAAAAAGCATGCTAGATAATAGCTTTTTTGGAAATCTTGGAACGTTTTGTCCAAGATCAGGCACATCTGTGTGATTTCACTGACTCTGTGCCTGGGCAATGGCAGGTTCTCCAAGAATCCTGATTCTGTTCGGGAGGAAGCTGTCCAAGAGCACTGAGAGCAGAGCTAAAGGCAGCCCATGAGCACAGCACGTAGGACCAAAACATCAGAAGGCTTTTGGAACTCTCCCTTGGAAGGGCTTGCCTGCTCCAAGTGCTTGATTTGGGATGAAATATGGCTCAGAGCATTGATCTCGGTAAGAATCAAGGAAATGGAAAGTAAATGATGTGGAAGACTAATGTGTAATTAGAATTGTAGTGGTAATTTTTCTTTTTTTTCAACAAAACATTGTTCTTCTCAGGGCCAAGCAATAATTCAGGTAACTGCTAAAGATTTGCAGAGCATTTTTCTTGGCACTGGGTAGTAGGTTTATTATTCTCAAACATAGTGACACTTGTTCATAACACCAAGAGTCCTGTTACAACTACTGCTTTTGTTGATTGAGACAGGGCGAGATTGGATAAGCATTGAAGAAGAAAGGGACAGAGACAAAAAGAGTTATTTCATTCTGTCTGGCATTCCTCTAAAGTGATACACAAGAAGGTACAGAGTTTTTTTCTTCCATTTCAAGTATCCTAGAGATACAGTCATACATAATGGTGGAATTTGTTCTTTAAATATCTGTAATACTTTTGATAGTCTCCTATAAGTTTTAAAGGAATAACCATGAAGTCAACATGTGGAGACTGTAAGTCAGGAGTAAACTGTTATGAACATGCCAACATTCTGGAATGTTGCAGGTGTTGGTAGAAGCCATTCCAGAAGCTGCATTAATGAAGTATTTGTGGCTTGACTGTGAGGCAATATCAGCTGTATTTCCTTCTCCTATGATGCCAGTTGTTCCACACCTGAAGTTTCACAGTATTTAGTTTTCCAATTCCAAAGTCAGTGAATTACTCTCAAGCGGTCGAATATCTTGTTTAAGATCACACACTAATTACATGGCCAAGGTGGGAGGAGAGGCAAGTATTTTGGCTCATTAATCCACATTCTAGTCTTTACACTGTACTTGCCACTTCTATTAATAGTTACCAAATCTACATCTTTATCAAAGCAGGCTGTTCCTCAAGTAGAATTGTACTTGGTGATCTTTTATAGAGATACCAATATTTGGTACTACTGGATGTGATTCCCAAGGATGTGATGATACTTTGTTGAAAGAAGATAATAATTTTAGATTAATATCTGAAAAACAATTTCCTCATGTTTCTAATCTGGATCAACTACATAATGACAGTTTTTCCATTCAGTGGAAGAAGTAGTTCATGTGTGATAGCAAAACTGGAAAGAACTTCCTTGAACTCAGCTCATTCCCAGGACTCACTTGAATGAATGTGTTTTTACTGGTAGGTACTGGTTGTTTTTCTGTTGCTTGGGAACAGGTCTCTAAACAACCTGGCCCAGAGTCAGTCAGCTGTGCTTTGAGCAAATGTTGCACCAGATGAAGTTCTGAGAGTTCTGTTATTCTCTATTGTTAATAGGAGCAGAATTAGATTTCCAATTGTATTGTCCTGTCTTAGAGTCCCTCTTATTAGTCCTCTTCAACAAAAAATTACTTTCAGTATTTAAACTGATGCTAAGAACATGTTTAAGCAATTCTAAGATGGTTTTTAACTTGAAACAGTCATTCTTTTTGTCTGTGTTCCTCTGAAATAACATTTACTTATCTATTACTAATGGATTTTGAAAATGCATGAGTAATCATTAACTCAATGTCATTAATTTCACCATGACCTTTTATGATTGTTATTTGCAGTTGAAAATAGCCAAGCAGCTGTGACAAATTTGGGTAAGGAAATTAATTTGACATTCCTTCATTCTCCACGTGTGTTGTAACTGTGTGTTGATTTTTTTTTATTTATTTCTTTTTTTGATCTTACATTGTTAATACAATGCTGTGCACTGAAGAAAGAAAGATTTATGAGAACTTCCAGATCAAGTTCAAAGCTGGACAGGCTTCAGGTTTTCTGCCTACTACCTACAGGCCTTCCACTGGTAATTTAGGATTGTTTGTGGGCTGCAGATTGGTGCAAAGCAATGATTTCTTGCTAAGTGCCAGTCAGTGTTGGCAGACCTTTCACCAGCTCTGCAGCCCTTCTCTGGCCTTGCTCCAGCCTCTCGATGTCCTTCCTGAACTGAGGGGCCCAGAACTGGGCACAGCACTTGAGGTGTGGCCTCACCAGTGCCAAGAATGGAGGGACAAACACTTCCTTAGCAGGGAATCAATGAATGGGTGTCTAGAGAAGGACCTGGAAGGCACATGCTAAGATGGGTTTGGAGCCAGTTAGTAGGATTATTGCCTTCTCAGGTTATTATGTGGAGTATTGTTTGTGAAACATTACCTAAATGCTGCAGTGGGGGCTGCAGTTTCAGCTTAGACTGCAGCAGGGGAAAGGAAGGGCTTTGCTGTACTGCTTTACCTACTGGGCAGGAATAGGTTGTCCTGGAACACAGGAAAAAGAAAGTCACAGAACAGTTTCTGCCGTTTAGTTCAGTGAAAACTGCAAGAAGGATGGTGTTTAGTTATATGGTGCCAATTTAGGGCACCCAAGTTTGCTTCCCAGAGAGCAGGGCAGGCTCTTCAGTCTCTCTGTTTCCCTCACCTTAAAGTGAGTAAGAATATTCTATCTGGGATTTGTCTAACTCTTGCTAGGCTGTCAGCTTTTAGGGATGGTGGTTTGCACTTGACATTTGTAGTTGTCTGGCATTATGGGTCTTGATGATCTTTCTTAGGGCTCTTAGAAGCTATTGTTACACTACTGCTGCTTCTAATTTTTAGAAGGTCTCCTTAAACCTGAACTAGTGTAGAAAATACAACTGTGTAGCTTTTTCTGATTCCTTACTGGTCAGTAGCACCTGAAGAAAACGTTTGGTAATTGCAGTCCAGTTGTTAGTGGCCAGATGTCTCTCTCTCTCTTGCAAAGTCTATATCTGCAAGTGGACTCTTTCCCTGGCAGTCTCCTCAGCTAAGTGAGACATAAGCATCCTCTTCCTGGTTACATACTTGAGGAAGAATTGCATTGGATTTCTGACTAGCAGAGCAAAATTTTGAAAAAGGACAGAAATCAGTATACCTTCTAAAGATTAACACAAAAGACACGTCCTCTGTTCTACGAGTGCAGCTGTGCTTTCTGGACATCTACTCTTCCTGAAACCAGAAAGATGCATGAGAGTAAGCATAAGTGGCTCTTGAAGGGATTTTGGCTGCTGCTTTTGCCAGATGACAGCCAGAGACTGTGGCTTGCTGATACCCAGTATGTGGGGTGCACCTAACAACTAGCAGAGTTCAATTTGGGAGAGTCTGGTTATTTCATTACCATTCAATATTTGTTGAAATCAATAGTTTTTGTATGATTTTAGGATTAAGATGAACATAGCATATTACATTAATAAAAGGGAAGGAGAAATGTGAGTTTAAAATATGCTCCACGCTCTTATATGGGCCTTCTTGGCACCATCAACAGAAATGCCCAGATTTAAACCATTGAGAAATCTGGCCTTCTATTTCATTGACTTTTTTTCAAACCTTTCAACAATGAGAGACAAAATGAGTTCAAGTCAAAATTATTCCCATGGGTTCTGTGGCAAAGTGGCTTTGCCTAATGTTATGAATGACACAAATTTAATATCTGGCAAGAAGAAAACCATGTTTATGCTAGGAAAATTATCTCTTGCTGATATTAAGTGTCAGCAGTATTGCAGCAGAATCACAGATGAATGTGGGTTTGCTGCCAGGATACACAAGGACAAAGTGTTCAGAACCATTTGAGGAAATGGCATTAATCTGGCACATTCTGCACTTAACTTGCAGTTGCATCCATCAGAACCAGCAATAAGTGATTTCTGTAATGTAAACAAAGATAAAGAGAATAAAATAATCTGAAATTATGGGAGTAAAGCAGAACTGTTGATGCAGGGTCCAGTTGCAGAACAGCAAAAACCAGGGAAGCAGCTGCTGAGAGTGATTGCCCTCACAGCAGCTTTCTGAAAGTCTGCAGACACCATTACACATTCTGAAGGAGCTCTGTGAATAAAAGATCACTAAATGTGATTTTCTAAGCTGTTAAATGGTCATATTGGAACTTCATTTAAATTTTGAAGTTCTCAGGAATGGTGATAAATTTTGACAATTTGAATGCAAAGCTTGACACAATGTATTGTATTTTACATAAATGCTGCATAGTAGAAGACACAGAGTGAAGATCCTCTGGGGTGCAGGATGGAGACAGCTGGCAGAGAATTGAATAACTGGGTTTAGAGGACTTGCTCAGGGTTGGTGTTGATGGCTGTTGTGAACTGGACACTTTGAAGTAACTGATGGAACAAAATGGAGCGGGGCAGAGGGCTGGCATAGAAGTTTCAAAAAGTTTTGTGAAATGCACAGCACTAGAGAAAACTGCCTAAGACTTGGAGTGAAGTCACAGGCTCAGGCACCGTGATAACAGGTGGAATAATTGTCAAATGCTCAGTAATATGCAATGGAAGGAATAATTTTAGCCAATCACATAAATTGGCCGAGGGAAAAGATGAAATGTCATTGATTCAATGAAACTATCTGCTCAATATTAAGCAACAATCAGAGATGCAAATGAGCTGTGTAGATGTTTAAAGAAAGGGATGGAAAGTAACACTGACCTTATAATGTTTTAGGAGTGAAGTTTGCTGTGGCTGTACCGCTGTGTTATGAGGAAATGGAAGGGGAACAAAGGGACCTCAAGCCCCAGAAAGACACAAGTGAGCGGAAAGTAGAACTGTGTGTGTTGAAGAGAAGAGAGAAGGCCTGCTGGTGTGTTTGTACTGGTGGGTGCTCTCAATAACTCCACCTGTGTTTATTTTCACCTTTGCTATAACACATGGCCAAGAACATTCAAACAGGTTGGAAAGCAGTGTTTTTACAGTGGCTTTCCCCCTTTTTGTGTGTGAACAATAAGCAATGAAAATGAAACTTGTCACCATCAGATGTCAGTGAGGCCAAAAGAACTGATGCATTCTTGTGCTTTTCTCCAAAGCAGTATCATTAGTCACAGTAGGGGGAAAAACAATAGCAGATCTGGCTGGACTAATAGCCTGGTTTACAGTGGCAGTTCCTGTATTTCAGTGGTATTTCTATTAGTGTTACATACAAATCTTAACTCTTGGTCAAACTTCCCTAAATTTAGTGCACATATCAAACATTTATTTAGGGGTATTTCAAAGCCCATGCAACATTCTGCCGCTTCTTAGTGAAGGATCTTAATATCAAAATGTTTGTCTTTAAAAAGCAGGTGTCTTCCTTTAAACACTCCTCCTTTAAACTCTACAAAACAATTATTCTTTCCAATTCCAGATCACTGTTATTAACAGAGTAAAGCTTCACAGTGTGTTAGGGCAGGTAGTTATAGGTGCTCAGTATTTAAAAGATTATAAATAAGGATTGCAACCTGGCTCTGCAGCTGAGAAAATGTCACTAATTTCAGGGTACCAGAATTTGAGCCACTGGTGCTATCTTTACTGAAAAACATGGGTGTTTTGTTGCAGTTTATCAAGATTCAATTGGTTTTTAGTTCTTGTAAGGATTCTGTGAGAACAACAATACGCTCTTATTCTTGCTAGAGTGAAATGGAAGCCAGTGACTGCTTTTATTGAGTCTTACAGAATATGGTCTCTGACTTGTTTGAACACTGGATAGAGTTTGAGAACAGTTTTTCTGCCTGTTTACTGTACATATTCAGAGCTACAGTGAGAGTGTTTTATTATCAGAAAGCTGTCATCTACTGGGTTGAATTGAAAACAGTCAGGGTAATGATTCTTTGTTGTTTGGGTTCTTGAAAGGCTTGACATCATTAACATTCTTAGAATGACATGGATTATAAATCACAGCATAGGAGAATTAGAAGGATTCACTCAGGTACATGAAATTTCAGTTGCAAGGTGTGAGAAGACAATGATGTTCATATGCTCTCCCCAGATAGTTGTTTTTTGTGCTCTGATTGCCAGCACAAAGTTCTCTGATATCCATGATTTCTCTGTCCCGCTCCTTATATTGGCCAGAATGAAAAAGGAGTTAAAAGGAAGAAGACATAGTTGCAGCTCGTAGATGTTCCAGCTGCTCCCCAGAGACCCTGTAGTGTCATCACACAATGTGCTTTTCTGACTTGTGCCCAAGGTCCGGGGAAACAGTCCCTCACTCTGAGCCCTTTGCGGCGAATGAATCCAAGCGGGACAGACTTTTGTCCAGGCAGAACTCTCTTGCAACTTTATTACTCCATACCTATATACAGACTCTCTACTGACCCTGGGCCCAGGCTCTCCAGCCAGGCAGATGTTTCTTTATCTCCCCACATACCACACACCCATGTGACTGCTTCTAGCCACAGAGAACAACCATGCTCCAAGCGACTTTCCAGCTTGACCTTCTGATTCTTTTCTCACACACACTAATCTTAGCTCTGGCTCGCTCAGGACCACAATATTTTTGCTTTAGTATTTTCTTCTTTTCTCATCCAGGTGGCTGGTGTTGTCTGTCCAGCTGCTCCTACAGTCCAGGACACAAGTAACCCACTAGTGTTACTTGTTACCCACAAGTAACACTACAACTTATTCATTTGGAAGTTGAATAGAAGAAGAAGGGCCAGTGAGTCACTTTGGAAATTCTGGCATGGTCAAGGTTGATTGCATCATTTGTACTTGGTCACTACACAATACTTGGTGTAGAAACAGCTGTGTCAAATATGTTCTGAAATAAACCAGTATTTTGGAGCTCCCAGAAGGTCTAAATGTGTTTCTTTCATCTTCCAGCAGTGACAATGCTCTCTCAGAAAGCTCGATTCTCTGACCGAGAAAACAAAATTTCCCTCCTTAATATCTAAAAAACTACTGCAAAGTAGAAAGGATAATGTGTTTTCAAGTTTTTATAGGAAAACATATGAAGGACTTCAATGGCAATAAGATAAATTCTGCTTCGTGTTGGTTAATGCTTAGTTAGGGATAATGTACTATTTCTTTGGAAGATTGTAAAATCTCTATCACTTGGGCTTTTAAAAACAGCTCTAACAGGCAATGCCAGGTAGCTCTGATCCTGCTGTTAGACAGGGGTCCCTGGAGTCTCTGGCATGAGCATTTTCTATGACTTAGTGACTGCAGGATTCATAGCCTCTGGGGGTTTGGTTACTGTTTGAAGTAGAATTATTGGGCAACTTAATAACATGGACACAAATGAAGACATTAGAGAGACAAGTAGTCCTACATATCAAGAAAATTACAGCTATTTTGATTTAATATAGGAAATGCAGTGAGATTGCAAGGACAGTATAGAAATAGTTTAGTCTGCATTTGGGTGCCAGAATGTCTGCACATCAGTTTTTGGGAATTACTTCTTTTTGCTGTCCATAGCTGATGCTTACTGACTCCAGCTGTGACAAAATTCTCTCCTTAGATTAATGACATCTAGACCAGTTCCAGGAAGGAGGATAATTTGGACGTGAAGAGAAGGAAAAGAGTTAGTCAGCTTAGAATGTAGGGTAGTTTTACAGGCAAAATTAAACTGTTGCTCCTGTTCCTTGAGACTTAAAAGCTAAAATGGACTTCCAATATGTAGTATAGGAGCAGTGGTACTGAGGGCCTGACTTGATAACTTAAGATTCTATAATGTATTGTTCTTCAGGGATATTGCAAAATCTATATCAAATTTTTCAAGCTGCATTTCAGAGTATGGTTTATTATATGATATCTTCAACTGATATTGAGGATTATTTTTGCACTGCAGAGCTTGAGAAATAACTTCTGGCTTGAACATTAAGTAAGTCCATGCTGTTTTTGATCAGCTTTATGTTCACACATCATAACTTTGATAAGAAGTCAGGGTACAGGGAAAATGGGTAAGATGGTACTTGGCCAGTGCTGAGCAGAGGTTTGGTTTTGGAAGCGTTATTGGAGTGGTGTGACTGGACAACAAGCTCCACATCTCCTGTGGGCTGGCAGTGGTGAGGAGGGGATAAGTGATGCTGAATGTCTCTGTGACCCTTCCTTAGGGGTGGATGAGCACATTGCTGACTGGTAAAGCAGCACACTGGCATCAAACCAGTGTGTGGAAGTTGGAAACAAACCTGCTGAAATGGGTGTACCGACAACAGCAGTGAGGTTCTTTCTTTTTCTGTTTGAAAACAGAACAAAAAAATACACAACATGGCTGTACAAGAACAAAAATCAGAACCCCAAGAGTCTACGTGCTTATGGTGCTGTGACAGTGAGTACCCACAGTCATGGGAGAACAGGGAGTGTAAAGGAATGACTGTTGGAGTAAATACTGAGGAGGGAGCGTGACTGAGCCAGAGCTGATCCTCACACCCTCCTGTGGGCCAGCGCTGGCAATGGGCCAGAGTAGGTGAAACTGTTGCATCAATTTATCATAGAAACAACAAATCAGGCCAGATTTATCTAATCAGCTTTTTGTGATTAAAATATGTCTAGGCTTCTTTTTCCAAAACTGCAAGGCTTGCAGCAACAGTGAGATTAGGAATGGACTCCCTGTCTGTGTATGTATGTGTATGCATGCATCTATTTGAATTTTCTTTGAGCATTTGCCCTTTTGAGAGAATAGATGGTAAAAAAGGGATAAAGCAACATAGGAGTAAGTAATGGGGAATAGTTAACAAGAGTTGGCACTTCATCTTGGCACCCTGGAAAGCTTTCAACAGCTAGGACATTTTATTTTTATTTTTCTATTTCAAGCAGGGTGGTGGTTGTTTGAGCTGAGCTGGCAGAAGCTTTCTAGACAGCATCAGATCTTGGATGAAAATGAGTGTAGTGTCCTTTGGAAATGAAGCAGGGAGGAAGCTGATATAAATTTCTTCTGTCACTTTTGATTGACTTAGTGTTTAACGCATCCTTCAGCACCTGGGGGACTGCAGTCCTCTTCTGCTTCTTGGTGCTCTGGCTTCTCTCTTGGTGCGTGATTATCAGTGATCCATGTCTGGATTATGACTCACCTTGTTGTTTTAAAGCTGGCCTTTGGAAGTGCTCTGCTTTTCCAGGACATGCTGCTTTATGCCAAGAGCCAAGCCAAGTGGTGTAGCAGGTGTGAATATCTGTAATAGAACGGACACCTTTGAAGCCTTCTATGTTTTAAAGGGAATAGATCAATCTTTTCCTTGTTATTTAGTCCAGGGAAGGCTTTTCCCTTCTCACTCCATCTCCTGTCACTTTCAGCCCTTCTATCCTCCTCAGCAGAATAAGTGTTTTTCCAAGCCTTGGGATCCTGACATCAAGAGAAGTGTGAGAATGCCAAGATTCTCACAATCCTGTGCATTGCCATAAGGATTTAAAGTTGGATGTTGTTTGTTTTTAAGTGTTACTGATTGTGTCTTAAATGTAACAGGTCTTAGTGCTACTCTTCAGAAGTCCATGGAAATGTTCTTGCTTTCATTTGAGTTACTAGGCCTTTCATAATGATTCTGATGTCTCTACAGGCCAGGCCTCTGGGAGAAGCAAAACAGATAAAAGAATATCTAGAATGCTTTTGGATTCCCTGGAGGGAAATATTTCCAAGGGAGAGTTAAAAAAAAAAGATAAAAATCTGAATTAGTAAATCTGATTAAGTGATGTGATGAGTCTATTTTGTGTTCATTTTGTGACATGGGCCATGAGGTCCTTCAGTCTCACAGGAGCCTCGAAGGTGCAGAATTCTGGGAGCCCTGGGTGATTCATATCTCGTTTCCTACAGACCATTCATAACTGAGCCATCCTTGGACAGCCCAGCTGGGCAAGTTTTGGGATCACTTGAAGATAGAGCTCCAGGAAGAGACAGTTCTTCCACCTTGTCAAAAAAAAATCCACTGATGTTGAGATTCTTTGGTTTCTGTGGTGGTCACAGAGGTGTTCAAAGGTGCGGTACACATTTGGGTGTTTGTTATGTGTTTCCCTATCTCCTGCAGTGAAATGGTATAATTTCCTGAAGCACGCCTAAGAATCTTAAGGCTTTGTTCTTTTTTATGGGTTCTTCCTATCAGTTCTTCCTATCAAAGATTATTATTTTTTTCTATGATAAATATCCTTGAAAAACTAAGCCATTGTACTTTCTGGCAGAAGGTGCTCTCAAGAGAACAGTCATGGCTGAGATAAAGGATTTAATTTAATTTGAACCAATTCTGAACAAAGGACACTGATGTGTTTGCAACCTAAAACACCTTTTATTACCATATTAAAACAGCCCTCGATTTTATGTCTTGATCTTTCAGCAGTAGAGGAAGTGGTATAGAACTTCATTTGTCACCAGGTAAAAAAGATCTTGGCTTAGCATATGAGGAAGAATTGTATCTGTCCACTGAAACACCTAATTTTGCAAGATACCAGGAAACTTTCTGTTGGAAAATATCGAACCCTTTTAGCAATTGAAGTTCAGTATTCTCACTTTTCAACAGTAGTGATTTTATCACTTCTTACAATTGAGCTTTCTAGGGTAGCTTTTGATATTGCAAACCCAAAGTAAAATGAATCAAAATTAATCTGACTAAAAGAACATGAAAGCAGTAGTTCCCACTATGAAACTGCCTGCATTTGACTTCATTTATTTGCCCTACTTTTTATTTCCCACTTATTTTTTACAAAAGTGACCATACAAGTGTTCTCTCCCTGCAAAAAACCCCAAATAAACAACAACCCCCCCCAAAAAAAATGTATTTAAAAAAAATTGTCAGAAATTCTGTTTCTTTTGTTTCAAGATTTTTTAAATTCTTAACATTGTACTTCCATTGCTATTTTATTGCTTGAAGTTCTAATCCCTTATGATATAGTATTTTCTGCATCAGCCTACTGTGACTCTAATAAAGCAGAAATATTTCTAAATCATGTGTATTTAGGTTTTGTTTGGGTTTAGTTTTTCCATCTTTTTTTCCCCCAGGTATTTCCATCTGGTGTCAGCAGAGTTCAAAAGGCCTGATTATTTTTTGGATTATCAAAAGTTTTCCTCTGCCTGCCTCTAAAGAAGCTCTTTTAAGAGCTTGGTTTTACCTTGTACTAACAGTAATCTTGGAATCCCAAAACCTCTGTAATTATTTGCATTTCACTACTGTGATGGATTATACTTTACAGTTTGAATCTTGACACTCTTCTGGGTTATGTTTGGGTTATCTCAGCAATTAGAAAAAGGCTGGGTTTGCACCTACATAGTTTCTTAATAATCTTCTATTAAGCAACAGGTTTTATTTGATACATGAAAACTAGTTGGAAGGAAGATCACTTTTTTTCTCTCTTCCTTCCCCAAACTCCTTTCCTCCCAACTTCTTTCTTTCTAAGAGAAATTGTAGTACAAAAGTGAGAAAACCAGAAAAGTATAGGAAAAATAAAAAACAGGAAACATAATTTTTTCAGTGTAACTTTTAACTTCTTTGGAAAACCCATTATCTCAAGACTATCAACTTACCCCTAGGGATTAAAACCCCCTGCTTTTCTGTCCAGCTCCAGTCAGAGATTGTGAGGGAATAAAATTTGTCTTCCTACTGAATGAGCCCAGGGCTGGATCTCTGGCCAACTAATTATTTCCTAATCTGTCAGGAAATTCTCTAGATCTCCAAGTATGCAGAGGATTGTCTCATCTAAAACCGAATGTCCTGGCAGAACAGCTTCATATTCTTCCCTGCACATACCAGGGAACTGTGAGCTTGTGCAGGTAGAAAAACAAATATTGCAGTTGACTCAGAGTTACTTCTGCAGAGCATACCTGTGGAGGTGCCAGAAACCTCAGCTGTGCAGAGCCAGGCTTTGCTGCTTCTCCAGCCACATTGGAACCTGGAATCCCCAAACACACAGACTCCCGGGAGCATGGGAAGCAGAGCACAGTGCTAGTTAAGATTTAAGATCTCTCTCAACCTCTGACAGATTTCTGGACATTGTAATGCATTTTCTATTCCTTTCATCGAGTCCACACCTTAAAGTGGAGGTTATGATGTGGCTCGAGGTGCTTGTGCTGTGCTTTGACTCACTGTCCAGACAGGGTATGTGTAACATATAGAGAGGAGCAGGTTCCTCTCTAGCTTTCTCAGAGTTGAAATTGCATCCATAATTTTAATAGAAAATGCTAAACTTTCAAGAGGAAGGCTGTTGAAGAGAAATAAATGGAACCATACTGGTTTTAAAAGTTGAACATTGAACCCTGGCAAGCGTGACATAAAGTAGGCAAGATGTAAAGATGCTTCATTGTGCAGGATGGAATTTTGGGAGTGGGTTCAATTGTCTGTGGCTCTGAACTGCAAAATGCTGCAAAAGATGCAGTGGTTACTAAAGAAATATGGAAGTAAATTACATAATAATATGGCAAGTAATAACCAAGTGACCCATAACAATTTTAATAGCCCATTAAAAAAAAAGTCTGTTTTCCTTCAGCCTACTTGGTAGTTATGTAAGCACCAAAAATTCTGTCTATTATGCTGGACTAGAGAACTGTTGCTTTGTAGAAGCAGAGATTGTTGACAGAGACAGGTTCTCTTACTGGTTGTTGTGTCATTTTAGAATATGATAGTGTCCTACAGAATCAAGGGAGTTGCAGCATCTTGCCACAGAATGATAAAAATAATCTTCAAAATTTACATGACATGGAAAATCTACTTTTGACTTCAGGTAAAAGCATCTAGAAGTCCCTTATGCAAAGAGCTGCTTTTATGTAACCATAATATTTCCTCTTCTTTTACACTCTGCCTTCCTTTTCAACTGCACAGCCAACGTGCCCACTAATGCTATTTCTGTGAAGATGTTTTACTCTGTTCTGTGTTTACCACAGCACAGGGATGTGCCAGGGACGCAGATGTGGAACTCTTGCCACCCATGGATGCAGCTCAGTCTTGACAAATGAGACCAGAATGGGCAGAATTTAGTTTAGCTCTTTGCATGAGTCTCTTAAAGGTTTATGGAGAACTAGGCAGATTCTTCTTTTTCAGTCAGCAGTAGGTGTGCTTTCTCCATTGGTAAGGTTCTCTTAGCTCAATGGTGATATTGGCCTCAAACATTGTAATCTCAGAGCCCTCAAAGTCCAAAGGCAAGGCTGTTGGTGTGACTAAAGAAATTTCATTCAGAGCTTATCTGAGAAGAGTAAAATGCCAGATTCCACCAGAAGGAGCAACACTTAGCTGCTGAAATTAATGACTTTGACAGATGAAGATACCAGGACTAGGAAACAAGCCATGCTCTTTAGAGCTCCAAGGAATATGAGTTCTTAAGCAACCATGAGCCCATTTCTCTGTGTAAAATCATTACTGAAGAGTTAACATAAGCTGTTTCTTCCTTGCAGTGTACAGGTCTGACCCAGCTGCCTGAAATCCACATGGTGTTTCTTCATTGATTTAACTCCATTTTGGATCATCTCATGTATTGAAAGGTCCTATGCATATGCAGAGAGTAGATATAATCTAGATTGATTTATTTGATTGTATTGACTGCTCTCACATCAGTGTGTGACTTACCTATGACTTAAAAAGGCTACTTCCTAATTTGTATAAAATCTCACAGTAGAAGTTTTGAAAACATTATCTGTTTGCAATTGAAGGCCTGAAGAGGTTTTTTTGGCTTTTACCTTATATAAAATTTCAAGTAAATTGTATTTTTTTTCTTTCATTTGTGAAAAGTGTGTTGAAACCTCATATGTTTGTGTGCATACGTACACACACACAAAATTCAAGAGAAGAACCTGCTACTAAAGCTGGAATGCAAAAAGTCCTTGCTCTGGTGGAAATGCAGGCTCTGCACAGATGTTGATTATACACATGGGACAGGCTTTGTTCAAGATGAATAGACAGTCTATAAAATGCACACTTTCCCTCCCTCATTCTTCTTGTTTATCTGATTTAGTAGAATGATTTTAATTAACCCCACAGAACTGCAATAAACTGCAGGAATTTTAAAGGAAACATCCAGAAACGCTACAGATAGAAAAATTGCTGCATAGCTGTAAGGTTATGCTTTTCTTCTTTTGTGCCTGTAAACACATCTGTTCAAAGCTACACATGAACTTCTTCTCTGGGCAGCTGAAAGGCATAAGGGAATATTTTTCATGAAAAAACTTAGCAGTGCCTACTTCAAAGAAATTGGAAATTAGAGATATTTAGATAGTGAGGAGTATTGCACTCACTCTCTAAACATCTCTAAGTTGCTTTTCCAACATAAGAAATGTGCCTCCCATGATAGTACTTCTACTTACTTCTTTATAGAATGTGATAAACTATCTAATATGAGGCTCTGTGTGTGCTTATATATAAAAAATACACTTACATGTCTAATTGTCCTCCTGGACAGATGCTGATATTATGTAGATGAGGTTTTATGGGAAGGTAGGTCAGTGAAGCAGAGTTTGGGTGTCTTGCTATGTGGTTTGTAGTGCATAATAGCTCTGAGAGTATGTCTGGCATGTTCCAAGAACCTTGATCCTCCTCATCCATTTGTACTTGACTGTGCTTGTCCCTTGTATTAAGTGCTTGGAGTCTGTGGACCATCTGCTTGAAGTGAACTGAGCTCTGTTTACATTGAGCACAAAGAAAGGCAATGTATGAGATCTTGTTTACTAAATTATTCTCATGTTAATATTTAAATGAAATAGAGCATCTTCCCTCTCCTCTCCACTCTCTTTTTTTCTCCCTTTATTTCACTGGAGCAAATAAATTAAATGTGATTCAAGTTTTATCAATTTTTTTTGAGAGGCCACGTTGTGTGTGTTGCTGCAGAGGGCAGGCAGAGAACAGGCAGCTCCCGAGCTGCTGCACGAGTGCTTGTTGGGAGGGATTATCACCAGGGCTCAGCCTTTGGCTACGGGGAGTCCAGCTCTGCTTGGGCCAGACTTTTCTGTTGACAGCTCATCCTTGTGCTGTGCCTGGCTGGGGAGCAGCCTGGGGATAGCTGGCTCTGCTTAGCTGGGGGAGAGAAACACAGGAAGGCTGAGGTTCTTAGGTAGCTCAACAATGCTCAAAGTATCATCCCAGGGAAAAGACCCTTCCTGCTATGCATTACCTGTTATTTGTGTCAGGTGTTTGGAGGAGGGCAGGAAGAAGACTATCTGACAATCAATTTTATAACCATATGTAGGGATAAATAAAGAGAGGTTAAAAAAAGGGTGGGATTTTAACAATTCGCTACAGCTTAATGCTTTTTAAGAGCCCAAACTGAAATAACTGTGTTTTGTAAGTGTTTGGGACTTGTTAATCAGACCCAATTAAACTGTTGAATATTAGACTTAGAAATTGTGCATCCTATAGTTGCTAGATTATATATTGCTGAATTTATGGTCTGAATCTCTAGCATAGAAAATATATCCAAGACTGTTAGGACTTCTTCTAGTTACTCTGTTGATAAATTTCTCAAGAATAAACCCTAGGGTGGGCTTATTAGATGAGGGAATTGCTGTTCGTGACTTATATGGAACATGTCTTGGTTTCTTGCCCCAGAATGATTCCCTGTTTCTAAGAAGACAGGGTACAATCATGTTCACATTATGCTCCTAGAGATTTGGCTGTAAAGATGACTTTTCATGGTGTAGAAAGTGTGTTACAAAGCAGCTGGATAGTCTTGGCCATGACCATTTATGTAAAAGCGTAACCTGTCCATACCCTCCCTGATGCTGTGTGCATATGGCTCATCCTAAAACAACCTTCTTTTCCAAGAGAGAAATCGAGCACACTTCCATTTTCCACTGTCCTGTCTTTTTCTCTCTTTGATAAACTAATAATTCAGTCAGTACACAGTGTTCAATTGCCCTCTTACTCTTCTCAGTGCAGAATGGAAATCTTTACTGTCTGAAGGCTCACAGCCTCCAGTGAGAGTAAAAGATGATGCAGATCCAATAATGTCCAGGGGGCACAGGGGAAGGGGCCACCACAGTGTTTTCTTTCATGCTGTTCCTTGTGCATTGGAAATGTTTTGAGGACAGACCAATGTTTTGACATCAGATTTGCCTGCAGATCAGCACGCAGGTTGCCTGTGATCCAACTGTTTTCATGAATCAGGGGAAAAGCATCCAGGCATGTCCACTGTAATGGGGAGGCAAGCTCCATAGCTCAGTACTTATATCATCCATAAGCCTTTTATTTATTTTTGGTAAACAGCTCTCTTCTGCTTCAAATTAATATCCTGATTGAGTTGCTGATACAAATGTTAAACTATTTAGCATCAAGTTGCCAGAAGACAGCAAGACAAGAAACTGATAGGAGTGTTCCTGCCAATGACTTGGATTCAAGTATCTGATCAGAGCATAGCACAGAGTCTGGATCTCTGGATGTTGTACAGTCATGGAGTATAGATAGCAAAATTTTTCTCAGTGGCAATGGTTTTCAGGTAACTTTAAGTTCAGCCAACAATCAGTAAATCAGAAAAGTGGGTAATGTTAAGGAGAAAAACTGTCTGAAAAGAGCCTCTATTCCAAGCTACACATGTGAGTTCAGTCTGTGTGTGTGTGTGTGATATAGGGACTGTGGTCCACACTGAAGTGCAGAGGCAAGAAATAATGAGTAAAAATTAAATACTAATACTTGACTCTTGCATTCCTGGAAATACAGTATTGTAGTGCACTAAGACAATTAAAATCATGTCACAGAGTGAAAAATAATAATACTTTTCTAAAGTTCATTAGACCTAATTCTAATGTACTGTATGGGAATCATTTCACTGAAATAAATTATGTTGTTTTAATTTCCATACTGCTGCAGATGAGAAAAGAATGAGGCCTGGCATGTGGCTAGTTGTAGCTGAGAAGATTTCTGGAACAAAAAAGATTCATAGCTAAATTTGCATTGCTTCTGTGGGGAGGGGAAGGAAAACTGAGAAGTCTAAAATTAAAAAAATAATTTGAAACAGTATTTCACCCCATAATCAGTAGTGTTCTGACATGTGTTGGCAGGAAAGCACTGAGGTGACAAAGAATACAGAGTAAATCAAATGAACAGCATGAACTCCAACTATCAATCAAAATCCAGATTTTTTTTCATTTCATGACCAAGCGATTGCATTGCTATTCCAAGGTCTTATTCTCGTGTCACGTATGTTGCCTTAAGCAAATTACCCCTGGGAACCCACTTGGGATGAAAAAGGAAAAATATAAAAGAAACAAGCAGAATTTTGTCAGAAGATTTATCCAAAGTCAATATTTATGAAGTTGTAACAGCCCAGGAGGAATCCATGCTGTTCCAGTACCACAAGCAGTGCCATTGCTTCCACAGTGTTTTTTAGAGTTTCACACCTCTGAAACAGCAAATAACTTCACAAAGGCACCTCATGTGCCAGGGACTCGTCCAGACCACGTGGCTCATATTCCCTGCCCAGAAGGGTCAAAGCTCATGCTCAAGAACAATTTCCTCAGTGTCATCCTGTTATTTTCACGCTTAAAGGCTCAAGAGTTGAGCTCCAGCACGGGGAGAAATGCACAAATTTGTGATAAGAGAGGAGGTGCAGAGCAAGGAGGACCAGTGTGTGGGTTCTCCCCTCACCTTCTTTGTGAGGCTTAAAGGAAGGGGTTGTCTTGGCTGTAGAGCTTCTCACTGGGAGCTTCTGGCCACATCTGCCCATTCCATCAAGCAGCACTACGTTTGTACTGCAAGCACTGCTACTTGTGCCTTCCCATTGATAAATCCCTGATGTAGGAGCATCCTGAGGGAGTTGGGTGTTTATAACTACTCTTCTATTCAGCATATCCAGTTCTTTGTCTCATAGCTGCTTTTCAGCAAGAAAACAAGATGTTTTGATTCTTAATCATAGGTCTTTGTAACTATCCCTTTGCATCCAGAGGAAATAAAGATGTCTTAGGCAAAGCTTGTTGGTGACTGGGCATCTGCAGTTTCTAACCTGTGAAAGATGCTAAAGTCCATGATTATTTCTAAGGTCCAAGAGCTGAGTTCTTACCTCTTTTCCATGGCAGTATTAATCAATAATAGTCTTGCTGCCCAGCACAGTGCCTTCCTTCCTGTCTGCTTGTTTCTGAACAGCTTGGGCACCCTTTGCTCCCAGTTATCATGGGATATCTGGTTGGCCACTAAAAGGTTTTTAACCAATGTTTTGGTCTAAATCTCAAGTTGTTTAACAGTTTTCAATAGACCTACAGCTGTGCATGGCTCTTTTTGGAGGAAGTTAGGTTTTAAACAAACAGTTCAGATCTCCCAGCTCTTGCAGCAGGCAGGTCCGTTTGAAGAATGCCTCTCTGATGGCAGACAGGCTGCACCCAAGGTTGTGCCAAGTCACTCTCCATTTGTAAATAATAGAATGTGTTGTAGTTACAGATATAGTAAAAGAAAGAAGGTTTAAATTATACAGCTGAGAAACAACAAAGGAAAATAAATGTAAAACAGCACATGGTGTGTGTGCTGTAGGTCTTCAGTCTTGCTTTTAGATAGGAAAGATAAGAAACACAAGCTAAAATGTCACTCAGTTGAATGACTTTCTTGTTTCCCTAAAGGCATATTTTTGCTTCACCTAAATCTGTGTAACCTTCTGCTTGTCCTTCACTCATATTTTCTGCTGTGAATGTGTTCTAAAAGGAAGGCTTAAGCAGGAAACATGTGTAGACAGGTTATTTGACATAAATTTTGTAATGCTAGCTCTAAATGACTAAAGATGGTGATTAGCAAGAGGCAATGAAAAAAAGTAATGAGTGTGTCCATATAAAGAATACTCTTGAGGTTTTTATACGTAGCACAGTAGTAAGAGCAAGGGGTGTGGTCTGTGTAGTTGTACATGACCTGTCTGGTGCTTATCTGGAACATGGAGAACTCCTCCAGTGTGGCCAGAGAGAAATGTTTAGTATGGAGGAGGAAGAGGGAAGTCCTTTTTTAATTTGGGTAGAAAGCAAACCTGCCTTGCTGTGCTGTTGTGAAGTTTGCCTTAAGAGTGAGGTGTTGGTACCACATACCAGGGCGGCTACAGGTGCCAGGGAAATGTGCCATCCCTGGAACATGCCCTCACATGCAAAGTACAATGAATATAAAATAAGCATGTTCTCCCATTCCTGAAATGTGACATATTAATTGGAAAACCTTCCATCTTCTATGCATCTCCACTGTTCTCAGGCAAGGATCTGACAGGAACAGCTGATCTAGCACTGGGAACAGGCATGGATGGGGACATACAACAGAGGCTTTTCTGAACAGAGTTTCTGAGTGTGAACTACAAAACATTGCTGCTGTTCAGGGATAGCTAAGCTGCAACTGAGCTAGCTACTATTCTTTTTCTATTGTGTCATGTGCTCTTTCTACTAAGTACTCCTGCTTGAAGAGAACAGATCAAAGGGTGAAGAGAAAACTTGTAAAACTACCCTGTCTTTCTTCCAAGCCAGCGAGCTAACTCATTGTCTCCATTTTATTTTTTTTTCTGTTTGGTTTTGGGATTTGCAAGAGTGGGGTTTTTCCCCCCAGGATCTTGAAATCTAATGCTTGTATAAAAGGCATTTTCCAAGGCTTAACCATGCCACTGACCTGTGCTGGACATGTTGCAAATCGGACATTGTGCTCTGTATACCAGGCTGCAGATTTCTAACTCTTTGCAGTGTTGACGCCTGCTCTCACAAAGAGAGGGAAATGAAGCAGAAAGATCCCACTGCGACAATTAGTGGCTCACAGAGAAGTATTGAAACAAGTAATAAGTGGCTGCAACAATTCAAGGGAGGGAAACTCTAGCTTCCTACTCTACCACAATCTAATCTTCTTTCTCAGATTCTCTCTTTCCTTATCCCAATGGGGATTTTCACCCACTTTCATTCTCACTGCTAGTGTGAGATGATTCTTTGTGACTAGTGAGCAGCAGTTCAGTCCTGCAGGGCAGTCCCCTGTTCCACCCTCTCATGTTTGCCAGTCTTATCATTTTATGCTGTGCTCTACTCTGAATTTTTGAAGTAGCACTAATGTCTTGTTCCCAAGCTGCTGTAACCCAAAGAATTTTAATGAAACCAACTGAAGTAGATTCCTCCTCTTTCACTAAGGCAGCTGGCCAAAGAACTGGCTCACGGGCAGGGAAGTCTTTCAGCTCTGGAAGTAAAAATACCCCAATACCTCTTGCATCTTGAAACAGAATCTTTGAAATTTGCTGTGTGAGTGGTGCTGGTGGCTCTCCCTGCCCTCACTAGAGGAGAAAAAATGTGGCTGGATCACCATGTGCTGAAGAAATGATCGAGTAGTTGATTCGTGTGGTTACATGTAGATGTGGCACTTTGATTTGGTTCAGTGGTGGGAGTGGCAGTGCTGGGTTTACTCTTGGATTCAATGATCCTTGAGTTATTTTCCAACCTAAATGATGTTATGATTCTGTGATTCTTGTCCTACTCAGATCTTTCTTTCGTTGGTGAGTTGATACCTCCCTTAAACACATTATTTTCTACGGCATCTTTTGCTGGCAAACTAAAACTTTAAACAAGCTTTTCCTTTGTGAGTTACTGCAGTTACATTTAATCTAGTGAATGCTGTTTTCTTTCAAGCATTTGTGTTTTACTCTCTATTTAAAAGATTGATGCTATTTCATATTCTTCTACACATCCATCTCTTATTAAAAAGCAACCAGTAGACTGAGCATACTGGGTTTTTTTCCTCAGATAGCCCCATTTGTTACATGAGACCATGAAAAACCTTGGATAATGTTGCAGTATAATGAGGAAACTCGTAGCTCTGCAGTTGTTCAGAACAAATTGAGTGTCAGCTGCTCTGATGCACAGATGAGGTGTGGGAAGTGCTGCTCCTCACCCCCTCAGCAGCAGGACAACTTCCTGGAAAACACCAGGCATGCTGTTCGCAGCAGCAAGGGGAGGAGGAGGTGCAGGGATGAGAGACAGGATTCTGCATCAGCTCTTGGGAGGGAGCAATCACTCCAAAAGTCAAATAGAAAGCAAGAGGGAGATTAGGGAAATTAAAGGCAACAAAAGAGATGGGAAGGGAAAGCAGTGGCAAGTGTATGTTCCTCAGCTTTTCAAAAGGCCTCCTTGTGGTCTCTGCTTTAATGTACCGAGGCTCCAGCTCTTCTGATGCTATTTAGTGCCCAGCTGAACCAGGACCTCCAGGGTGCAGGCTAATGCTGTTCAGCTTCCCTTAATGTAGAAGCAGCTCCTCCTCCCCTGAGGGCTCATAGAGTTTGGTAGCTAATTTTCAGACTGGCACAGTTAAAGTCATCTTTCTTCAATATCAGGAGTTAGGAACTGGCTCAAGCAGAGCGTTCCAGTGTTAGTTAAGTACAGTAATTAATACCTTAATACTTAGGTCTTTGCTCTTGAAAAGAAATTCTTGTCTGCAGTCCCTCTGGCTGCAGTTCTGTCTCTCCCTGAAGCAAACAGGAGTCAAGTAATTGGCAGAGTAGATGAGGTAGAACATGTGCTCTGCAGCAGCAATTAGAACTAAAATACTGTAACCTGCCAGAGCTAGTCTTGCTCACATGCTACCTGGCTTAGCAATTAGTCACTTATGTGTGTACTTCATTAGACCATGGTCAGAGTAGAGCAGCATTTGCTTCCTGGTAGATTGGCTACCACTGCCAAACAGGCTTCAGTCTACTTCTGATGCAGAGGTACAGGCTTACCTGATACCAAACCACCTCATAACTCAGGAGGGACCGGCAGAATTCCTTCTAAATTAAATCTGTGCTTTCCAAAGCCATTTGCTTCCTACAAATGAGAACTCAATCTCTTGGAGGTAGTATAGCTACCCCTCTCTTAGTGTTATAATGCAGCTTTTCTTTGCCTGTGAGAAAACTTTAATATGCAGCTGTATACAGCTGTCTTTCTGCAGCCAAGATCTGCCATGGTGCCTGCAAGGTGTCTGAAGCTGTTTGGGAGTGCTGTGCTGTGGCAATTGCCTGCTGAACACACAGGGGAAAGTAAGTTTTCTGCAATAGATCTTTTGCTTAGAGCCTGTTGCTATATGTGGACTTGGGAATGGACAAGTTTTTCTGGTGCAATGAACAGCACAATCAACACATCATCTTTTACTGTTTTGGCTGAGTTTAAGTGCAATTGAGCCCAAAATGTTGCCAAGGAAAAAACAACTTGTTTGCTGTGCTTTAAAGCAAATGGGTTCACCTGATTGGGCCAGTTCCAGCACAAGAATAATAGTTTTGTGGGTTTTTTAAAGCATAAAACTAAATGTTGCAGTGAACTGTTGCCAGTGACTATCTGGTTCTAAGGTTTAGAGCTCATGCTAGACACTTTATTGCTCTGTTCAATAAAAATGCCCTCAGGGATCTTAGGTCCAGTACACTTAATATAAAGCAGGAAGAGAGACACAAATCCGTTTTTTTCCTGAGATGCCAACTCAAAAGTTTTCAAGAAAAGATCCTCCTCGTAGTTGTTTGTTTGTGGCTTGCTTTCCACAGTGTCAGTGTACCACTGTCACTGGCTCTGTTTCAAATCTCGGGCTTTTAAGCAAACACTATCAGGAACACAGATTATCTTCTGGCTATCAGTATTTTGCTGGAAGCAGATGGTCTTTCATCCAGCCGGTGGGCAGGGAGATGACCGTTGTCTCCCGTGTTTTCTTGTAGCTTCCGAAGGCAGCAGTGTGGGGTGCGTTGGTGTCTCCAACAGCGAAGGGCTAGAGGAACTGAGGGATGACAATGTCCCGCATTCTCGCTGCGGTGGCGGAGCCCGGGCGACCCCGGCAGCGGCACCTGCCCAGCCGCTCCCGCAGGGGCACCGTTCCCTGACACCTCTGGATGTCACCGCACCGCGCGGGGATGGGCGCGGGTGGGATGAGCGCGGGGGGCTGGAGGATGGACGCGGGGAGGATGGGCGCGGGGGCGGACGGACGGGGGCGAGGACGGACGCGGGTGATCCGCGGGGCAGCCCCCGCACCGCCCCCCGCCGCCTTCTCCCCCGCACGTCCGCGCACCGGCGCCGCTGGAAGGTGTCGTGCCCCTCCCCGGTCCCCGCTGGACCTCCATCCCGCGCCGGACATCCATCCCGCGCCGTTCACCCATCCCGCGCTGCACATCCATCCCGCGCCGTTCACCCATCCCGCTCTGCACATCCATCCCGCGCTGTTCACCCACCCTCAGGAGCGCCGGGGGAGGGCTCGGACCGTGCCGGGCTCGTGCCGGCAGGTGGCGGCAGCGGGCGCGAGCGGCGCCGTGCGCGGGCGGGCGCGAGGGGAGCGGGAGAGGCTGAGCCTGAGCCCCGGAGCCGCCGGGAACCTGCTCGGGTCCGGCGGGGCTCCGGCATTCCCGGCCCAGGGCGCGCCGCCTCCCATGCGCCGGAGGCCGCGCGGGGTCTCAGCCCTCCCCCCGCACCGAGAGCGCCTCGTCGCGGGGCGCCCGGCCGGGACGCCGGGCACGGAGCGGTGAGGAGAGGCCGGGCGGGGAGCCCCGCGCCAGGTGGGCGGTGGGCGCCGGGCGGGGGCAGCGGGGCGGGGGCGGCGCTGGGGGCGGCGGGGCCGCGCTGAGGGGTCGCGGCCCGCGGGGCTCTGGCGCTGCCCCGGCTGCGGGAGCGCGGTCCGGGCTGCCCCGCGGGGCTCCTGCGCCGCGTGTTTGGGCTCTGTAAGTAGCCATTTCAAAGCTGCTCCCCTCGCACGCTCGGCTTCCAGGAGCTGCATCCAGGGGCTCTGTGAGGAGCTGCTGCGCTTTGCATCGGTGTCCCACCAGAAGCCGTGGCTGCACGTAGCCTGAGCCGAATCCAGCAGTTTGTGCGAGAGAGGGGAAGAAGGGAATAACTTTCCTCGCGAAGAATGCGTGTCGCAATTGTTCTTGCTTTGGGCCAGGTCTTTTGGTCTGTCTGAGCACAGCGTGCAGAGCATGAACCGAGGTTGGCGTTCGGGATCTCTCTTCACGCTTTCCTGCTTCTGGTTTTGTTGCCATCTCTCCTGCGCTTGGATTCCAGCAACACTCAAGCTGTTTGTGCTCGGTTGTCAGGAGTATATGCTATAGCAGAGAATAATCTTGAAATACCTTTTCTTCTCCAACTACAGTTTACGTTTTTGCAAGTGTCAGCGTGTCCACACCTGTGTGTTTTATAGCCCTTGACACACTTGCCGTTAATTCATCCAAATGATTTTTTTCCAGATTCTAGAAATATGAACAGTTTAGAAAGTCTGTCAACAGTGAGTTTCACTGGTTAATATGTAGAAAAACTATTTCCTTTTGCTTCTTTTTACTGCCTGATACTGTTTGGTTCTTATAAAGTGTATTATGCTTGTTCTCTGCCCACTATCTTTGTACTATTTCAGAACTGTGTTCTTTCATTATATCCCTACCTCCTTTATTTCAACATAAAGAATTCTTAGCTTTTTAGACACTTCTCTTGTATAGAATTTCTTCCATATCTCTTGCCAGTGTCATCTCCTTTCTCTGTATTTTTTGTTATTTTATTTTTTTTTTAATCAAGGGGTCAGCAAAACTGAGCCATATTCAAGATTTCAGTACAATATGTGTTACATAAGGGCATGATGATGTCTGCTGGCAGAAATGATAAGTTGGTGCATCAGTGACATGAATAGCCAACAAAAGTAATAGAAATATTTGTAACTCACTATGTGGTCACCTGTTATTGAATCAGTGTAGCTTAATTTTTTAATCAGAAACCACTGTCTAAGTCACTAAGTTGTTAGTAGCTCAATACAATGGTATAATGCCTTAGGGGCTCTTAATATTCTGTCATTCTGCTGTGCACGTTCTTCCTGTCTTCTGTGGCAAGAGCAAGAACTGAAAATAGCCCAAATCTGCCTGAGTTTAGTCCTATTTGTAGAACTGCTAGTTCACTCATACCAAGTTGAACTACCAAGCTGTAGTTTGCCAACTCAAACTTCTTTCTGGTATGAAGTTAGTAGTTACCTACTGATTGATGTGATTTCCACCCATTCATTATCATCAGGGGTTCAAAATGAAACTTGATACTGCTGAAATTCATTAGATACCTGTAATTCTTGATGCTTTCTTTGCCATCACCAAGGAATTCCACTTCCAGGGTATGTAGTAGTAGACTAGGAGGAGAGACTGCCTTTCAAGGAGAAAAGTGCTGTAAAATGAGAATTTTTAGCCAAGTTAGAAATAAGAAGTCAGCTGGTGTGGGTTGTATCAGAGAGCCCTTCAAAGTGAGTATAGGTATTGTCATAACTGTGCCCTGAATGTAACTTGTCAGGTTTTATTTAGGAGCTGGGCTAATCCCAGGTCTTGCTGATGATAAGTTTAATCTGAAACAACTCCATTGTAATTGAAGGAGCAACTTTTGATTGCCAGCTAACTCTTAGAAACACTTGGAGGTGTCACATGGTGCAGGATTTTTGTCTTTTCGCACTTCATGCAGCAGGTTCATTCAGAACTCCAGCAGATTTAATTACAGAAGGTGAACTATGTTGCTTCTAGTCACTGATGAGTTTTATGATCTCAGTACAAAACCTTTGCTTTTGCTGCAGAACAAACTGAGTAACTGTGCTAGGCAAACATGCATTAAACAAAGGCTGAAAACAAAACAAAAATGAACAGAATCATCTTCAAGACTCAGATTGGCCTCAGTGTGTGATTCTGTGCAGACAGTGACAACATGGAAGCTGGTTTTCTACATTGTAGTCTCAGTTCTCTGTGATGTGACATCAGCTGTGTGATATTCAGCCTGTTCACAGTGGCAGTTGTACTGAGAGCAGAGCTGAAGTGCCGGTCACACATTTAGTAGTGATACTTTGGATTTTATTTTTTACTTTGAAACTCAGGTTTATTATCCACAGTGAAGTGCAGTCAGCATAGACACCACTGTGGGCTTTGAGTTGTTCTGTTTGAGAAAAGGGAGGTTTGATGGTTAAGCACTTAAAAAACCAGGGAACTCCAAAGTCAACCATGGATAAGCAATTTTAGCTGTGTCCCCTGGAGTGTTGTGTTATCATAAGAGGCTTCAGGTTTAGGAAGCTGTTGTTTTTTGCAAGTAGGAAAAAAGTAAAAGCAGAAAACTTACTGTGTCAGACCAACTTCTAAAAGAATTTGGACCCTGATAGTAGCACTTCTACCACTGTTGATAGGCAAAGTAGCTTTTAATTGTGAAATGCTTCCAGTGGTTGTAGTGCTGTCTGGAGAATTCTATGACAAGTCTTGTTCCCTTGAGTGGGCACATATACAGTTGAGTTATTAGTTCTTTTGTTTTCAGAAAGCAGCTTTCCCTGGTATAAATGCAGTTTGGAGGGCGACTTGGGTAACTGTTAAAGGTAGCTCAGTTATGAATATTTGTGGTTTCAATGTGTGATCAATGGATATGGTTGCATTGTTAATGTTTAGTAGGTGAAGTAAGAGTGTTTTGCATTTGAATAACTTCTTTTTTATTCAGGATAGTACATTACAGTAGATGATGTGTATTAGATTTTTAGGGAGAATGCACAGTTTAGTACTTCGTTTAGAAGATTAATTAGAGGGATGCTGAGCAGATATAAATAAAAGAGATTGATTGACGGAGTGATCTGATGGGCACTGACTTTGCTCATATCTTACTCTGTATAAAGAGACCCCTGGTGGCCTAGTGGTTAGCGTGCAGGACTTTCACTGCTGCGACCACGGGTTCAAATCCCGGTCTCTGGCCTGATGGAGGTCGTTAGCCCTGTGTGGCCATCCATCTATGAGAAGGACACTCTAAACAAACCTACGTCCTGAGGACCTCACTGCCATTGTCCAAGCTTGCTTGGCCCCGGCAGATGAACCTTAGGATTAAAGGGTGGGCTCAGTTCAGCGCAGGCTGTGTCTCACCTAAAAAATCCATTGCGCAGGCTGGAAAGGTAAAAGACCTTTCCCCAAATCTTCGTTCACGAAGATGGGCCATTATTATTTATATAAAGGGAGCAGAGCTGAAACCATGTGCTTCACTGTTGCCTGATTACTTTTTTTGTTAATTTTTGTTCTTTGTGTTAGTTGACAATAACAGATTCAAACTCTGTAATTTAAAACAACTCAGTTATCTCCTTCTGGAATGTTCTGTCCCACCCATTTTTTCTCCTGGGGACTTGTGAGTGTCATGTCACACATCAGCTTTGTTCGGCTTCTCCCTGCAGGGTTATGGCATTCCCAGAGATGGGTCAGTGTTCATAATTTTGGTTGCTGTTAAACAGTCAGCACTTGTCAACGCCATCCACAGACATCTGTTACATATTTTTGAAATGGTGGTACCAAGTTAAAAGTGGGGCTTCTCCACAGGAACTGTTCTTGCACTTGAAATATGCCAATGTTGATACGATCTCATTGCAGTCCTTGTGAGAGCAAGTGGCCTCATGGGCTGGTTGGGGGATATTTGTGGGAGTTGCTGGAATGTGGGCTTCTGTTTTCTGCCTTCCCATTGGCCTGCTCTGTGCTGCTGATCAAGGCTGTTGGTGCCTTGCTTTATCTCTGAACTTGTTCCTTTATCTCTGAACAAGGTATGATAATTACAGGATGTTGGTCAACTTAAATTTCCTGAAGACAGTTGCATGCAAGGTGCTTTATGCTAAAAAACAAAAAAAATGTCATTGGTGTAAAAATATTGATTGTTCATGAACAAACCCAGATTATAAAGTATGTGTCTCATAGGTTTATTATTGTGTTTCTTCAAATCACAGCTTAAGGTCTTGCTTGTTGGCTATTTCACATCAGTCCTATGCTGCTGCTACTTGGCATCCCACTTCAGTATTTATTTTGGTCCTGATTTTGGAATTTCCCTTCACAGGAAGATTCCATGCTCCTTATATGGAAAAATTTATTTTAAAAAAAATTACTTTTTTTCCATCGTTTCTGTAGATTCTTTTCTCAGTAAGTGCACGAGCCACTATCTGTTTTATTTAAAGCTCTGATCTAGGAGCCAGTAAAGGCAAGGAAAAGGTTATCAGTAACTTCGGTGTCTTTGGGATCAGGGCACTCCCATGTGATGTGCTCTCCTCATTGCCAAGCATGACCACTGGTTCCAGCCATGGATTTACAGTGTTTGCTTTGATAGTACAAGAGTTAGGAACTTGTTCTTTTAACAGGAGTTATATAGTTGGTTCCTGGAACTGGAGCCTTTGGAAAACTCTCTGGGTACCAAAAAAAGGATGTTTAAATTACAGGACTTGGTAGATAAAATTCAGCCCTTTGCAGAGGAGCTGCTTATTCATAACAAGCTTGATCCTTTATTCTCCTTCCTTGAGGACTGCTATAAACTCACAAGTTATATAGAACCATATGTGATTGAGTGTAGAGAGAAATACAATTGTTCAGAAAACTGCCCTTCTTTAAACTGTATTTTTGTTGATTTCACTTTTCTTACTTGTGCTTTTTTCCTAAACTCAAGTCATTAAAATACTACAATAAATGAAACAGTTCCCTTTTTGTTCTCGAAGGGGTAACTTGTGACAAGAGAAGTTCCAACTTCTGAACTATTTTTATCTTTGTCTGGGTTGTACTGATCTCTTCTTGTACTGGAATGAAGTTTAGCAGAGGAACCTGGTAGTGAGCAGGTCCGAATTTGCCTCTGGATGCAGGAGCAGGGCTGATGTGACACCTTGGACCTTGCCTGGCCAAGAGGTGGGGCAGGGTCTGTCCTTTGTGGCTGCATGGCCTAGGGAGATAAGAGCACAGGAGAAGGCTGCCCAAAGTTTGCTGTGAGGCTGAGGATACTGTCTGTAGTGCTCACAGGAGTAGTGTGGTTTCCTGCGTGTTACCTTCTATGTGAGTCATGATATCCAAGTTGGAATGTGTTTTCTTTGCCCTTGTTTTGGGAAAAGGATGGATAAAGAAGCCCTTTCTAAAAACCCTTCTCCATGAAACTTGCTTCTTGGTGAAAAACATCTGTTGTGCTTGGCCTTGCTGGATCAGCACTTGGATATCTGTGAGCATGGATACTACTCCCCCAGGAGGAAAACGTCACTTGGATACTTGAATATCGTATGACTAAAATCTGCAATCCTGAATCAAGCAGATTCCCCTGATACTCTGTTTGGATTAGCTGAAGGGAAGTGCATGGAAGGACAAACCTACCTCTGAATGGCAAATTCAGCAAAACTATTGACACTAATCTGAGAGTAAATGTTGACTTGGAAGGTTTTCAGGTGTCCTGGATTTTTTTTCCACAGTAAAGATGATAGTTGTGGTCCTGACTCGGTAACATCAGGCTATTACTTAGTTGTATATTATACTTGCATTTTTGTTTGGTTATTTTTATCTAAAACATGTAGTTTCTACGAAAGTAAAAAGAAGAAATATTTTTGCTTATCAGATTGGCAGAGAGAAGCAAGAGCCTGTCCAATCCCACCCTGCATAATTGCAATAAAATGACATCCCATGACAGAAACTGCCCAAAAGGGTGATAAATTACATGGAATGGATGCAATTACTTAATCTGGCAGAAATGAAAGCTCTGTCTCATTTTCTTGTAGTTCTGTGGAGCTGCATTCACTGGGGAAGTGAGTGTGGAATAGTGGGAAGACTTCCTTGCAGATTTTCAGGGTCTGTATGTGGAATTTAAGCACTTAACTGAACCAGCATAAGAATAAGGACTTAAAATTGTGGGTTAACCATTAACTGTTAGTATTGTTCAGCTTGGATGGCCCAGGAAATACTGTTCATGTGTGTTGAAACACAGGGGTTAAGGCAGGATGTCAGTTTTGATCTTTTTGTAGTGATAAGAAGCCATTAAAAATGTAATTTCTTATATTCCTTTACTTCTTCAGACATTGCTTCTGTCTGTTAATACATATTGCACACCAAAAGGACCATCTCTTTTTTAATTTCTTTCTTTCTTTCCTCCCCCCCAGTTCAGGGATTTGCTCACATTGAGGTGATTGGAGTACTTTTGTTGCTTCCCATAGGAATGTTTACAATTTTGCTGGATCAGGTTCAGATTTATTACTTAGGCACTGACAATGCTGCGGTAATTCATCAGTTTTCTTAAAGCTGTGGCTTCTGCCTGTGTTTGTTACTGGCCAAATTCATCACACCAGGGCTGAAAGCAGAGTTATAGTTTCTAAGCATGTTTAAAATTTTTAAAATTATTAAAATAATAATAATAATGAACAGTTGTTTTGAACAAGACAAAAATCCCTATGCAGTTTTGAATCGTAAGGGCAAGAAAGGGCTAAAATGTCTTTGCTCCTTTCATTCTGTTAAAATTGAACAGAAACTGTCATATTCTGAACTGACTTCTTTTGAACCACACTGCTTGTGATTTAACTGGGATTGTTTCTACTGCTTTGAAATGGAAGAGGGGGAGAAACTGTTTCCAAATGTATCTTGCTGGAACTTGAGGGTTGAGGAAGGTGGGGTTTGTTTCTGCTTTTTGTTTTGCTGTTTTCTTAAAGTTATGTTAGAAGGGCTTTTCAAAACTCTGGGCTTTTCAAAATTCCTGTTTACTCAGGCCATACAGATATTATGTTTAACTAGGAAGCACAGTGTGAAGCAGTGCCCAAAGAGGGATTACATTCGAGTTGCATTCCTTTCAGCAAGTCTTCACCTATCTCCTACAGTGAGTACTCAAGTAGAAGATTACAAGTCCCTATATAAGACTTTAAGCAGTGTGCACAACAGCAGTGCAGACTCATATTTAACAAAAACAAAACCAATGGCATTGGGACTGTTTAAAGCAGCAGCTGAAGTCCACAGTGTTGGAGCAGCTGCTCTTTGCCAGCATTTTGTAAAAGGCCATTGTTGTTGTCTTGCAAATTCAAGAAGTCTCTCGTTCACCTCCTAAGTCCCCATTTTTCAGTCTGTAGACTGAATATTAGCAGGGATATTTTGCCTGGAGCATTAAGTGATGTCAGGTGAAGGTCACTGTGTTGTAATAACCTGCCCTCAGGCACAAATAAGTTCAGGCTCCACTGCCAAGAGGTGACCTTTGATTTCTTGTTACCCGATGCAATTCACTTTGCTTGAGTCCCAGCCATGATGGTGGCAGAGATTTCTGGACTGTAAATGACTTTGATAAACTGAATTAGATTTGGCTTTTATTGTGGTCAGAAAAGTGAAAGGTGAGAGTGGGCTTCCTTGTGACTTGCAGGGCTGCCAACTCTGAAACTACCACTCCTAATTACAGTTTCTAAGCTACATCTGATCAACAGAGATAGTGAGCAAAGACGCTTATGTATTAAAACATTTGTTATATATAGGCAGAAAATAATAGTTTAATCTGACATCATCAGAGATTTTAAATACAGCCAAAAGGCTGTATGTGCTGTCAGCAGGTAGACCTGTGACAGGGTAGTCACACTTTCCTGCTCTTGGTATCCTCCTGATCCAGGTTGAGCTGGGAGGTGCAGGGGTCCCACAAAACTAAAATTAATAATTTTGCTGTGTTGCAAGAATATTGTGGCAACCTTATTCTGAATAAAGTAGTGTATGGCTAAATGGGGAGGCAGGATACAGTCACCTCTTTACTGTGCTGTGACTGACTATACTGCTGGTTTCCACTGTTTTGTTAAAAGGGATTTCCATTAACCTACCTTTCTTTGTAAGCTCATGCAGGAATTATAGAGAAGTATGGCATTTCTTAATGGTTTTTCTCTTCAACCAATCTGGTTTTTGCAGATATGGGAGTGGGTGCTTGTGTGCATCAGTTCCAGTGAATGACTTTTCAAGTAGGAAAGTCGATTCTTTTTTTTAGAAGTCAGATTATACAGTCATATCTTATTCCTACTGTCAAGCAAACCTCTCTTGAAAGCAGTAGTGAATTTACTTACAGGCTGAGAAAAACTCAAGACTAGAACCTGATTTGGAAAGGACGACTGGAAGTTGAAAAGGAGTCTTCTGGACTCCTCAGTTTAGTTTTTTGCATAATTCTGTTATCGAGGATGACAAGGGCTGGTGGTGGTTCTGCAAGGTTCATATCTTTTATCTGTCAACCATAGACTTGTTCTTCACAGGCCACTGGATGGCATCTGCCAAACTGTATATTTCCTAATAGGGAGATTTTAATCTGCAGCAGATGAAATGTTTCAGCTTTGCTGCTCAGTGATTGATGGCCTGAGATTCCTTGAATGTATGATTATCTTGATGTTTTTGTGTCATGGACTGATATCTCCTGTAGGAGTGTAACAGTTTATGCAGTTTACATTAAATGGACTGAAATACTAACTGTCATCTAGACCACCAGAGCACATGAGGCATAGCAGCAAGATTGGTAGGATGTCTAAAATCCCTTTCAAGCTGACAGGATAAGAATAAACAGATCCCACACCCCACCCTTAAAGGATCTTGCAGTTCGGTTTCAAAATGCAGGAGGCTGAAGGATTCACCACACGGAGTTATGATTCATACAAGCATTAGGGGATTTCTGAAACCTGAACCAAATAAGGACTTCAGGGAAATTACATTCAGTGGCATCAGTCTCGGGGTAGAATTGAGAACGTAAATTGTTTCTGAACGTAGGGATTTGACATTTCTTCTGCTGTCACTAGTCATGCTGAATCTTAATTTCTCTTTCTTGAAAAGACACAATGATGGTGTTGTTTGTCATCCTTACTAATAAAGCTGAGTACCAGCATTTTCCCTTTTATCCCCATTAACATTTTCTTCCCCCAGAGAAGAGATGCACCTCTGCAAATGTACCCCTTTAAGTGGTAAAGGTTTAGCAGCACAGTTGGCATCTGATGCTGCTATCTTGGTTGCCAGTTCAGTTTTGGAAGATTTGTAAGAATCTATATATATCAAACCCAGTGGATAAACATATTGAATGTCTGTGTTGTTGTGCTGATGCCCTCATCTAAATTTTATTGTGGATGAAAGCTAAATAGAACTCCATGAAACAGTTCTTTGGGATGTTCTCTGAGTTATCCTGTATTTATTTGCATGCAGAACTTAACCTTTGCAAAAGATGTCCAAGGCAACTTACTGCCATTCTTCCAGAGATCCACTGATAGTTGATTTTTTTCGTGTTGGTTTTAAGTCCCCTGGTATTCTGTTTCAAAATTAATGAAAAAAATACTTAATTTCACAGTGCTCTTGCAAGACCTCTCATTAGACCTATTATTCATCATTATGTAGGAACATAAAAGAAAACAATAAATCTTCAAATTCCATTGTTGCATTTCCGTACCAGTATGTGGAGAGTCTCACATCAGAGAGGATTTTAATGAGAAATAAATTAGAGTCTCATCATTCTTGTAGTATTATTTAATAACAGAGTAATTTGAACAGTCTTTCATAACTAGTCCATTTCAAGATGTTTCAGACTCTGAACTCCACAATGTGAGATGCTTAAGCTACATGGTGAGCTGGTTTTCTGCCTGTGACCTAGCAGTTGTTTTCTGAACTGCCTCTTAAAAATAAAGCACCCAAGTCTGCTATTAGGTATATGAATTTTCCCTCAGAGCAGATGTGAGCAGTTAATTTGTTATGTTGTACTCAGCAAAGGCACATTCAGGATTTTTCTGAATGCTATAGTATCTCAGCACTATTTGTTTTGGACATATGTCACTTATTTTTCAGTGGTCCCTAAAATATATTCCCACTGGGGTACCTGAGAAGTTCCACATCCTTGCATCTGGCCTCTAGCCAGTTGAAGCCTTATATTGCTCTCATGTACTGCAACTATTTAGCAAGTCTTTAGTGCCCAAATTCTCCCAAATATTCTGGACTTGATGTTGATGAAATCTGTGAACCCTTAAGAGGAAGGTACAGCTCTGCCCCTCCCTGCCCCAGGGCAGTGCAGCACCTTCAGGTTATTGCCCAGCTCCTTCATGACATCTGGGTTGCACCAATACCTGAGCAGTTGCTCTGGTTTAAGTAAAGCCCAATCCACGTGAGAATTGCATGAGTTTTGCCAAAATAAAGCAGTTTGCTGCCTGCAGGAGAGGACTGAAGGGAGGAGGACTTTCATCGTGTTACGAAAGCCCTGGTCACTTTTTTTTGGACCTTTGTCAGGGCAAACTGTGCATCAGTAGACAGTTGTGGTGTTTTCCCTTCCAGCTATGGCGGTATTGAAATGTATGTTAAAACACTTGTCCTTGAAAGCTCGTGTCCTTGAAAGCTCGTGTAGAGAAGGATTTGGTGAGTTATTTTGGGATGTGTGCCCACAATAATCTCCATCAGAGAAGGTACAGGAGCCAGTGTCTGCAGAGCAGCACTGCACTGAATCGCTGTGGGATTTGGACTACCAAGACCTTCTCCCTTTGCTGTCAGAACTCAAGGAGAAACAGACACTTGTTTGTTTGTGGCCTGGCATGTCCATTTATGAAATGTGTTTTGTTTGAAAGTAGATGGACTAATAAATTGACACTGAATTGCCTTGCTTTTACCTGTACTAACAAATAGGGTTGCTTTGTTTCTCTCTCCCCCAGTCGTTCTTCTGTGTCAAGGTCCCATTCAGGTCTTGAGGGAATGCCAACCTTCCTTTAGAATGCCTAACCCAAAGCAGAGAGCTACAAAACAGGCAGAGAAATCTCTGAAGTTCCCCAGAAATTCCTTTTATCCCTTTTATGGTTCAGGACACAAAGAATAATGCTAGAGAAGCCCTTGGAGTCACTGAAGCTGAAGTGTGAAATTGAATCCCGAGGATCTTAATGCTAATTTCAATAGATGCCTGTGTTGTATTTATAGATACATGTTCCAGTTAGTAGGGTTTGAGTTGAGAAAATGAAGCATCTCTGGCGACAGTGGATAGGAATAGCTGCCCAGAAGAGAACTATTTAGTCAGTCTTTGCAAATCTTCTTCTCTCTGGTAACTGGAAGATTGACAGTGATCTCCTCCAAGGACTGAGAATGCTTCCATTAGAGGTTGGCTAACAAGTTTGAAAAGTGGCTTGGTTTGACTTTTGGAGTGTCCTTTATCACTGCTCTGCTCTGGATAACGTGTGAGTATTCCCAGAAATCATTGTTATTTGAAGGTATTACTTATACAGGGAGATGATTCCCACTGCTACTCCAAGGAAAATATTTTCTTTCTCAATAAGCAAGTGAAGATTTCAAGTCTCCATCACGTACTCTCCTCCCTGTTGTGTCCTGACACTGGCACCTCAAGGCAAACAGAACAGAAGGAACTTTGTGGAAGCTGATATTTTGAGATTGCATCTGTTCAGGTGCTTGACATGGACACTAATTTTTTTTTCATTTTTCTGTGAGGACTGTGGAGATTTAAGCATACTGCTGTTTAATTTCTACCTTAGAAAATCACAACTTTGAAGTCCAGGATTTTTGTATTGTTGGAAATGTTTCTGTGGGTTCACAGAGCACTTGCTGGCTCTTTATACTGTCCTGTTAGTTTGAGTCAGCTCTAATTTAGAGAAAGGGCAGTTTCACATGAGTTTTTCTGTTTGTGTTGGTGCTATCCAGTAGGCTAATGACACACACATCTATTTACCAGTAAATGAAATATATCTTTCAAAGGGTGCATTATCAACAGGATCACTTGATTTTCACCTCTGGATGCTGTTGAATGTTGCCTAATACTCAGTCCAAAAAAATCATTCTCTGAAGCAGAGCCTCCTATATTTTGTTCCTTTTTTTACTATGTGGAGGATATTGATGCTTAGGCAGGTATTTACAATGTTAATTGAACAGTGTGAAAATTAAATCTCGTGGTAAGCAGTTTTAAAAAAGTGAAAAAAAGATACTTGTGTTCTGCCAGACAGACATTCTGCTGAAACAGACAGCTGAAAAATTATGTTTCCTCTTTGCAAAAGGAAGGTATCTCCTAACTTCACAATAATTATGTAATATACGTGATTTTTACATAATAAGAGGGGTGTCTCCCATCTGCATTACTAAGAAATAGCTGATTATACTGCTGAAATATGTTGTGTTTTACTTTCCTTGTACATGTGCCTTCAATTAGCTTTGCTGAAATATTTGTTTTCTCTGACCTTTCCAAACAGGGTGTGTTATAACTCCCTCAGTGAGGCTGGTGGGTCCTCGGTTTTCATGCAAAAGACAGTAGGTCCTCAGAACCACCATCTGCCTCTTGGTGTGAACTCCACTTAAATGCTGTTGGGAGCCTGAGCTTTGAAGACACAGACTAAGAAAGGTTGAAACTTAGAAGCTTTTCTTTGATTTCAGAGAGACATTTTGTGTCCTGCAAACAGCATCCATTTATCAAGTCGTGAAAGGAGCATAAGAAAAGCTCATTTTCTTTGACATATTTACAGGTAAAGAAATTAGTATGGCTAAAAGAGGCTCTCGGAAATTTCTGTTATCCCTAGTTGTTCTGAAATGCAGTTATATGCTTTACTGTATCAATATTGTTAAGACTTTTACTAAATAAATAGACTTGCAGACTGACATTTCATACATAATCCTTCTCTCAATGAAGTATTTCCGTCCAGGGCATTCGAACTCCCAGGCACAGCAGACACTTTAGAATGCCTCACTCACAAAACCTGAGTTTCCACCCATTGCAGAGGGTCTCAAAGCAGTGCATGAACCAAATCTAAAACACCACTCTAGAACACTTGGTAGAAAAGTACTTAAAGCAGTATCTTGTTAAAAACAGAATTGTGCTGTTACTGGTCATTTTGTAGGCAAGACTGTAGTTGTTTAATAGTAGCAGAGTTCACACAGGTTTGTTTCTCTTGCTTGTCATAACAATGAAGGATTCACCTATATTTTGTGCTTATAGAGATGTCAGGTATTTCCACCTGACTTTTTAGGCTGTTAAGCATTCTTTTATTTGTATTTTTCCATACCAATAATCAGATTAATGTTGATCAGGATTATGGAAAGGTTAAGGAAGATTGTTTAATGAAAGGGATCTTTAATGTGTCATTTCTCCCTCCCTCTTACATGTGCAGTATCTTCTACATCCTTGGTTTGGAAGACTGCAGGAAAAATGTTCTTCTCAAGGAAAAAGGAATTTGAGATATATGGAATATGTCTTGTTAGAAGAGGTCATGGTTTCCAATATGTAGAGCTGTGATAAGCAGCATTTTTCATGGCTTTCAAAAGCTGAAACTGCTCGAAGTTTTCAATTGTCTGGGATGGTTAAGTGTGGAACAGACAGGTCTTAATGGCTGTGTGTGCCATGAGTACTGGTGGATCTGTGAACAAAGGGAGTTTGCAGCCACATTTACATGACACATGTAGAATATCCCAGCTGAACACTGAGCAAGGTCTTTCATATGGGAACAGAGCTCCTCAGACCCTCACACACTTGTCTTATGTAAAGTCTTCCCAGTTTGTTCTGCACTAGGGATACAGAACAGCTGAGGCAAGAGTTGGAATTCCTTAAATCAGTGAATGGTGACAAGCTGCTGTCAAGATTCGTATAGGAGTCTCTTCTGAGAGAGGAGGGAAGGGAAAAAACCAACAAACACGTGGCTTGGCTACCTTAGCTTTGGTAGTTGTGTGATGGGCTTCCTTTTATACACCTGCAGGTACACAAGTGCATATTTTGTATCCATCCCCTGGGCAGCAAAAACTTGCGTAAAATAGAATACTAAATACATACTGCTGCCAGTTGGTCTATCCACTGTTCATTGAAGGTGTTCCCTAGTTTCATTTTATTTGCCTACAAAGGCTTTTGAAGAGTTGAGGGATCTTCTCAATAAAATGTAGTATCTAGCTTTACAACTTCATAGAAAATTGTGGAAAACATTACCCTGACTTCAGGCTGTCCTTAGCAAATAACACAGTAAAGTCAGGGAAAGGTCAATGACCTAATGAAGCTCTACAAGTCTCTAATTTGGAGCTTAATAATGTTTTCTAAATTGTTTTCTGTAGAAGACAACATAGATTCAAGAACTGAAAAATGCACTTTGAGTTGTGATTTCTTGACCAAACACTGTTCAGTTAGAAATGAGGTTGTCTATCTACAGTGTCATCATAAGAAATCCTAAAGATTGTAGTTGCTAAACACAGTTTTAAAACTAATGCCAGGGATTTGGCAAAGATGGCACAGCCTATCACTTTGAAATCTTGAAATGAACTTAAGATAGATTTGCAATAGTTTCCACACAGTTACATCCTGAAAATCTCTCTGTCAATCTGGAGAGTTGTATGATCTCATTTTTGTGATTACTTTTATCTTTTACATAATTGTCCTCTGCCTGGGAACTTGAAATGCAGTTAAGCTTTTGTGAGAATTAGCTAATACTTTCAAAAGGTGAAAGAGGGGACAAAATCTGAGTAAAAATGGCAATTCTGGTGCTACCTGAATCTTGAGAAAGTATCATTCTTTATTATTTCAAAGACGTAAAAAAGAACAATTAATTCAGTTTTTCTGACACTTGATTTGATTTTGTGTTTGTTGGACTTTTTTTAAAATTTGATAAATCTGATCTTCACATATACCCTTTTCAGAATTTGGTCATTGTAAATCATATCAGAATTACCAGTCAATTAAACACTGCTACTCCAGCATACCTTCTTTGCAGTTGAGCAGGATGTCAATGAGCTAACTATATGTCATTATTCATACCACAAAAATATACTTTATTTAATTATCAAACATATTTCTATGGTGTTAAATCCATATTTAAGCTAATTATTAAATTTAAGAGGTCTTTAGTATTAGATCAGACTCATTATTGTAATAATTTTACTTTTATGAAATATTTATTGCTAGTGCACATTCAGCAAATATATAACCAGTGTTGAGAACAAAGATTAAGAAAAATTAAAGAAACAAATCCTACCAGTCATATGTTGTATGACTGCAGCTCATGACCTATAAGCAAGCAGTTCTTGCTTCTCTCCTTTACTTACAAGATTAATGTCACAACCCTTGTTGAATCCTTAATTAAATTATATGTTCTTCAACAAGGACTGAAGCAAGAGTTGTTTGAATTGTGGCACCCTCCAGCATAGCAATATTTTTAAAAGCCAAAATTTGCATTTTGTGAATGGATATTTTGGGAAATTTGGTGTATGATCACTATTGCATTTCACCAGCTTTGTCTCCTAGATTTTCAGACGACAATTAAGTGTTATGGAATTGGATGCTAGATAAGCAGGTGACACAGTTTTACCACTGAATGTTTGCTGAATCAAGCTCTAGGAACTGGACCAGAATTTCAAGACTGCCCCAGGATGGCCCTGAACCTCACAGTTATTGTTTTATTTGGGGTTTTTGGTGCTCCTGTGTGGGAGCAGAGCTTTGCAGAGGTGGTGGCACCTTGGCCCAGATCAGCTGGGGGTGAGGGGCGCCCCGAGGTCCCAGGGAGGGTGTTCCCCACCCCAAGAAGGGTGAGTCACTCAGGGCCCTATGGCAGGTGAGTCACCACCCGGGATGCCAAAGGGGGTGGTTCCACAGGCTACGTTGGAGAGCCAGTTAGTTGCATTTGTGAATGTAAGAGGCTTGATCATCGCTCTGTGTATATCCTGGAGGACAATTACTGCACCATGTGTGTTTTAGGCAAAGGAACGAAAACTTCTGGAGCTCAGTCAAGCTTAGATTGGAGACAGGCACTGAGCTTTCTTGGACTGCAGTCGTTCTGGACACACCCAGAAGGAGAACTTGGAAGTTTTCAAAGCGTTTAAAATGAAACAGAAAGGCACCTTCAGGGTTAGGTGGGGTAACTTGCAATTTCTGTTTTAATAAAAGGCTTGCTCCATGTAAGCATCAGAACTTTTTATCAGATATAGGGCTAGATTTCTCTGTTATGCACCTTCCAGAGACAAGTGTATGTTTTAATGTAGTTACTGAACATTTGAAGAGATTAAAACTCTGGTGGTAGGTGTCAACAGCTGCAGTTCAGGCTGCTGGATGTGTGCACAAATTATGTAGCCAGATAAACCTGGCGCACTGTGAGTGCTTTATCAAAGTCTTGTGAATGTAATGAATTTTGGATGCAATCCAAAGGACTTGCACTGAACATGATTTAATAGATGTGAACAACTAAACTAACAGATACACTATACCAACATACTAGGCAACATACTCAAAGGCAGTCTTAAAGGGTGTAATGTTTCTAAATATTCTTTATTTATTATTTTTCCCCCCACTAAATACTACAAAAAGAGAGCTTTTCACATCAGTGGAAACGTGACTTTGGGACGATGCTCAAGTTTTGTAGCTACTTCAAGTTGCCATTGTCAGTAGCTGGCAAGATACATAATCTAACCAGAATGATAAATATTGAAGGAAGGCTTGATATAAGTTAACAAGGTAAAATAGGCTAAAAGCTCAGAACACTTTAAACTTGGTTGAATTAGTGTATGTTTCTACAAGATGTATCTCACATCCTTGTTGTGAGTTAAAATAGAGGGTCTCATATTGTTTAAGTAGGTACTGTACATATTCAGGCTAAGAAATTTCTGTTATAGTTAATACCCAGATGTATATGGATATATGTGAGTTGACAGGACTTGCAAGAAGTATAGGTTGATGCTAAAATGATATTGGAATTCATGGAAGTGAAATACCGTCCACTCATAATACACAAAGGGTACAGTCACATGAAAACCTGCATGTGAGGAGTCCCGTGATAATTAAGAGGTTGGGGTAACTAATTCATGGGCTTTCTGCAAAAATTCAAACCTCTTTGTAGGAAGACGTTTCTTGAAGATAATTAGACAAAAGGTGAAATGTTACTGTTGGCTTCCCAGAAGACTTTCTTCCTCTTTTCATAACTTCCATAACAGTGTTTGTGGTGTCTTTTTAGATAATTCGATGTATTGCATCATTTAACCCTTTGAGAAATCTCTTTTTGTCCATGTCAGCAAATTTCTGTGATTGCCTATGAGCCTACTAGGTTATTTTTTGAGTTATTGCCATTATCCATCTCTACCTCTTTTTAAAATCTGCATTACTAACTAGCATTTTTATTTTCTAAGGTCACCTAGACATTTATCTGAGCCCTGCTGACAAAGGGCTGCAGTGTGTGACTGCAAGTGGGCACTGCCTTTGTGAGAAGGGAGAAGAGACTTTAAGCAGAGTCCTTTTATTCATCCCATTTTCTGTGACCTGATGCACGTTCTATTATATGCAGTGAAACACCTCTCCCTTTGATTGTCACACCATGGTTGTTTTGGAGAGAAGGTTTGAATTCTTTCCCATCCTCTGTGGTGGGTTGGTTGGTTTGTTTGATTGGGTTTTCTGGGGAGTGTGTGGTTTTGTGTTTTGAGGTTTTTTTCCCCTACCCAGTTTCATAGATTTTTATCATTCCACTTGGAGGTGAAATAGGGAAGACTGCTGAAATGTGAAATATTTTAGTGCAGTGGAGAAAGCCTTGCTAACTCTGTGAAGTACAAGAGAGTGGGTTGTTCCAGCTGAGAAATCAGTATCTCTCCTGCTGTAAGTAGGGTTACTAGAAAGTCTTTTGCCAGATGGTTCTGTAATGCTTTCAGCCCCTTGACTTTCACATTCCACGACTTTCTGCAGTAACTAACACAAGGACACCTCATCAGGCTTCTAGAAATTTCCCTGCCAAATCCATGTTATTCAATCCCAGTGTTAACTGTGGAGCGGTTTCACGTGTTCATTTTGCCCTGGATCTTCTGAAGGGAAAATGACTGTCACATTTGCACATTTTCATATCAAAGACACCACTGCCAAAATGACATTCCTTTCAATAGGCTGAAAGCACCTAAGCACTTAGATAATTTTGAAAACAAGCTCTTAAGTCACTTAAATATTTAGCAGTTTTTACACAGTGTACTTCAAATGATCCTTCAAAAGAAACGCATCTATGAATTGCAGTAAAAGAAGTGCTTGGAAAAAGGCACTGAAATATAGTTGAAAGTTGAGTTTGTATTGCAGCCTGCCCTTGACAATGAAGATAGAGATGAACTGAAAAAATTGAAAACATATCCATGGACTTTAAGTACTCTTTAAGAACAATCTCCAGAGGGACACTGGAGGTCCCTCTCCTGCTTGTTTGCAAAACCAGATCTATCATAGCATCTTTTCTGCTTTTCAAATGAAGTGCAATTTGCAAAGGGGATTAAGGGAGTGCAGGTTGCTTTTCCTGTGTGTTTGTATCCTGTAGCAGTGTTCTGCTGAGATTCCCTCCATACAAGGATATTGGATAAATAGCTTATTGTGGAGTGAAAAATACTAAGGAGAACACATCTGGAAAAAACCCAAGCTGATAAGAACTCGAAGCCATGTTGATTACAATCTATGTTAACAGGCAGATCCTCCATTTCCAATAAGTAATATAAAAGACTATTGCATCAATATGCCTGGTAATTAAGAGTCAGGTTGTAGCAGTGAGACATTTGTTTCCTCCTCAGTTCATAAGGTTAGTAAGTACTGTCTTAGGGGATCTGTCTAGATGCCTTGTGTTGGTGCTGTAGGTGTGGGCTTGCCTAACGTTTAAAGGAATGAAGCTTTTACTGAACCCAGGTGCTAAAATCTCAAATCATATAAAGTGTTGCAGAAGATCTAGACTAAGAATCGGTTTTCAGAAGTGCTGCACATCTCATAAAAAACAGTTTTACAATGTTAAGTGGTGAAAACGGTGAGTAAGTTTGAGAAAGCCTCCTAGATCTGCTGACAGCTGTGAAACTGCGGGAGGAGAGGATGAGGTTTAGCGGAGCCTTAGTGCTTTCGTCCTCGGGACTGACTCAGACCTGTTGCACGCAGAACTTTTGTCATGACACTTTCCTGAGTTTTCAGCTTTTAATGCCTTCCATTTAACGAACTAAACAATTCAAGAATTAAAAATAAAAAAAATTTTAAAAAATTCTTTTGAAGTTGTTGCAAGTTTTTGGTGATTTCCTAAAAAATTTGTTGTTCTTCGACTTTTAGGGGTGGGCAGGGAACATTTAACTTGTCCAGTTACCTGCAAACAATCCCCATTTTTCTAGCAGTGGGATCTGTACATTATCTAACTGCACATTTCTTAAGTTCTTGTCAGTCTTGTCCTGTTTTAGGTAGATTTTTATCTGGCTGTCTGGCAGAAATGGAGAGCTCTTTATCTGTGAACAGCAATGTTCTCTTGTTTCTGTTCACTCCACTGCATTTCAGCATTTAACCACTTGTAAATAGCAAGATACAGACAACAGCTGATGAAATCCTGAAATGTATGGATTTAGGTTCAGTTTTGTTAGTGTTTTATTTCCTCTTTTCCTCCCTCCTTGCCACTCTCCCCCTGCCCTCCTGATTTATATTGCATTTCCTTACTTCAGGGATTTCTTTCCTGCCTGGAAATTGTGGTGTGTTTTAGGTGTCCCATATATGATTACAAATTTACTAAAATAAAAATTTCCCTGATGTCTGAAAAATTATTTACAGACAATGCAATGATAGTACTTATAAATAAGGATCAGCTGAATTTATATTCAGAATACTGTTTAATCCCAGATTTCCTCTATGACTGTGGGCAAGGCATTTAATTTCATTGTGGATGGGTTTGCCATCTGTAATAGAGGGAACAGCTCTGCTCTTCTGGGTTTTTTTCTGCAAACTGTATGAGCACTCACAGAAGAATCACCCTGGCATTGCTCACAAGTAGAGATGTATTAATAATATTACTGTACATTAAAAATTGGTAACCCAGTTTCAGTTCTATGAATTCTGTTAACACAAGACTTCAAGTAAAGCTGTTTGTTTTATTTTCATACAAGTGACATACCAGGAATGTGAATTAAAAAGGCAAGTAAGTTTAACACCAGATTTGCATCCTTGGGAATCAGATCAAGATTTTGCATCCCATAGTCTTTTTGCAAAGCACCTTGGCAATGTTGAAGTCCTGTTGCAAAAAACGGGGTGCATACAGTTCGTTCATGTAACATACATTGGATTTTCAGTTTGACTTGCTGTAAAGTCCCGAGAATTGAAGTAGAGATGACTAATGTAGGTCTGTATACATTTTTGTAGATATCCTGGAAAATACTGAATAAACAGTCTTAAATGTGTTTCTCCTTCCTTTCTGTAGGATTTGTGTGTGATCAGCATTGTGCTGTACCACAGTGAAGAGGTATTTTTCACTTCAAGATACCTTGCATTAAAGGATCATGGTAGACAGTTTAATAGTTTCTTTGAGGTAAGTGATGCAATAAAACATTTAAAATCTTATTTAATGTTTTCTTAACACACTGCAATAAATATCAATTTGGTTATCTTTTGCTTGGGTGTTAAATTGTCTGCGTCATAGGAGGATAAATAAAAATCTTGTCCCAGGATCAAATACTCAACTATATGCATACCAGACATAGCATTCTTTGGTGATAGTGAAAGAAGAAAGTTCTCAGTGATTGTTTATGCTTAGAGCATCTCTTTGTGAGTGCCAATGTGATGGCAAATATTAGTGGAAAGTGCCTGTTTTTTTGATGAGGCTGCACAACTACAATCACTGGGCTTAAATTACTGTTTTATATGTTTTAGTACCTGTGCTGCAATTCATTCAGGAATTTGTATTATGCATTCCTGAAACAGTTTGCCAGTGGGCAAACATAGGAAAGACCTTTCAAACAGCTTTCCTAACAAAGGAAACATTCAGCTGTTTCTAAGCTGGTCTGGCCGGTTCTGTAGTTGGGCAAGCAGATTCAGAGCAGGCAGGCTCCACAAACAAAAGCTGGCCTCCTCCGAGGAATGACAGCTCCCTGCTCTTGCATTTGGATGGGGACACTGGCAGTAACACCTCTGCTCTAACCTTGCTCCTTGTGAGTTTGGGACAGCAATCTTTGAATTGCAATTTTGGCCCCCTCCTAATATGCCAGGGCAGATTCCACATCAAAATGGATCTGTCACATATTATTGACATGACCTGTGTTATCTTTGCTGTTGAAATTTCACCCTGTGTAGCTCCTCCCAAGCTGTCCCAGACTTGGGCTGCTCTGCAGACTTGGGAGGAAGTCGGGAAAATGGGACAAGAGCCATCCTGCAATAGTCAATACTGATCACTTGGCTAAAATGCTTTCACTTGTATCTGAACAATCCACAGTTGGCCATTATGTTCCTTGGTAAAATACAACTACTAAAGAACAGCAGCCAGGTGAGAGATCTGTTTTGGTACCCTCCAGCTTCATTTCTGCAGAGCTAACACTCACTGCCAGAGGTGTTTCTAAATGAGACGTTCCTAAATGAGGTGTTAATTAGCAAACTTTTTCTTGCTACTCCTACAGTAGACCCGATGTTGTTTTGCTTTGTGCTTTTTGCCTCCCCCTCTCCCCCAGTTAAAGAGAAATTGGCATTGCCAGTAAAAGAAAGTGAGCAAATTTGCTCTTTGTAACTTGGATAGGTGGACAATTTAAAGCCTGACTTCACTTCAAATCAGGTACTTGGCTCCAAGGTGCCTTATGTTCTTACAGATGGTTCTTACAGAGGCCTGAGTTACACAGCCATGGATCAGCTGCAATTGGTACCTCACCTGTTCATGGATACTTGGAAAGTTTTGCCTTGTTTTGAGGAGCACTTGTTCTTTTTGGCTTTTTTGCATTGTAAGAATACCTGAATCAAACCCACTGAAATTGGAGAAGCCTATTCTTGTAGCCTGGGAGGCCTAAGGTTAGTCAAGCATGACAAATAAAAAGGCCTAGTGTGGAGAAGTTAGCCAAAGCAAGCTGCTGAGGGAAATAACATTAAAAAAATTAAATTGCCACACACTGATTTAAGCTAGAGGCTTACCTCAGGATAGCTTAAGTATTCCTGGCAAATTTCCTGTGTATGTGGAATAGTAGGTTGATACCATTGTTTCTGACAGATCCAACTGCAGATACAGAAGCAAATTTAAAAAGTAGGTTTATTGTCCTTGAGCCACGAACATATAGAGGGTTATTCCTTAAAGAATGGCCAGGAGAGGCTTGGCACGGAGTAATCACACATACACTACAAGTTTGCATTTTAGAACTGAGAACTTTAATCTGGTAAGTAATTTGCTTTGAAGATTACAGCTCTCATTCAGTTCAGAACTCACAACCTTGTACATGATTTCAGAAGAATTTACACATGGAAATCTGTAGTCAGTCAGACTGATCAGAAAAATCCTGTCCTGTTGAGGATGAAAGCATTCATTTCCTTCTGCAAAGTTTGAACTTTCTTTCACATGCTCTGAGGGATTATAGGGAGTAGAAGCCATAAGGGAGCAGGGATCAGGTAGGGAGATTCTGAAAAGGAAGTTAAATATAATTTGCAGAGGAGGTGGGCTGGGCCTGTCACAGGCTGCACTCCACCTACTTAGATGCTTGTCATTTTTCATTGAGAAGAGTTAGGAGATCACTTGAGCACTTGGAAAAGAGATATGCAGGTCAGCTGAAGACAGACTTGATGCTGTCATTTTGCAGTTTGGAGGTCTGAATTCTGATTCTATTTCTTCCTTTGACTTCAGGTGGGATTTGCAGATCAGTTTATTCATTCGTGCCTTTGGCTTCCATCTACCCCTGTGTGATTGGGCCCCGCTCTGAACTGCATGTTTTGAGTGATTTCTTTGTAGTGCCTTATGCTGGCTCTGATTTCAGCCACCTCCTCAGTATTTTGTTTTATCACAAATGATAGCTTTGTGCAATATAATACTTCCTTCTAACACACTTTTTAAAGTGCTGCTTCCCCCCCCCCCCGCCCAAATTGATGTGGCAGTAAAGAAGTAATGACTTTTTCTTGCCTTTAATTGGTTTATTGCTTTGAGAGAGAGGGCCATAGATGATGAGGTGATGATAAGCCATGTGCAATCAATACTTGCCTACTGGTTCCTTTTGCAGTATGTTGGCAAGGACAAACAGAAAACTCAAGAAAAGCATTCTCCCTAGTACAAGAGTATTTTTATTGGTGGTAATGCAATGCTTAGTATTAAAAAAGCCCTTTCTGTTTAGGAGGTCTGTCTCAGCAATTACCTGAAACAGTGAGAAATATTTAAAGAGTTACTGTGTAGGGAGCAAAGGAGGGAGCTGTGAGTAGGAAACACAGCTGGATTTTGTCTGGTCCATTAGTTTGCAGATGTATTTTGTGTCCAAATCCATCAGTTTTAGTTCTGCATTGAAATTCAGCAAATCATTAGCAGCTTTCCTTTCTAGAGAGGGTCTGAAACATACTCTTTGTAGACTGAAAAGTCAAATTCCTGGTAGAAATAAAGATACCTTGATCCTATTTCTCATACCTGTCCATATTTTCTTATGGAGTGGCTTGTTAGAAGGGGGCAAACCAGTCCCCATTGCAAATTATGGCAAACAAAAGACTGAGCTAACTGTGCCTAACTTGTAACAGGCTCGTAGGAGTCATTATGGTGGTGAGGCTTGACAGAACAGAGTTTTTTTGGGCTTGGTTCCCATTATGACTCCTTTCAGACTGAAGATGTGGTGACTGGGGTGATGCTTGGCTGCGTATCCTGAGTCTCTGGTGGGCTGTGTCTGCTGCTTTCCACCTTCTGTGCTCATTAGGTTATTCAATTTTCACAAGTGTTAGGCAGCTGGGGAAGAACCTATTTCTCCGTGTTTCCTGTGTGCTGGAGGTGGGGTGTTCATCTGGAAAGCAAGGAGCCAGAGCTAGAAGCAGACCTAGTCCACAGATGGGTGAATCCTTACTTAACACTTTAGAAAACTTGCAGAGCATATGTCAGTCTGACACTGAATGCTGAGGTGTTAAAATATGCCCGGCCAAGAATATTTTAATTTAAACATGGAGTTCTGTGAAATACTGTCAATGGATTCTACTTGGTGCACTTTCTATGTATGGCCCTGGTACTGTCTACTGTGAATAGAATGTCATCAGGACATTTCATATAGTTTAGTGAGTCTGCTTTGGTTAGTAATGGTTTTCAAGTATCTAAATATTTTCTTGCAGTATGAACCCTGTAAATAGGTTGTAGATGTGCAGTTTGTATTAGTGGTATTTATATGTTCTGTTCCACTGTTTGCCTTTTCAGACTTCTCAGTTCCCTAGCAGTGTTGGGATTTCAGTTTGTCATCCCACAGCCTTCAATTGAACACAGAAAGGTAAGCATTAGAAATATTCAGATCTTGTATACTTAAAGATAACAGTAGAAAACATTAGAGTAAGGTGTGTAAAGCAATGCAATCTGAATAAAGTTCTGGCAATAAGTGCCTTCTGTTTTGTGTGTGTGGGTGGGTTGTTTCTTTTTATTTTTATAAATTATACTTGATTGAAAGAGGCTCATCATGGTTAATTAGCTGAGTAATTGTATGGAGTGTTGTAAGTCACACATAGTTACTCAAGCTTTGGAGCATTTTCATCATGTGACACACAAGGGAAAAAGAATTCTTGTCAGTGAGAGCAGCACCAGACATGGAGCGATTAGAGAACCACCCAGTTGCTCACAGGTAGTTCATTCTCTTACAGAGACAGAAATGTCTGGAACAGAAGCTGGACCCAAACCCCACTCTGCTGCCAGATTTCCACTGGTAGAGATTGGAGCTGGAAGCTGCTGAAGTTTCCTGTTGTGCTCCTGGGAATGGTTCACTCCTTGGTTCCCTCCCATGGGGTCTCTAAGTGGGTGTGCAGCCTGCACCCTTCCCTCCTGCTCAGCACTGCTCACATCTTGGCTGCAGTACTGGGGTTTTGCACTGCTTTTCAGGAAAGTAGTGGACATTTTGGAGAGGAACACAGACCAGCAATGATTATCCTCAGGAGATTTTAAAATCTTACCTCTGAGGGAAGTTTAAATGAATTCAGGTTTTTTATTCTAAACATCAGAAGACTGGTGGCAGAGGCAGATATAATCTTCAAATACTTAGAGTGCTAAAGAGAAGGCTGTTCTTTCTGTCTGGTGGAGCAGATGAGAAGAAATGGATTTAAACTGAGGCAAGGGAAACTTAGGTTTGATGTTAGAAAAAACTTCTCATGGTAAGGATATAAAGAAGAATAGATGATATTGATGGGATAATATTTAGAATTTCCATGATGGAGGTCTCTGTGAATGTGTTGAACAAATGTTTGTCAGGAATGATGTGCAGGTGTCTGTGATCCTGCCAGGGACCTGAGGTGAGACCCCTTGAATGCTGTTCTGTCTCTTTATGGGCTGTGACCTTATATCAATATTGTTCTCATTTCTTAGTTGGTATTCAAACACAACCTTATTAAAGGTATCAAATAACCTATTTAAAACAAGTTTGCTTTTTAACATAGACTTTCAAATAATAACGCAAGATGCATTTTTTTTTAATAAACTGTACTTTTACAAGGAGATAAAAGGCAAGTTTTCTGGGTTTCCTTTTTTTTATGCTGTCTTTAGGGTAAAACATTATTTGGGCAATAGCCTCATAGTTATGGACTAGAAACCTGAAGGCATCTGATAGTCATAGTTCCTGAAGAACACAGATGTCCTGTTAACTCCTTGTGCAGCCTAATTGTAAGACAAGTTAAATGAGGTCAGTAATGATGCAGTCTCAAACTGGCACTGTCCAGTCTGCACAAACTGTCCAGGGGCTCTGTTCTTAACTGCTCTACAACACAGTATTTCTGCCTATCTTACATCTCCTCTCTTTTGTCCTGCAGCTGAGATGGTCATGCTGCTGCTCTGCTTTCAGTACTCTGCCTGATTAGACATTCTTTTGTAACACTGACAGTGGAGAGATGCTGCAATCCAGCTTCCAAATAGCTTTAGGGGGAATGAATCTACTAACTAAAATAGAGTAACTCAGAGAAACAATTGCTTCATTCTGGGAAGCCCCGGAATTAATTTAGATAAAATCAGATTCTTTGTTTTCAATTGAATGAGAAATGCCACGGGTCTGGAGTGTGTTCTGTTCCAGTTAAAGGGACTTAGGGGCATGGTAACCACCTTGGAGCCCTGCTTTGTGCTGCACACAAGAGGCACAAGTTTCTGGTGGCGGTCTCACACAGGCTCCGAGGCTGTCTGTCAGTCTCAGCTCTTACACCACTGACAGGATTCTCTTCCTGCCAAACTGTGTTAGTCTTGAAGTCTGTATTTGTTAAACTTTTCACAAGCCTTCTGGCACACCTATCAGCTCCAGACTAGAGGGGCTGTTAGCAGCTCTGAAGGACGTGTTTCTAACAGGGTGTGGGTTCCCAGCTTTGTAGCTCTGGAAGTTCTATCTATTCTTTTCCTGCAGTAACCTGGACATGTGTGTGCTGGCATCCCTAGGCAGCAGCTCCTGAGGATTTCTGGGTGGATGTCTCTGCTGTCTGGCAGAGTTCCTTCTATGTGAGAGGAGCTTGGATTTTGCAGGAAGGAAGGGAGAGGAGGAGAGAGGGATTTGATGAACAATATGCCATTTTAACAAAACAGTGAATAACAAAAGTGGTGTTTGGTAACTTCCATGTACACACTCAGAGGGTACAGAATCTGGAAACTAAATAACTAGTGCTGAAGTCTAATGAAACATTAGACCATATCCCAGTCCTTATTGTGTGTTGATTTTGCAGCTTAAAGTTAAGAATGTGTGCATGACTGATGGTTTAACCTGCAGTATTGGAGAATATGGATTCTGCCTTGTGCACCCTGCATATGGTTATTTTTCCTCTGAAAGCTATGGATGGGGAAATAAAATCAGAGAATTGGACTTGGTTATTTGGCTGAGTAATTTGTTAAAATATTTCCAAATAGTCTAGATGTTTTTCTTACAGTAAAACTTTTGGGAAAATGAAGTAAAACCCAGGACAATCCCCAAAGCAGTTGATGGAAATCCACTGTAACTCCTACACACCCACAGTTCAGCTGAGATGTTGTTCTTTTAGGATTTGAGTGTGCTTAAAACCATCAGGAAATACTGTGTTGTGTGTTGGGTTTTTTTGTTTTGTTTTGTTTGTTTGGGTTTTTTTAAAATCTTGCTAGTTTTTAATCTTTTGTTTCTTCTTTGTTTAAAGTCACACTAGTTTCAGAGAAGCTTACATAATGTAGATTTTTCAACAAAAATCTATTTGTAGTTTCCTAACTCATACTTGTAGAGTTTTTTATTTAGCTTTAGTGTATTAGAACTGTTTAAAGTACCATTTGGCTACTCTTGACTTAGTGATATATGCTTAGGAGCTTAACATGACGAAAGAATTTTATCAAGCAGCATTTTTTAAAATATTTTTTAATTTTAAGAGAAATAGCATCAACAAATTCTGGAAGAGCAGAACTCAGCAGGTTGCTTCCTCAGATGCACACACAAAAATCTGTTTCTGGCATGACAGCATGGGACTGTTAGCTGGAAGAATGAGCCAAATTACTTCCCTAGCAGGGAAGTGCAGATAGTGGAATTAAGACTTGGGGAGACGACAGAATCAAATGGGAAAGTTGTGGGAAAACATTTGACTGGGCAATGTTTTCTGCTTTTAGACTTTATAATTTTTAAATGACAGTCTTGGAAGCTTGTCTGACATACAAAGTCAGAATTTACCAATACAGAGTTTCTAGTTTCAGAAATATCTGGCTACCTGATTTTTATATAGAAATAGCTTTTGTGTTTATTTACTTTAAACAACGCTGTCTCTGCTGTCAGAAGTGCACAAAAACTGAAAGAGCATCCTTGTGTCTTCCTATATCTGAGTTTAGGGTACTACTCTGTTTGTTAATCCCTTCTCTGTAAATGGCACAGGTTTGTACAGTAATTCAAATACATTAAATATGGTATGTTTGTTAGATAGAAATGAAAATTTTTATGGAAAAGACTTACGGTTTCTTGTTGGCAACAGGGGTTATAGTGTTCATTAGAAGCTTCTTGGAGTTTTTTTTAATGATCTAACTTATTTATTCCTCATTCATAGTATCGAATTTGTATTATCAAGTGCACTCCTCTGTAAGGCCAAAATACTTGTCAATAATAGCAAAAAAAGGGGGAAATGTTTTGTGAAAACAAATTGCGTTTTAAAATGAGCCAAACTCTCTGCAGCTGGTTAAACTGAAATCTTTCTTAATATTTGAATGATTAACTTTCCCTGTCCATCAGTACTGGACATATGAACAGCCCTCCTGCTGCTCATGAAACTCTCTGTTCTCCTTCCCTGTGCTGATTGTATTGAGATTTAACCTTGTCTGATAAGTGTCATACTGTGATGAAGTGACTGTTAAACTATAAAACATAGCACTCCTTCTCCTAGACAACCACTGAAGTCTGTATTCCCAATTTTACAGAAGTCATTCCTGGGTGGATTTTTGACTAATCATGTGTTGCTGTGTTAAGACAGTAAGCTGTGGTTATATCTGTGCAGTGTTCATTTCAATAAAACTGGTAATGTAAATAGTAGCAAAGTCTGTCCAAATGAAATTTCTGACGTAAATATTGCATTGTTTGAACATCTTAGTTATGGTACAAAATGGTAATGAAGCAATGGACTTGCTTTGAATTTATGCATATCTTTTTTGTCACTCAGTTGTAGATGAATATTGACTTCAATGGAGTATCTAAAACTGATTTTCAGTGTCTGGAAGCAGTGTCAGGATTTATTTTTACAAGTTTTTGATTGGGACACCACCCTACTGTTGAAGAATTTTGAGCCTATTGGGCTCAATATAATTCCTTTATGCTGGCTCTAAATTAAAGAAGAAATAAATTGGGTATTTTATCTTGCTATCAGACACACAATGTCTCTAGGAAAAGCAACTATTTATCAAGTGAAGGTGACTATACTCCCCACAAAATTTTGAGATTAATGTGCTTTAAGATGTGTGGTGTTGGGGTTTTTGTGGTTATTTTTTCCCCTCTCTTGTATTGGATTCAAATATGCTTGTTGAGGGGTTGTAACTGCTAAGTCAAGAGAAATAAGGAACAGAAGAGGAGCAAAAGCTGAGGGAAAAGAGAGGAACGGGGGAAGAAAAGGTGGCCAAGGTCCCTCATTTGGTCCTGGTGAGCAGTTAGAGCAGTTCAGCTCCTGTGGGAATGATGCCTGAGCTGCAGTGCCGTGTAATGGCCAAGCCCCCACATTACTCAAATAGCAGTTCTGTTCATAAAAGGGAATTTCTACAATTAACATCTGCTTCAGAGCAGTTTACCCAGCTGTGGTATAATGGGTTTTGGAGAGGGTGATGTTTTCTGGTTTGCCTGGAGGAGTGGGTTGGTATTTTTTTGGTTTCTTTTCAGTAGACACACAAGTATTCTTTACCTCTAAAAGGAGTAGCTTCCGAGTTACCTCTCTTTGCCTTTTTCACCTTTCTGTGTTTTCCGTTTTCTCCACCATATAGTAGCAGTGTATTGATTTTACTGGCAGAATACATGAAATTGAGTTATGAGTTTATCAGAAGTTCATTTAAACAAATTAGTATGTCCCTGTGGGTTAACTGTGAGGGTTCTCTGCGCTTTCCCTTTGCTTCAGGAGAAGATAATTGATTAAAAATACTTAATTTCCCTGCTTGCCTGCTCCCATGCCCTTTAAGGGGAGTTTTAAAATTGCTTTACGTTACATTTATTTGCTATAGGATAGACCTTTTTCCTGGCAGTCATGTACCTTCCTGAGGTTTGTCCTAGGAATGGAACATTTATATGTGACAAGTAAAATGAAATGCTAAGACTTAAAGGACTTCTGACATATTCTTAGGTTTATTGGACTGCTTAGTTTGAGGGGCAAAAGCAAGGAGACGAGTTTGGTCATGAAATACACCACGGATTTATTTTCATCTTTGTGTCTTTCCATCTTTGCTTTCTTGGACAGTCTGGCTGGCCTGCTCCAGTACACTGCACTGCTGCAAAAGGCTTAAAATGGGAGGAATAATTCCTTCTACTGGGCTGTAGGAAGAGGGTGATGGAGATGTAATGGGAAGGCAAAGGGAGAGTGTGCAGAGAGGGTGATAACTTTGAGTACTATTTCAAGTGACAAGAATTCAGTTACTAAATCTGACTATGATGTAGTGTTTAGGATTCATATAGAAAATTCTGTGTATGAATGAGATCCTACACTTTCATTTATATTGTAATAGTGACAGTGGATGACAATGTTTCTTCATTTCCATTGTTGTTCTGCCCCATGGTGTACCACACCCCATAAAAGTCACTGTTGTGTTCACTGAAGGGGATGCAGCTGCCCAATCCATCTGAACACACTATAACAGAGTGTGTATTTACTATAACAGAGGACAACGTGGAGTGTGAAGCAAATCTGTATCCTTGAAACATTGGAGGAAACTGGAGTTAGACAAAGTAGTTAATATCTAAGCCTGGCTTTTGGCCAAGACATCAGGACTAAAGCTAAAGCCTAATAGCTCTCAGGAGTACTGTGGGATCTCCACCACAGCTGGTCCCCACTTTGCTTTTCCCCGTCCTCGGAAGCAGAAGCCTGTAGGGAAGGCCGTGTTCCTCCCTGCAATCCAGGAAGGGTGAAGCTCTGCCCCATAACAAGACTTTTTCTTTAAAATTGACCTTTTAGTGTAATAGAATATTTACAACAATAGCTGAAAGAATTTTCTTCCTATTTCTGCCTACTAATTCCCTGTCCTTGATGTTGTAGATTAAAGTGTTTAGGGAATAAAATTCTTCTTTGTTTGGGGAAAGGAGGCAGGATAAGGAAACATTATTTTATGTGAATACACTCTTTGAAAAATCAAGGCCAATGGTTTTGTTATTTTTAACCTGCTTTATCATGGACCTCTGATTTCTTTTTTAATTTTTAAATTAAAAAATACTGACTTCTTTAATCTCAGAGCAGGAGTTCTGTTTTCTTTGGGAAAAAAAAAGAAAATATCTTAATTCCATTTGGGTTCTAGAGCAGGCGAGCTTACAGGGTCATAGATGAGCTTCTCATCTTCTTTCAGAGCAGTATTGCATTCTGTCCAAGCTTTGGATCAGAGTGATGATAAAGATGAGAAGCTTTTTGGATTCACAGTTGAGTTCTTCTGTTAGGGAACGTTGCCTTCAGTTTTATGACAGCTTGTCCTCTCTGCTGCTGGAGTGATGGGTGGGTGACTCACTGAGAGATCTGGGGGTGTGTTATGTCTGTTACTGAACACATCAGATGTGTATTTCCACCACATGTGGATCCCAAAGAATTTTTCTGAGTGTAGAAATATGATAGAATGGCAACAAATTTGTCACAACTGTAGATGATTGACCTGGAGGAGGCCAAGGGTAGTGCAAGCTGGGTGACTTGGACCACAAGTGATAGTTAATGATGAGGGAATAATTTCAAAAATAAAGAAGCCTAATTTGTTGATGTAGTGAGGGCCTGATGCTTATCATCTTTACCTTCCTGTAAATGAGAAGCAATCCTACTGTTGATAAGGAGTGGTTGTGTGGAACTGGTAGAAGTGAGGTCAGGAGTGAGCCATCTGTTACTTGAAAACACTTAATGGTCTCACAGAAAAATGGGAAGAAACCTCTCCCTTAAAACACTGGGCTCCCAGAGTGCAATGGAGGTGGTCTTGGTGTGAAAAAAAGTAGCCAGACTTGGGGGAAGCTTCAAGCTTTGCTGGCACAAAAACTGTCCCGACTTTTTCCAGAACTGTTTACTTTCTAGACTATTCAAATAATGTGAAAGTTTCTTCAGATGTGGTCAAAGTTGGTTGAAGGGGCAGTTAAGCTGTCCAGGCATTGTAACTCCCTTCAGTGATTTGTGAATACAAAGGTCTTCTATTTCCAGGCTTTTTAGCCCTTTAATCTTCACAGGCACAGATGTTCAGACAGAGATTTTATACAAAGAACGGAAACCTAAATCGTTTAAGCTGGTAATATTTACACTTACCACGTACTGTAAAATTCAAATGGTTTACTACTTCTCTGATTAAAGGCTTCCAAAATGCACTGAAGGATTAAAATAGCTGAGCACACTAACCAGGCAGACATGTACACATTGTGTCATGATGTTTTGTTTGGCCCCTGCCCCATTTTTCTGCCAGTCTTGAGAGATCCAAGAAGTTATCTGCAACTTTTAGGGTTTTTTTGGTAGATTGTTTTTTATCAAACCACCAAAGTTCCACATCTTTCTTATAAAAGACATAAAAAATATGGTTGTTTCAAATGAACATGTATAAAGTGGACTGTAAAGACTTTCTGCTGGGAAATTATCATGGCTGTATAGGTATGGTCTTTATTGGAAACTAGCTGAGCTAATATTGGAAGAATATTCCTTTAAGATGCTTAGATTGGTGAAGGAATTAAACGAGTTCCATAGATGTGTTTACAACACTGGCAGGGAAATACAATAATGTTACACTTGAACAGGTTCTAAAACTAAACTATCATTTCCCCAGCTCATTGAGAATTTGGCATGCTCTGCTCTCAGCAGCGGTTCAGGTCTCCTTTCTGGGACTCTGCCTGCTTTTGTTTTCACACTCCTGAAATTTTAAGAAGGCAAAGTCCAGCTCTTACTTTGTGGCTTGTTCTTTGATCACTTATATAATAATTGAAGGTGAATGAGGAATACTGTGTTCCTCACATCCCAGATGTGACATATGCATTTTAAATAGTAACAATATACTATTTTACCGGTGTTCTGAATCCTCAGGCAGGCTGAGCCTGGCTGTGATAAAAGCTGCCTGCATATCTTTTGTGACAGGCTGTGCCCTAGTGAAACCTTTAATCAGTCAGAACTATAAAATAAAGGAGGTGTGACCCTGGAGTAATGGAATAAATGAGGAGGTCATGTTTTCCAAGTGCCTTGATACCCTGTTAATAATGATGGGGACAGCTTGGTGTCACAGCGTGGGTTATCATGGCAGGAGAAGGACCATGGAAGAGACAATGAAAAAATGCCTAAAGCCTGAAGGGTGTTGGGGGATATGAACAGAACTGGAGCTCTTTCCTCTGGAGGCACAGGACAGATAGGACAGTAGGAGCTGAAAATAAGAAATTCCACTCTGGCTTCTGCTAATTCCACTCTGTGTCCAGGACATGGATGAGATTTAACCGAGGGAACACCGTTGGTAGTATTTTTTTGAGCAGGTGATAAAACGTTCTTCTGGATACAATTTCATGCCTTTGGGCGAAGATAATACCATAAAGCTTTGTGGAACATACATGCATGTCTGTTATATCCCTTTCAGATGTATATTTATGAATATGATGTAATTAATTAGTTCATGAATCCATTTACATTCTGGGCATTTAACCAGAAAAAGAATTACTGGATAACATGTTAGAAATTAAATCTATGAAATATAATATTATTGTATCTAAACTGAAATTGGAAAAAAAAAGACCTGAAATGTCTGATTTGGTTTAGTTATCTCCAAGTTTAAAGCTTTCCATTGCCTTTTTATCCTTTTTCAGTTTTGAATCTGGATTGCTATAACATGCTTAGTATCTGCAAAATACTTGGTAACATTGGCTGTGGCTATAGCAGCTTAATTATGTAGCTGGCTAAAATGTATATACTGTCACTAAGCATTATAATCATTATTACTGTGAAATTCCATCATTAGTTCACATTTGGAGTACTGTGTGCAGCATTGCACACCCATGTAAGAATGTAGGAGTGGAAAAGGTGCTGAGAATGAGGAATTCCTTACAAAAAGAGACTGGACAGATTAGGACTGCTGAATTCCAAAAAGAGATCCTGGAAGTGGGTTGTGTTAGCAATTGCAAATCAAACATCATGGTGTGGTGGAGGAGAATACAGAATGATCGTTTTTCATTTATCACCAAGAAAATAATTTGGGAGACAAAACGAAATTGTCAGGCTGCAGGTATAACCAGAGGTAAGAAAACCACTTTTTCAATTTAAAATGCACAATTTTTTGGAAGCCAAGATTAAAAATACGCTAAAAAGGGTATTAATTGTTTCATGCAGAATGGGTCCAGTGGTGGTTATGAAAAAGAACTGCAATATGGTGTTTAGCAGAAGGAAGCCCTGAAATTACTAATTAGCTGGAAGCAGAGGGTCTGTGGATGTCTCTGAATGTGCCCTGGTTCTTACACTGTTCCCTAAACCTTTGCTTCTTCCACACAGTCAGAAACATAGCACTGTTCTGTACTGTACCGTAGATGGGCCTCTGATTCATCCACTTGTCCCCCCTGCTTTTCTGAACAGTTAATTTGTATGTAAGCTGTGGTTTAATGGATGAAGTATCCTACAGTATTTAAAATTAGTGTTTGTCAGGTCAGTACTGCAGTGTCTGCCACTGTGGTCCTGCACAACAACTTGAGTTTTAAATAATTGTGGCTTAAAGTTCAAGTTTCCTCTTCAGGGACATTCTTGCATAGTATGGTTACAACAACTGCTGCTGAAATCCCAGGATGTGGATCCTGTTTCTGAATTCTGACAGAGGCAGTATTAGAAATTTGCACTGCATTTCTACAGTTAGTGTTCTTTTAATTTTTGCTGCAATTTTGGATTCAGGATCAGAGTGAGTGCTGAATTACAGGAATTCAAGATAAACTGGTTTTCTATTTAAAATGTCCTCTACGTCAACCTACTGGTAGCATGTTTAATTCAGTATGTTTTTGCAAAAAAAAAAACCCAACAAACTCTTAGAATAAAATCTGGATGTAATGCAGCTCCTGTGTGGAAAAGTAGCAAAATACAAGAAGTCTGGGGGAAAACCAGAAGAGGATGCAGAGCTGATGTGTAAAGGAAGGGGTGACCCTGCAACTACCCTGCTAAAAATCCTGCCTTGATTCAGTTTGCCACTTACTGTTGGAAAGGTGGCAGACTGGAAGATACTTGGTGCATAACAATCCTTATAAAGAATTTTTGACAGGAGGTTAATAGGAGTTAGTGCAGGTGTAGGAATTGCAAGCACTTGCACACCTGAAAGCTTCTCTTACTTTTCTTTGCATTGTTTATTGTACAGCTGCACATAGTGAAATGTGTTGCTTCCACTTACAAACCGTGTTCTGCCAAATAACTGTCATGTATACAGGGAAGAAAGGAAAGGGGAAACTAAGGGGGAAAATAAGTTGAGTTTGTAGAGCAAAATGTTTGGTTGTTGATTAATTTGCAGTAGATAGAAATCTTTTTGATGGTGCATTTATAGTTAGAATAAATATTAATAGGTCACCTGGAGAAGGGATCAATCATGAAGTATGGGAAAGTAGATTAAATGGGTTAGTTATCTCTCCCTTTTTGCAGGCTATGTGATTCTATTAAAGAAATTAGTTAACTTGGCAAGAGAAGTTCAGTTTGTGTTTCACTTGTTCCCCAGTGCAGGCTCAAACTCTTCCCTTCAGAAAGTGTGCCTGTAATGGGTAGTTTTTAAAGCAAGAGGAAGAGGGACTCAGTGTCAGGAGTCTCTGAATATCTGGTGTTTCTGAGATGTTCTGAGATACTTGACCTGTCTCCTGTAGCTACCTGGAATTTCTTGGCTGTATCGTAGGGCTGTGTTGGAATTTGTTTCTGGCTACAAAGTAACTTGGAAATCCCAGGAGCAAAGGAAGGGAAGTGGCCTGTGAGTCCTGTGGAAGGGCTTTGCCTGGCAGAGCTTTGGGATTGGCCACGGTGCTGCCAGGATCTCCTCAGGCAATCTGTTCCCCTGCTTTGTTTGCCTTTCTGCTGAAGTAGTTTTCCTTACTGACTAATTTAGGTCACCTTTGGTAAACTTTAAGTCCACTGTTGTGTGTTGACCACAGACAAGAACAGTTTGCTGCAAAGAGAAAAGGAACAGCTCTTTGTATTTATTTATGTTAACTGTTTGGAAGACTCATTATTGTCCTCTCTGTTTTCCATTCCTAAATCCGAGCAGCTTCAATTCATTCAGATTTCATAGTAGATTCACTGTGTAGATTATACCATTAATCACGTCATGTCCTCTAAAGATTCATCTGTAGCCCACATCTTAAAGTAAGAAAACAGGGACCTTCATTAAAAATAAAAGTGCATAACCTGATTTGCTACCAAAAATTCCCATCTCAGAATTTCGTCATCTTATAGCTAAGTAGTACTGATGAGTTTGTACATCAGTACAAGACATTATAATATTACTTTTTTTATTAGTTTTATTGTTATGTTCTTACATAATTAGCTAGATTAAACCTTTTTGTACTGTGTCGAGACCTCTTTTACTGTGAAGATTAAGGGGTGTGAAATTACTTTAGATTGCCTTCAGTCATATAAAGTATCATTTTATCTGAACCAATTCTTGCTGCAGTGAAGTTTGGCAGCCAGAAAGTTCTCTCTGCAACAAGTTGACACTTATCACTGTTATATCACTTTCTGTTTCTGTATAATGATATATTTCTTATGTTAGTGGTAACTTGAGTTGTTTACAGACTAATGGTTTTTAGTTGTTCCCTGCATGAGTGTCTTTGGCATTTTAAAAAAACAGGTACTGAACCATTATAGAAATGATTAAGAAGTAGTCTAAACAAGTGAAACATAATTTGTTTGATTACAAAGGACTGCTGGTTTTATAATAAGTAAATTTTGCTTCCGAGTGGGTTCAGACCAGATAGTGTTCCTGTGTGTATCTGAGGGAGAACCACGTTAATGTGCAGTGTAAGTATGAGCAGTGAATATTTACTGTAAAAAATCGCAAACTGAAGAATAGCTTGTTTAGTTGGTCAGATTGTAAGCCAGTGGTGTTCTGTTACTGGATATAAGAGCAAATGTAGCAGCCAGAAATCAAGACCTTGTTGCATGTTATTCATAATTTTGACATTGTGCAGTATTAGGTTGTACAGGCTATTGGATTATAAAGGTTGATGCCAAATGGGGTACCCACAGGAAAAAAAGACGTATTAAATACAGAGACATCTGCTCCTGTTTTCAAATTACATGGGAGAAATGGGTAACATATCACACTAATGCAGATGTTTTTTGTTATTCAGAAGTTATAATTAAATGCAGTTTCTTCTGTGGTTGGTGATGAAAGTGTGAGAGCAGCCTCAGAGCAGGGCAGTGTTTCAGATTATGCAGACCACAAGTGCCTGTTACACATCAGCACCACAAACCCTGGGCTGGCTTGGCTTGTTGTATTGTAACACTCAAGCCAACCCGTGTTTGCAAACCACATTCCCCCCCAGCCTGCCGTGTTCCCAGCCCTGGGATGAGGAATGGGAGCTCCCTGCCATAGGTGGGGTGAGGAATGGGAGCTCCCTGCCATAGGTGGGGTGAGGAATGGGAGCTCCCTGCCATAGGTGGGGTGCAGCTCAGCTACCAACCGCACGTGGAATCCGTGACTGGAGGCAAAGTGTGTAGATGTTAATCTTTTGCTATTATACAATTATTGCTGCAAGTTACATGCTTAGGTTCTGGTCCTTTGAAGGGGGCAGAAGTGGCATACAGGCAGACAAAGCTCATTTTGAGGTAGCTACACACTGGAATAGCCCTGGAGAGGTATGGCAAGCATTTGTTTGTGGACAGTGCATTTTTTTTGTCTCCCAAATGAATTGATGTGTGTGCGTGCTTGTTGGTACAAAGGTTGTTCAGAATATAAATAAACTATTTAAAGGATGCTCAAAAGGATGTTCTGCATATTAATAATTGTGAGAAACAGACATTGGAAACCTGCTTTGAAAACTTGTGATTCAGCCAGTTGGTCAAGGGAAACAAATGAAAATACATCTAATTTCTGTGTGACAAAGTTGAGTTCTTTGCCCAGTGCAAACTCTGAGAAATCCTGACTATATCTAGCTCTGAGAACGGGTAAACTTTGGGACACAAATCCACAGGGAGATGGAGATGGGTAGTTGTACCTTCTTAGCTGCGCTGATACTTTTCCAACCACAAGGTCAGGATGTTGAAATATTTGGCCACAGCTTGAAGGGTTAACTTTCCTCGAGGTAACAGACCCTGTCCTTCCTAATCCTCCCCAGCTTCCTTCAAAAGAGGACCCCTCTCTTTGAGGTTCATTCTTTCACTTTCCTTGTGCTTCTGAATGGACTAAGTGGCACTGAACACCAGAGACCAACAATTTGTCCTATCTTTTATTGAGTTTGATGGGAGTTTCTGTGAATGTAGGATTTGGTGGGTCATCTTGAATAGCTCTTTCTCTTGAAGTGATAATATGGAGACCGGGGGAAAAGTGGTAATGTCAGAGTTAACTAGAGGAGCATTTTTGGTTGGTTGGAAATCAGCCTGTCCTCTTACATTATTGCTTTCATAAAAAGTTCCACATTAGATGGGAGTTCCTGAAATAGTCTTGCAACCACTAGCAATCTCCATTGTTGGAGGCATCACAGTGGGAGAGAGCAGCCACTGTCTGTTGACCCTATTTCATCACCAAAACCAACCTTATTTCCTGCTTTTGCTATTATGACAATAGTTTTCAGTCTCCACATTTCTAAGCTTTGCATCACTCAATGCTTTCCATTGCTGAGAACTAAAGAAAAACTATTTCTATCCAGATAGTCCAAAAAAAAAGACCTGCCCAAACTTTTTGTCTGAATGGTTGATGGCTGTAGGAAACCTTCTCCTATACTGGCAGGACAGGCCGTCCTCTGGCAGGCTGGGAATGGGAAAAGTTACTTCCTATGTCATTCCACTGCACTTAGGACTGCAGAGTGAACGGCTAGACAAGGGTATTAGTGCTCTCCTCGTGTTACAGCGTGAATTCTAATTCCTAAGTCCATGTGTTGTGTCTGCAGGTTCCCCAGAGGATAGAAGAGCAAGGAGATGCGTCTGAGGACAGCGGTGCGGGAATCCCAGGCATGTGGGGCAACTGGGGCCCCTGGTCTGCCTGCTCCCGGAGCTGCAGTGGAGGTGTGATGGAGCAGACGCGGCCCTGCCTCCCCGCCTATTACCGGGATCGGGATCGGGGGTACCGGCGCCCGGGGCGGCAGTTCCCGGCCTCGGACAGGACTCACCACAGCTCCCACCACGAGGACTCGCTCTCTGCCTATCCCGGCCACGTCATTTCTGCCATCCGCACATCCGTGCCGCTCCACAGGAACGAGGAGCAGCTTTGGGCTGGGCTTCGTGCCCCTGCCCCTGCCGGGGGCCGGAACAGCAGCCACGGGGGCAGGGGGACCCCGAGGGGCAGCCGGCACTCCCAGAACCAGCAGCATTCCCAGAACCAGCGGCACAGCGCCCAGGCGGAAAAGAGGTGCGTCTGTGCACACATGGCATTCCCAGTGGGAATGATGTTTTTTCAGAATGGCATGGCAGATTAGAGTTGATATTTTTTAATAGTTACGGTAAAGTTATTAAAGATTGAGACTGATTTTTGCAGCATTTACCATCTTCTGTGGAAGGCTGTCCTCCCTCGTGACTATATGATGAGAAATATATATGACTGTAGATATGATAATACCCAAGGACACATGTAATTCTTCTATAATTGTAGTAAGCAGATTATCTCATTCCCCTTTATCTTATTCCCCCTTTGTGTTATGATTTTTTGAGAGATTTTTCCTTTTTCTGCCACACTCTCATTTGACATTTCCATCTTCACCATAATAATAAAAATCAGAGCAAATAATAGCTCTATAATTGTATTCTTAACTTCCACAGCCAGTCTGATTTTAATTGGTTGAAAAAAAGATTAACCTTTTTTTCATAAAGGATGACCAACTGTCTGTCCACTTTTTTCCTACTCAGAACTCTAGGTTTGTTTTGTATTTTCCAAAGAATTTCTATTTATTACCTTTTTATTTTCTTTTCTTTTACTTTTTTTCTTTCACTTTTTTTCTTTCTACCACCTCTTTTAGCAAAATTTCCTGTTTGAAGAAACAAACAAAATTATTTAATACACGGAATATTTTAAACACTGTATAGGTTTATATTAATTTTGTAATAACAGTTGCTCAGTCTTTAAGGCTGAGTGGAACTGTGCTGTTGCAAGTAATTCCAATGAATTCTCCCATTTCTGAGGAAACGCTTTTTTATCTTCTTAGATACCAATCTATCAGAGCTTTTTAATGTACGTATGAAAGGAAAATAGATGTGTTTCCAGTTTGGAAGCTGAGCAGAACAGCCATGGAGATCCCCTGGGATGGAGTGCTCCTGAAATGTCTCTATTCTGTCTGTCTTTCCTCTGAATGTGTATTCCAGCAGTTCTCTGGTTCTTTCCCTCTCAGCTCTCTTCTGGGCGATGCAAGAAGAGAAGTTTTTTTGGGGTAGTTAACAAAAAATCCCACCCAAACCAAACAAAAAGCACCGAAAAGCCATAACCGAAGAAACTTTCCTTCATATCATCTATTTCTTTAAGATTCCTAGTGATGCAGTCAGCTGTAATTACCTCTTTAAAGCCATATTGCTGCCCCAAACAACATAAAAAAGAGTGTTACCTTGAGGCAGTATTCCAGCCTGACTGCAGTAAGACAGTAGAACTCTGTTGCTGCTGATAGAGACATTCTCAGCCCCTGCAAGAACCTCTCTCCATCTAAAAGAATAGTTGAAAGTAGAATTAACCTGTTAGCCTCTTGTTTGCCTCAGCGAAGCATAACTTTCAAGCAGCAGAACCAGCTGTTCAGATGCTGATCTTCCCAGGTGTTGCTCATTTCCTTTGTCACTGCTTTGTCTATCAAACCCGTGCAAATGATGCCCTGGGCCTGTTGATATAAATCCAGCGTGGCACTGATGATCTTAGGGAAATGCAGGGACTGCCAGAGACAGGCACAAGGAGTGTTAACATGACTGCATTGAGGCAAAAGTCATATTTTCTTTCTTGTGTTTTCCTACTTCATAATTTCCTATAAAGCACCTCTGTTCCGGGCTGTGCAGCGTGACAGCCCCAGGTTGTGGATCATAGCTGGGTCACTGCTAATCCTAGAGCCTGGCCTTGCACCGTGAGCACAAAGGCATCTGGAGCCTGTTTGCTCCAGCCCTTGGCACCCTCTGTGTCCAAGGGAATCCCAGCTGGCCTGGCCCCTGCAGCAGCTCTGCTGCCAGGCTGCTGGCACAGCTGGGCTCCCATCCCCACAGGCTGGCCCTTGCTGCTGGGGTGGCCTCTGCAGGCCAGCAGAGACTGGGATGGTTTGGAACAATCCCTGCAGGATTGGCTGCAATGTGAGAGGGTGATGAGCAGAAAATGATACTGACTGTGTGCAGAAGTGAAGCTGTGTTATTTCCTAATAGATGCCTTGCCTGTGAAATATTAAAATGATTGTAATATCTGTTGTGTCTCCACTTTCTTATATGATGGAGGCCTTTGCTTCTGAAAATTCTTGTGCTTTCCTAAGCACAGTGCAAGCTTCTGTACCACAGTTGATTTTCCACCCCCTCCACACACACTGCCCCTTGGCAAAAGACTGTGGACTCAAGGTCAGTGTTTTAATCTTACTTGCATAATAAGTTGTTTCCATCTTGTGTTAGCAGGTCCCTGGTGGCTTTAAAGCCTGTCTTATTGCATAACTTTCAGATTTTTTGGTGGTGACTGTAAAAACAGAATGAGAACAAAAAATGTTAGTAGGAAATGGAATTATTAGAATGACAAACCTAATAGTTTTCCTTAATTTGCAAAATCCATAGTAAAAACTTTCTTTACAAAGGAGATTAGTGTTCCTATCAAATAGATGGAAAATGGATTTCAAAATGTAAGTTACTCTAGACATGATTTTTATACTGTAGAACAGTGTTCAGTGTTCACTAAATGGATGATCCTGGAAATTCATGTCAGGCTATTAAAAAAATAACACCTCCGTTCTCACAAATTGTACAGTCAGTGGAAACTTTTTGGGGTATTTCTATTTACTGTGCTGGACTTTATAGAAAAGCTGTAATTTTAGCAGACTTCTATAAAGCAATAAAAGAGGAATGGACATTTGTGACTGAGATTAAGCTCACGTTGATAACATGGTAGAATGAAACTGGATGGATTCCAAGGCAAATAGGTTTGACAGCAACAACAATCCTCTCCAGCAGCCCAATATGTTTGTATCACTGAGCAGCAAGTGGAAAAGTTCTCTGCCTGCTTTCAGGCAGCTGACAAAGAACTGCTCAACTTTTTTTAATCAAAATTCAGAATATGATTTAGATATCATAAAATTTGATACACCTTGTCTTTGAAGAGGATATTCACATTTTCAGCTTTTGAAAGTTAGTTCAGTTAGGCATTAGGGAACCAGGGCTGCACTTGAAGCTCAGGGAGAGAGAGATTTGAGGTAGCTACAATTTGAAGCCCAGTTTAAAAAGTTTCAGTGCATCAGAAAAGATGGTCAGTCACTGCAAGGATTATGGAAACTCTAAAAGCTGATGGTTGTCTGTGATGTCTGGCAAAGACAGGGAGCATTTCCCAGCCTTGAAGAGTTGAGTTCCTATTAGCACAGCCTTTTTTTTTTCTGTTTTGCACCTGGCTAAAATGCATGGGGCGTACCATACAATAGGAGCAAACAGGAATGAGGAGATAGTGAAAAATATCACAGCATTTAGACAAAAAAAATCGAAGCATTTAGATATCTTTATAGAGAGGCACACATGGAAAAGTAATAAGGGCATGCAAAAGGATAACATGCTTAAAGAGAGAAAACACATCTTGAAAGGAAATATCATCGATGGACTAGGTTTTAATACTTCTTATTGTCTGTTTTGGGGATGGAGAAGACAGAACCACAATTGCATATAAATTGTAGGATGCTTACAGCTGCCACCTTCTCTCTCTCTGTTGAGAAGCAAATGGCTTTCGTGGTGGAGTGGCAAAACTTCTGAGTCCACATCTGTAAGCATGATGTGCACCTTGTATCTGGTTCTTGGCAGCAGAAAGAAAAAAAATAGAGTTATCACCATAATAATAAAATAACGAAAGCATTCTTGCATGAACAGTGCAATTTTAAAGAAATATATTAACAAGGAAAATGCTTCCCTAAAGCTTTTATTTTTGTATTTGGAAAAGGAATGAGAGGAAAGATTTGCACTGAGGAAATAATCCAAAAATCATCGACTTCTCACATGGCTGTAGCTCTGTGGTCTTTATTGTGCTGCCAGCAGCTGACGTGCAAGTCTGCTGTGCTGCTGTGTACCCTGGATAGGGTCAGTCTGCTTTTCTAGGCCCGTGAGCAATGGAAAGGAAGAGTCTATCTTTTAATGTCAAACCAGAATTTCCTTTCTGAAAGTATTTCTTTTGCCCCCTCTCACAGATGGCTTTGACCAGGCAAATGTAGGTCACTCAGCTGGCAGGTCTACAATTAACCTTTAAAGGGACAATTCAATTGTTTTTCCTTAAGCCATTTAAGCATCATTAGCTGTGTTGTGATGCAATTTCTGTGACCTGTTCTAGTCAGCTCCAGTTCCAAGAGGTGGACAAATGTGTGATTGCTGCACCTTCAGGTTCAAGAAGGTATTATTTTCTCAAGTTGTGAGGCTTTATATTTGTTGGCATGAGTGTTTGCTTTTCTTAGTATCTGGAGTGAAACCCAGCTCAAGTACTTAGCCATCCCTCCTTTCATTATGTCTCTCATAGAATGAAAATGTCGTGCATTTAACCCCAAACCCAGCATGGTTATAAAAGCTTATTGGAGGTTGATGTGTGTACAGAAGGAAGATAGAGAGAGAAGGATGGCGTCCCTTTCTGAGGATAAATTTTCCAGAAGAAATCTAAGAGCTGTGGTGGTAATCAAATAATTCATTTTGGTAGCACTTGGGGAATTTAAAGCCATGTGAGAAAGATGTTTGTTTTCCTTCTGAATAAAATTCCAAACAGATTCTAACAGCAATAATGATCACATGAGGTATTTCCTCCCAAAATGAGTAGCTGGGGTGGTTGTGGCCTCAGGCTGACTTCATGCTGTCACACTTCTCATCTGGGTATTAATCCCTCCAGGTCTCACTTCTTATTACTGAATTAATATCAATTTTTATTATGCTACTGTGAGTGTGCTTTGAATAGTATTACCAAAAATAAGACCCTAACATGGTGCTATAATTGCAAGCCACCCCAGAAGCTTTCTTAGTTTTACTGCTGAACAGTTCAACCCTTCCTGAGCTGGGCTGACTGAAGGAGGGGAAGTGAGAACACCGCTGGTGTTCAGTCAGATGGAGATAGTGCATTTTACCAGGGAATTATTGCCCAGTCAGTGAGGGGTTGAGACACAGCAAAGCTCCCATCACATTGGTAATGCATCTCAGCAGAACTATGAGGTTCTTTGCATTGAATTTCTGTTGGTTTACCTGCCAACTGCATGGTTACATGATTCATTCAAGTCTTAAAGATGAAGCTAAGAGGATCAGAGGTATTATTGAACTCTCAGAAAAAGAGGACTGTAGTATTTGGGTTCAAATTTTGGAATCTCTCTCAGAGCTGAGTGACATAAATGAGGTTATATAGCACTTGCTGGGAGATCAGCAAAACCAAATATAGTAAGTTATTGTACTGGGCATATTGCAACTGTGCTAAACTGGGGCATTAGTGGTGGTCTCTGAGGATGGAAAATTTCATTTATGGTAGTCTACATCCCATTAATTAAACCTGTTCCAAAGAGGCAGTTTTCTTAGTGAGCTTATTCATTAATTCTACTTTCTCATAAAAATGAAAATATTTTTTGCCCCTAATATGATGTAGAAACGAGAATGTTTGTGATATAGTGTGGTATGATCCATTTTCCTACAGAAGAAGCACTTTTTAGGTATGGTTACTTACTCTGTGAATTCTAACAGTTGAAATTTTTGGGACAACTATGCTCACAATAATTTTAATACTCCTATGCATATGTGACATGGGAAGCAGTGCATATCCACAAATCCTGGTGTGGTTACTGAAGTTACCATAGACATAAACCAAACTAGTTAGTTCCTTTCTTTTGGTTAATGCTAATGAAAATCAGTCAGATGAAGTGAATGCCTACCCTGAATTAAGTGCCCTGCAAGGTGCTGACGAAGCTGAACAAGGTGCTGTGGTGTGGCAGAAGAAGTTTGTGGTGCTGGCCCTGCTTCCCAGTGTGATGCACCCTCGAAGGGCTGGTTCAGCTCTTGTGACCAGACACTGGACAGGGATATCAGAGAGGTCTGCTCACTGCTTTAGGGCCGGTTTTCTAGGTCAGTGAGCAGACAGCCATGCATGACCATAATATAAAACAGAGTCAGAGAGCTCCCCTCCTTCATTCATGTTTAAGTGATTTTCTCCAGGTTGATTTGGAGCCGGTGAAAAGTGAGTCCGTGGAATGCAGAGCTGCACAGGGCTCGGGGCAGTGCTGGGAGGGGACACACGGTGGCTTTTGGTGGGAAGGAACCTGACAGTTGAGAGCTCTCCCTCTTGAGTAGATGGAAATATATCCAGATCCAGAAATATATCCAGATCCAGAAATATATCCAGATCCAGTAAATCATTCAGTTTTGTTAAAAAGGATTCTCGTCAAAGAATCTGGTAAAATACTGTGAAGATGTAAACTCAGTAACAGTTATGAATAGGGTAACACAGTTTATTTTGTGACTTACACATAAGAAAAAGGGGAAAAAAATTCATGCTGGACAGTCTTTTTAAAGTAAACCTTGTTAACTTTGTGCCTAGATATATATAAAACATGAAAGAGAATTAAAAGCAGTAGGAGGACTGGAAAGTAAATGATTGACTAGGACAGTTGTAGGCCAGTTACAGTTCTGAATTATGGAGGAAATGCCAGGGGTTAAAAATATGTATCTGAAATTATTTTAAGGATACTATTTAGGACTAATAAGAAAAAATAAAGTACATGAAAAAATAAATGCCCATAATTATTCTGTTAACAGAAACTTATGCCAGTAGGACCAGGTTTTTTTTCCATTTGAAGTTTTGTGTCTGGAAGGACTTCTACATCTCTCCTTATTTTTCTTCTTTATTACATTTTAAATATTGGAGTGATATTTCAATAGCTGCGTTGCTAACAGGAAGAGCTAATAAGTCATTTTCGGTTCTTCAGAAACAAAATCAAGGCAACTTAAATACTTGAACTGTTTGTAAATGGGTAGTGTCATTTAAAACCTGTCAATTAATTACAGTCATGTAATGCTGCTTAAAAGATATTTTGCTATGACCTAAAATATTAAGTTAAATCGGGAATACTTATCCCCAGAAATAGATTTAATGAAGTTAAAATATGTGTAATTGATTTAGTTATAGAGGATTTTGCCTGCTAACAAGCAGTCCTGTTAAAACCATGATGAGCAGTAGGGCTTAAATTTAAGCTGAAGAGCTTTGATAGGGATCTAAGGGAACTGAGCTCCTTTAGAACTAATTTTCTACTTGAAATCAAAGAACTGCAGTTTTGGAGCATTTTTTGGAATAGAAATGAATAACTGCAATGCAAAAGCACAGATCAGTGTAATTTAAAATACATTTTGCAGTTAAAATAATGTGGAATATTGGGAAATAAAGCTATAAATCATATTTGTAACCTCTCTTCTGCCTTTTCTTCCACTTTTATCTTGCACATAAAGCCTCTGTTTCTGCTGATCACTGTTAAGGTCAGCGTGAGTAGGTGCTGGTGGTGGATTGATTGCTGTGATGATGGGACAAAAACACAGCCAGCAACACTTTAGGGAACAGGTTATGGGGCAGCTGCTTAATTCCAGTGAGAAGGATAGGCAAGAACCTGGAGAATGTTTGTTTGGGTCCTGGGCACGCAGAGCCAGGTCAGCCTGTGGATGACTGAGGAGATGAGTTTCCTCGGCTTATTAAAGGACTTACTTGTTAATTCCAGGACAGGATTCCTGGTAAAGGAACCTTTGAAAAAAGCTTCAAACTCGACCAAACTCTCAACAAGATCAAGAGAAAAGTCTAAATGTTGGTTTCACGTCTGTCTGATGATCTGTGGGGAGATTCTGTTGTCTTTTGTTAGTGTGGTTGTTGTGACTGGGCAAACAGGGAAGGAAACCATCTTCCTCTGCTTGTGAAATTATTTCTGCCAATAGACAATTTTGAAAAGAATATCTACAATTCTTTTGCAGTTTTTTCTTCTCATCCCTGGTGAAACTGTTACCTTCCCAGAACATTATGTTACTCCTGGAGAAACGGGGAAAGATTGTGCATTGAAAATGTGGGAAATTGGCAGTTTCTTCAGGTTCATTCTAAGGAAACTTTCCAATAGTACAAGTCTTCCTTGGTGTCATAAGTGAGTGTTTTTGCTAATGTTCACCCTTGCAGTTTTTCATCTACAAGGGAAGTACTTTGATACTACGAGATAAGATGAATGAAATGCTGCAAAGCTCGTGAAAATACATTCTTTATTCTGTCAGACATCAGAAGAAAAAGCAAATGAGTTATGCTTCATCTGGAAGTGAGCCAGGGAACCTCTGTTTAGAGAACAGAGGGAGAAATCGTAAGGAGAGAGGAAGTGATGGAAAAAGGGAAAAAATGAAAAAAACTATGTTGGAGAGAGGCTTTGTAAAGAGCACTTAAGAGAAGAGGTGGAGGCCCAGGAAATTTGTAATCTTACCTGTGTATTTTAAAGACACTGGATATCCTTGGTTCAAAGAGGGTTTCTATTCAATATAAATAACCAGCTCCGAAAGTGCTTCATTCTTGAAGACCACTTGAGGTTCAAAGCATTGTTCTTAGCATGGAGTCCATGAGACAGTGGCAATGCATTTATTTGCTAAGGCACACGTTTGCTGATGGCTAAAATTAGGAAAGGTACTACAGCACAGTTCCTTTTTGACACTGCAAATGTGCTAAGAAGGGCCAGTTCTCACTACTTGCAGCTGACATACTCTCAGCATGAGAGAAGTTAAAAATTAGAACACCAAGAATACTAGCTAATAATAATAATAACGATAATAATTTTGAAATGCTTGCTATAACCCTTACATTAATAGCACAAAACCTCATTTTCATACCTGTCTGGGCAAATGTATTTTTGAATTAAAGAATATATTTAGGTTGGCTTAAGTTGAAAGGGGCCCATCATTTTTGTTATCAAAGTGCTAAACAGATTTGTCTGAGCAGTCAGGGAGGTGCAGGTGTTTGTGAGAATTATACCCAAAGAAAGGACATTGCCAGGTCTGTGTTAAACAGCTGTTATGCCTCTGCTTGAGATGAACACAAGAGATCAGAGGTGTCTGCTGGCTGTGGTCTGACATGAAACACTGAATGCTTTTCTACATATATTTTTCTGTTAGGCAGTAATTTGCCTTTAGATGGTAATTCTATTCTTCGTGACATTTTTTTCCCCCTTTTCATCCTAACTGACTGCAAATATTATTGAATAGTTCTTTTCTTATTCTCTCTTGTTCTTCTTCAGTCCAGTGAAAAACTGAAAAACTTTTTATTATTGTGTTTATTTGATATACTGCACAGTTTAGCCAGAGAGACTAACAGCTGATGGAGCTGGTGAGACTTAGTTATCTTTGCTTTCTGATACTTCTTCCTTTCTGTTGTTTCTAATTCTTGAAGGGATATTTAGGACCTTCCCCCATGCAAAGTATTGTAGACAATCATTGTTTGATATCTTTTTATCAGAAGCAATGAAATAAAAGGCTTTTTCTACCTTAAATAGTTTTATTTACATGAATGGATCAGCAGTAGTGAAAATCTGACTGACATAAAGATTTGCAGCCAAAAGCCCTCATGTAAAATTAACTGGCCTGGCATAAGTGAAACCTGGGAGCATGTTGTTTCTTTTCCTGAGCTGATTTGGCTGAACTAGGAGGAGGAACTTCTGTTTAAGTGAAACAGATGCAGGATATGAACATAACTGTCCCCAGTCCTAGATTGTCTCCGCACATCTAAGGACCGTGGGGGCTCTGAGAAGGCAGCACACCTGACAAACCTATTAAATCTCTGACTATCAACATGAATTTACAGGCAATGGAAAATTAGCATGGCTGTTTTGCTAATGCAGTCATGTTTAGTTCAGCTGGAAAGGGGAGTGCTTTTGGAAAGATTAATGTGGAAGGTAATTGGTAACTTCCTGAAGGGCTCCAGCATGTGCAGAACGCGCTGGATTTACGCAAGGGAGGAACACGGGGTAGTCCTGCAGAGTAAAGTCCCAGGCTTCTTTTTTCTTTCACCTGTGTTTCAAACAGTTGGTGTTTTCTCCTCTCTGGGAGTTGTTTCTTGTGATTTTTAACTGTTTATTGTCTAGTTAAATGAGAAGTGAAGTGTTACTTTAATTGCTTCAGTTCTGAGTGTGACAGTGCTTGTACCTTAGTGCCAGTGGTTGACTTCTCGTTGGAATTCAACCCTCCAATCATTCTCATGATAGGTGCTCCAATTTTTGGTGCTCAATACCTAAGTAAATCCATCTCTAAATAATATCAGCTCTGCAGGGACTGTGTTTATCAGAAAGAACCTAGGAATTATTTATTATTACTGTTTTCTTACAGGCTGTGTAAAGAGTTTGCATTGACACAGTCATGTCCTTGATCACGTGGTGCAGCATGTTGCAGGTTTTGGAAATGTATTAGAATCCTTTCTAAATGCAGATGTTTTAGGAATTGTGCTGTGGGAGGAATATGGGGCTCAATTTTGGTACCAAACTCTTGTAATTATTTCTGTTGGTGCTGGGGAAACATGGACTTGTGAAGACAGAATCTAACACCACGCTGGAAAAGCTTTGTCAAAGTTGTGTAAAATTTGGAGGCTAAAACTCAGATCTTGCTCAAGTTGAATTTTCAGAGTTTGTCTGAGAGTTGTTGACTGTGATTCAAACAGTCAGCTTCACTCTGCAGCAACACATACTCAACATCTTACTCAAATGCTCTTCTTAACCATTTCTACTTTAAGAAGGATAACTTGGTTTTTAGCATAGCTGGGTATGCAAAGACTAATGCAGTGTAACCTCACTCTAATTTAGGACTGGCTAAGTAGGCACAAGGCCAGAGGTTTTACTTGCTAATGCTTTTATCCTCCTTTACCTGTTGCACTAAATGAAAGTGCATCCCAACTCTGACCTGGCTTATGATAGTGTGCATTTTAAAAACTAAAAAAAAAAGGAGGAGCTTCCAAGCCATGCTGTGGGGAGGAGGGAGTTATGTGGCTTAGAATGAATGTAGGTAATCATAATGAATGACAGGTAAGAATAAGCCCTGCTGGCAACTGAAAATTCCCAACAAGCCAGAAGTGCTTGGCCTATTTCTGTCTTCTACCAGCAGATCAATGCTGAGTGGATTTAGCATAAAGCAAACAGTGTCAGCAAGCTTAGTTTAATTTTGATTAGTAAGCTAATGTAGATTTTGTCTAATTTTCCTTCTCCTTTCCCCTCCATGGTTCTCCTTTCCCTACTGTTTTCTCATTGTGTATAGACCAACATAACATATCTCACTTTCTCCCTCGTTGCTGCATGACATTATAAATTCTGCCTGATAATCCCCAAGAATTATAAAAGTTAATTAACACTAAGCTATTTTTACAAGCCTCTTTATTACAGTGCAACAGACTGCATTCCTAATTTATCAGGATATTGCCAAGTGTGAATGAAAGATGCTTTAAGGCAAAACAGTGTTGAGAATAGTTTCAATCTGGTCAATACTGGTTTAAATGAATGCATGAACACCAATAAAGGTGTTAATAATTCGAGGTTGTCTGTTGCACTTTGTTTTCAAAATTAGCATGTTGAAAGCAATGTGATGTTCCCGACTCTCCAGAAATGGTGCTTCAGTTCCTCATCCGTGGGGACTTCAGAAACATTTCCAGGTTAGAGTTTAGGAAAAGAAGCCAAGATGAGGCAGGAACTAACAGCAAGAATATTGTTACTGCTTTCACTTCTTTGTGCTGTTGCTCTATGTTTGTTGCAGTGACAAACCATTTTACAAGAAAAAAGACTTAATACCTTCAAAATCAAGATTTTCCAATTTTTACACAACAATAAAACTGTTCATTTAAATCAAAATGGGTTTAGTCTAAACTTCTGAAATAATTCTCATTCATAATTTCTCTTTCTTTCCTCCCCTGTTTACTTACAGGAAGCCTTCCTTTCCCCACCTTAATGCCAAAAGCCATTATAGTACTTCTCTCCACTGGAACTCCCAAAGCCCTGCCTCAACAATGACTGTCATGGTCAGAGCAGATTAAGGGGGATAAACACTTCAAGAGTGCTGGTCTCTTATCTGCCAGGGCAAGTCAGCACTCTTGTTCACACATCTTGAGCCAGGAAGATTGATTAAAAGCCCCACGTGGCCATAAGGCCAGAGTGTGAAGTAAATGACTTCCAGGGTTCCCATGTAACAAGAATCTTAGGAGAATAGAAAACTTGGGAAGAAAGCAAACCCTAGAAAAAACAAACCCAAAGAAAGGTCCCTTTGATCTGGTGTCTGTCTGACATCTGTAACACTTCAGTTTCTAGAAAATAAGTATGTCACTTTATAACTTCTGGTTTTCACTGCAGTTCAAGTCTATTTTGTATATATATTAAAAATATAGATATATTTTATGGACAGAAAGAAAATTACTTTCCTTTATTGGTGTCTCCCTTCCTGAGCTGCAAAGGTTACCCAAAATAACTGTATTCACACGTTGCTCTGAACTGGAAGAAATTATTTTTTGCCAGCTTATTCTTCAGACTGTGGCATTAGAAATCAGGGCCTGGTGTGATATTGAGCTGCACAGGTTGAGAAGAAAAGCAAATGCAAACAAGCCTATTGCTGGCAGATAAAATTCCAGAGTTATCTCTCTTAAATGGTGAGACCCAAATGTGATATTATTAATTTTTTGACTCTTCACTTTTAATTTGGAGCTGAGACTGCAGGCTGAGTCCACTATGTTGCTATGAGGAAATGACCTAATGGACCAAGGCAAATTGCCTTAATTTGTTATTTATTATATCTCTTATATCTCAGACGGCATCCCAGCTGTCTGAGGCTGCTGGTATGGGTGTAACATGGCCCAAAATACAGGGTTTTCAGTAAGTGAGAAGAGATCTGTGAGCAGGAGAGCAGACCTGCAACGTGATGGTCAGTGCTCAGGGCTGTCAGGTCTCGGGAATGTTTTGGTAATGGACAGTGAAAGGTGGGCTTTTATCCTGACAACAAACTGGGGGGTCACGACTTAGTAATTCAATGTATTGGAAATCCACACTTTGCATATTTAAAAAAAAGGGTAAATCTGCTGGCCAGAGAAGAGAAAATCATCTATGTAACATAATAAGAATATTTACCTACATTTGTCATCTTTTCCAGGGGTCTTTCAGTAATATTTTTATGTTCCTTATTCTTTTTCTGTTTCCATTTTTATTTCTTAAGTAGCAAATGAAGCAGAACCACAGGAGACCTTTAGAATGGATACAAAATGTTTAATGATCTTTACAATACTGAATGTAGATTTCCTTCTGTCATTACTCAAATCCTCAGTAGGGATTTTCTGCTGTTATCTATCTCAAGGCCTTCTGGAACATGGTTATGAATTTTAGCAGTATACAGCTTGGATTCTCTGAATTTCCATTTTAGAGGAGAGTCCTGGGGATCAAAAAGACAACCACCACCTCACTCCAAACTGCTGTTTTATACCACACCTTATCCTTTGGGAGCTGACACTAAGTGACTTCCATGTGACTCTTGGCCAAAGAGGGCCCAGAATTTAGTTGAACCAGTAGACTTTTTCAGAGGTTCTGAATATTTTAAGCAGGACTACATCTTGAACATATTTTCCAGAAAACTTGGTTACCTGTTGCTTTGCAGTGAATAACTCTGACAAATAAACAGGTCACGTATAAATATCTAACTGCTCCCTCGCGTATGGATTCAGTAACTGTTTTCTCTCTCTCTGTTTTCAGGAGCAGAAACAGAAATCCTATTGGTCCAGGAAAGTACGGGTATGGAAAAGTGCCGTACATTTTACCTTTACAAACTGACACTGGTCAGCAGCCTCAGAAGCTCCGGAGGCAGCGGCAGTCCTCGAGGAGCCACATGTTCCATCCAAGCCCGAGTCTCCTGAGCACCTACAGCCAAGCAGCTGGGCCTCCAGTCCAACATGGGAACCTTTATCAAGAGGCAAGTGGGCCTCAGGCAGGACATCAGGTCCTGGGACCCTCAGTTTATCAGTCACCATCGTTTCCTGCGTCTCAAAGTCTGTTCCAGAGCAGTGATCCCAACCCTGTGTCAGCCCAGGCCCTGCAGGGGCAGCCCCAGCCCCAAAGGGCCGCGGCCATCGTGTGTGTCGGCACCTACAAGCAGTACAAACTCTGCAACACCATTGTAAGTCTGTTTTTCAAAGGAGTTTCCTGTATTTAATGTGCTGGACAGCTACGGCTTTCCTCCAGTGTGTGAAATGTTCACGTGATTGTCAAGTTAAGCTTGTTTTTTATTAATTTAATGAAAATTTTTGTGAACTGATTTTAAAGTGTCTTAGGGAGTACTGAAAGTAGATCCGTAATACTACAGTTACTTAAAACCAAACCTTCAAGGATTTTAAGAGGTCGCTTAACCTACCAACATGTACAATTCTAATTGGATAGAAGGAGAAACTGGTCTTTTTGGTGCCAAAAGCTGGGACTATGAGGAATTTGAGATAAGAATAGTAATGGAGGGAGGTAGGGAGCAAAATGTGGACTGAACAATGTTAGAGAGTGGAATGATTGTGGAGAATTTTTGTTGTAATTATGGTGAAGGGACAAGGGACGGTTTTTGTGTAAATTATCCACTTCTGTTTGGTGCTGTGATAATGTTACTTTGATCTTTTTGTTGGGGGAATTTTTTTGGGTTGGTTGGTTTGTTTTGTTGATGTTGAAGGTTGTGTGATGAATGTGGATTTTAATGATAATTCTTAAATATATGATTCATAGAGGGAGGGTAGTGTGGAGTGTATTGGGTTTGCATGGCCAGGTTTTGGTAACCTGTGCTGAACTGACCATCACCCCCATTGCTGCCTCCCTGCACTGCTAAGGAAGAGGAAGTAGAGTCCAGGAAAGAGAGAGGGGTGGGGAGAAGGTGGTTTTAAGATTTGTTTTACTTGTTGTTGTCCTGTTCTGATTTTGACTGGTAATAAATTCAGTGAAATTCCCCATGTCCAGTCTGGTTTGCCCATGATTGGTAGTGGGTGAGTGACTTCTCCCTGTCCTTATCTCAACTCATGAGCCTCTCCTTACGTTTTCTCTCCCCTGCCGGTTGGGAAGGGTAGTGACAGAGCAGCCTTACCTGTCATCCAGCCAAGGTCAAACCACCACAGTCATAGACAGGTTTAATGTTTTTTTTCATGAAAGAAATGGAAAAATGGAGTTGGGGTGGACCACTTTATGAAGGCTGCCTACTTCCCAATCCCATAAGAAAAGGTTATCCTTTTGTGAGTGCTCCTCATGTTCTAACTGGCATTTAGAGCCAGCACCCAGTAGCCCAGATCACTCCAGGATCTTTCCATGGTGCTGTGTATGTTCTCTGATAGATGCTACTTTTCCCAGCATTTGAGCTCCACATGCTTTGATTTTGGCTTCCTAATTCATCGGAATGAAAATCTGTTCTGTGTTAATTTTTAAATAAAACTTACTCTCTCACTGCTTGATTCAAAAATATTTGGCTGAGTGTAGCTCCATGCTCCAGGGCAGTCTCCCATTGTATGTGGGAGGCGAGTGAGGTTTTGTTCTTTGTCCCCATTAGCAGTTTTCACCCTGCTAAAATTTCCACTTTCTGCCTGTGCCATTTTAGTATTTCCCAAAGTAATTCCTCCTAATATTTTATCTTATTTGGGCTCCTAATCTAGCCTAATGTTGCAAACATGAAGAAGCCTGTATTTGGATATTGGAAGCAGGATGTTCAGGAGAGGTCTCAGTATGTTGACAGGTCAGGCCATATTTTTCTGGATGGGTGCACATCTGATTCTTCTGCCTCTTAAAAATCCTGTTTTGTTCAGTGGAAGCCTGCATAGTGGAGATGGAGCAACAGAACACAGGATAACAAAAACATGACTACACAAATCAGATGAGTGCCTTTTTGCCTCTTAGGGTAGCAGTTATTACATCTGCTTTATTTATAAATAAAATCCATTGATAGAGACTAGAGCAGTTGATTGAAGAGACCTAATGTCAAGAAAGCTTTAGTGTATTTGTCTGGAATGGAAAACATGAAAGAGCTAATTTGAGCCTCTGAGAATAGTCTCTGGTACAAATTGCTCTTTTGAAAAACACTTTCTGTTTTTTGAAGGAAATGGGAAATGACCTTAGTGCATGGGCATTAATTTGGAAAGTTTTCTGTGCCGAATTTTCTCAGTGGTGTCCAAGCAATACACAAATGCCCCAGTCTTTATTTCACCCCTCACTCATCAGGGCACAAAGTTGGACAGTGTTCTGCCTGACTTCATGTAAGAAAATCGCTTCCAGGAAAGAGGTCTTTTCAGAGAGCAAGGGGTGAGAGGTGAGGAAAGTAGAAATGAGGTGGAAGAAAGAAGCAATCCCAGACAAGGTATGGCAAAGGAAGGCTTGTAGAGGACATTTGTTGAGAGTGACAGGGAGGCTGGAGAGGAGAGGGCAGTGAGCTTGTGAATTGGACATTGGCAAGATAGACAGGTTGGTGTGATGAGGGGTTTGGCCTTGGGCAAATTTCTTTTGGTAGAAGGGGAACAGGAATGAAAATATTTTCATGTCAGTTTTAGAATCTGTTGTTTAAACAGTAGAATTCAACAGATGAAGAGAAAACATAGGTGAGCATACTGTTTCTGCATCTTTGCTGTTGTTGAGGGCATAGATGCAGTTATAAAGAAATCTCTGGTTATATTACAGGAGACTTTTAATAGCCAAGGGAAATTGTAGATGATGCAGCTTCTCCTAAGCGTGGAACTCTCCATAGTGATATTCTTTATTTAGTAACATTTCTGTTACCCTTGTTGAAGCTGTAATTGCTGTTCAGGGTTATTTTTCTCCCTAGAATGTGGTAATTAATGTAATTATAGAAAAGAAGTAGCTAAGAACAGTTTGAGTAGAAAGGCCAGGACGAGAGCAAAACAAGGCTGATAGTGTTTCACTCTGTTCACTTGTTCTTTCTGATTAAATGCTTCTGCACGCGGGCTTTAATTTAATTTATCAGCAGTGACTTGTACCAATAGTCTTGCCAGCAAGCAGAGAACAGCATCTTTTAATTTTTTTTTCTTCAGTTCTTCCTGGAGCACGCCAAAAATGAAAATCTCATTTATTCAAGGTATTCTGTTAACCATTATCGTGGTGTTTGGCCACTCCCTCTACAGTTTCTCCTAAGGGCAGTTAATTAATAACAAATTAAGTCCATCTGCCTCGGTCCATTAGGTCATTTCCTCATTATTGTACATTTATTGTTTTTTCATTAATAGCCAAACTCATTCTACATGACTGACAGCTTGATTCATAAAAGTGAAACTTGTGGGGTTTGGTCGGGGAGACCCTCGGAAGTGCTTGTATTTGTTCAAGTGTTCCTGCAGGTCCTTAAACCTATTTTCTCGTTACACAAGTGGCTTCCCCTCTTCAGCACCTTGCCTACATCCTCCCCTCAGAACACACAGCTGCCTGTCACCTCCTGGGGCAGGAAACATCCCTCCTCTACACACAGACAGCACTGACAGGTCTAACTGAAACCATAAGGTACCTGCAATACAATGAGATTCTTCCAGTGCACTCTGCATTCCTCCAAAATAGGGAGCTGATGAGTAAATCTTCCTTACTCCCCCCTGCATTAAAAAGGAAGGAGAATTATATGGATGTGTGGTTGAAGTAGAATTTGAATGCGACCTTCTTTGTGTGGTTTGTTGCCAGAACAAAGGAAGCAACTCAAATGGAACATTTATTTACTGAGCACTTTCTGTAATTAATTGTCTCGAGTGCTGCCAAGTCACCAGCTCTCCGTGAGTGCCTGAATGTGTGAGAATATATTTGTAAATTAACTCCAGGCTGCAGGTCACTTGGGCAGTCTGGATATTCAAGACTGTTTGTTTTGCAGTGTATATGTGGTGATACAGAGTGCCTCTTTTACAAGTCAATTTTACCTGATTTATTTTATTTTTTTTTAAGGCATGCAGTGAGTTGTGGCTTATTGGTAAATACAATAATTCTTAGTATGTCTCTATCCTTACTATGTAGAGATCTTATTGCAGCCTTTCAGTACTTAAAGAGGGCTTATAAGATGGCAGGACTTTTTACCAAGGCCTGTAGTGTCAGGACAAGAGGCAACCCTTTTAAATTAAGGGAGGGTGAGTTTAGAGTGGACATAAGGAAGAAATCTTTCCATGATGAAGGTGGTGAGGCCCTGGCACAGACTGACCAAATAAGCTCTGGATGCCCAATCCCTGGAAATACTCAAGCCAGGCTGGATGGGCTTTGGTCAGCCTGCTCTAGTGGAAGGTGTCCCTGCCCATGGCAGGGGGGTTGACATCAGGTGATCTTTAAAGGTCCCTTCCAAGACAAACCATTCCAGGTTTCTACATTGTCCTTGGTGGAGAGCTCAGGCCTGAAGGCCCTCTTTACACTGGCAGCTTGTTACCTCTCCTCTTCTGCAGTTCCCACTTTCCAAATTGCACCAAAACAGCCGATGAGGTCCCATAGTAATCATGACCACTTCAGTGCTCTGGTCAGAAAACCCATAAAATAAAATAGTGTCTCTTTTAGTGATTCACTTACAGCACAACAAGAAGTATGAAAACCAGGCAGGGAAATTCATATATGAGTTTCAGCATGCAAAAAGGATCTCAGTTGTCTTTGAGGTATGTTTTTGACCAAATTTATATCTCAGTTTATATAGAAATTTGAAAAAAAACCCCAAGGTAAAATGTATGAAAGACTAATTGTTGAGGGCTCACTGAGATATTTATGGATGAAGTTTTGCTGAACTTGTCCAGTTTATTTCCAGTGACTGGTTCATATGGATTACTGTCATGTCTCCAGTTACATTGTGTTGTCTTTCTCAGTATTTTATGTGACTGGTACTCAACAAGAAGTAGTTGTGTTTTGGAGAAGTATCTAGAGAGGATCAGAAAACACTGATTACTTTTACTTTCTTGCCCTGACCCTTCAGCTGTGCATACTGTTATTCTGGTAGCATAGCTATGGAAAATCCAGCTTTTGGTTGTGAATGAGAGTCCTCTACTTGGATCTGTGTTCCTGTGTGCAGAGCACTTGGGAACAGCACCTGAGCAGGGAATGCAAAGTATCTGAAAAGACAATTTTGGAAATGGAAAGAGATTTTACAATTGAAGAGATGAAGTAAAAGGCTCAGGACCAATCCCCCACTCTAGTGTGATGGGATAAATTAATATATTTAATTGCCCGAAGAGTCTTAATGATGATGATGACGATACTACTTTTGACTGGTATGAGTTAAAACTTTGCCATTGAAAGGCTTTTTTTGGACACAGACCCCCAATTAAATGGAATTGAAATGTCCTGCAGTAACGTGTTGAGTTCATCAAAAAGTGATGTGCTTTTCTCTCCCCCAAGCACACAGGTAGGCATTGGCAGGCTCCCTTGGCACCTGGGATCTTGGGCCATTCACCAGCTCACTGGTGTTTCCATTTTTTCAAAGTTTTCCACTCTATAGAAACTGAAACGTTTCCAAGGTTTCAAGTGTTAACAAAGGTAGGAATGGAAATGTTTAATTTTGTATGGAACAGCACATGTAATTCCCAGACTAGTCTTTTCAGAAGTGATACAGGGTTCTGCAAGTGTGCACTCTTTATTGTAGTTGGGATGCTCAGGTATTGAGGTAAAGACTAACAAAAGACAATGTATTTTTAAGTGAACTTTCTTTTTTAAAACTGAAAAACTCCTTCTTATTTCCAAAGAGCTGCTGTGTGGTTTATTTATTCTCATTTGAGATTTGTACAGAGTAGGTGTTTGACATAAGTGGCAAAGTGGGGTTATGATGACATATCTTTTCCTGAGGAAATTTAACTTTATGTGAGGAATTTTCCATGTGAACACTGTGGGACTGTGTGTAGGTCTGGTAGTCTGACATTCCGTGGGTGTATAGGAAACTTATTAAAGCTTTCATTACTGTGGGTTTTACTGTCCTTTCCTTGACTATTTTGATATTTGCAGCAGAATTTTGTAAATATTAGTTCAGAATGCATTTCACTAGTACAGGCTTAACATACCAGGCACTGGCTCAGAGACACCTCTTTTAAAATGTAGTTTAATCAATCATCATTTGTGTACAAAGGATTCACATCGAGACATCTTTGATAAAGCTCTTGAACTGCAGCTGTTTCCTCTCTGTGTCCTTGCTGTGGCTTTATGACAACCCCTTCAACAGCTGGGAACACTGTATTGCAAAGTATTTGGCATGATGACGTTCTTATTAGAATTTAAATAATTATGGGAAACTGCCTGCCTTAAGTCATTAGGGAAAGTATGCTGGGGTAACTTTAGAAGCTCTCTCAAAGAGTTTTATTCCACAAGTGTGCTCTGTAGTCGTGCCAGTAAGAGAGGTAGCTGTTTTACACAAATGAATTATTACTAGTTGATTACTTACTAATCTAGTAAAACGTTTATAATAAGTCCAAAGTCGCACAGTTCAGAAAACCTTGATGTTTACAGGCTTGTGGTTTTTAATTGAAAATTGAGTTACTTCCTTTGTTGGATAAATCTGAGTTATTTTGAACTAGTTTAGTGTCTCGGAGTCTGAGAGTCATACTCTGTTGTGCCAAGAACTGTAGAAACACAGACCAAAAGGAAAGGTGCAGCCAATGTATACATGGCTACTGTTGTATTCTTGTTGTCCAGGTCTGGGTGAAGTGACCTGTGGGATCTTTAATGTTCTCATAATCACTTTCAAAAACATACAGGAACAATGGGATCTTTGACTTTTTTCAAAGACAATAAGATATAAATAAAGTATAGTGAAGCTTAGGATAGAATAAACACAATATTTTGTGTTTATTTTTGTGGAAAACAAAGATTGAAAGTGTGTGTCAGTGATAAAAATCTACTAAATATGCGAGGGAATTATCAAACACAGTGAGGAACTGAAATGTTCACTTTACACCTAGAGTAATTATAAGGCAAGAAATGCCAACATTGCCATAATTAGTCAATGAAACCATCTTAACTCTCTGCCTTGTGTCGTGCAGAACCAACTTTTCTATGATTGACACATTCTGTGATGTGCTTCTAGTTTGCATTATGGTCTCTAATGAGTGGCTCAACTCCTTTCACCCATGTTTTCCATTCAAATGTTATAAAACAAGAACTGGGACTCACACCATAAATTTGAAAAATCTGTAATGGCATCTCTGCTGACTGATATTGTGTTCACTCCATAGACAGCAGCACTGCTTTTGAAACAGTGACCACACATCCCTTCACATTAAATATGACATATCTCAAACCATTGTAATTATAGCTCAGGACAATATAATGGTTAAAGTTTTCTCCATGTAAAAGTCCCTCTTCTTGTGAAAATGTCTTAATAATCCTTTCTACTGCTTTCTTGCATTTCATGCTGTTGCTCCTAAGTATCTTAGGACATTCCTTTCTCTGTTCTTGGTGTCTGTATGTGGCAGACCATTTCCATAATTTAGTGTTAGAGTTACACAATTCATATACATTTAGCACCATTGGTATGTTTGGGGTTTGCTTGAGCACTCTGGAAGCTGAATTTTCCAGAGATTCCGTCAACTTCCCAATATGTATATCTCCTTGATTTTTAATGTACAGGACTTCAGAAGGCATGTTAGCAGTAGAACTTCAGTATTTTACGATCCTGCAGGAAGCACTGAGGTGCCTTTTTCTTCCGTGAGGTTGATTTGGAAGTTCTGAGCCTGTTAAATGGGTCTCATGGCGGAGCTGGAGAAGTCTGTGTGCTGCCTGAGGTGAAATTGTGTCCAAGAGTAGCTGAAGATTCAGACCCTCACTTATGTGCAGTAGTAACATGACATAAAAATGTTAACAATTCATCTAAGTGCCTCAAAATCAAATGCACATCAGTTGACTGACTTGTTGGTGAACTATGAATGTGAGGTTTCATGTGGCAATTGCAACTAAGTTACCTTGCTAATTATGAGGGTAAATGAGATCCTTGTATGATGGAGGAAAGCAAAGAGAAAAATATCCAGAGTTATGCAATCACTTCATCAGTTATGAAAGTATCACTAGCACTTAAAATACTATGGAATGATTTGGAAACTTTCTTGGGATGCTTGTCAAAATGAAGCAGTTTTTTCACTCTGCAGTGGAGCAGGGTGATTTAGATGCATCGCCTGGTTATTGTTAGGTTGTGATTTCTGTGCCCAGATTTAAAGAGGAAACTAATCAATGAAAATTGGGACTTCAGAGCTGCAACCAGATGGCTGCATTCCTGCTGTATTTGTAGTTTTGTTTAATAGAATATTGCAAATTTGAGTAGAAATCATTTATCAATATAGTCAAGTGTTGTGGGAGGAATTTTAAGGTGTTCCAGCTTGTCCTTGTTTCTTTTTGTCAGTTCATAGTGACAGAAGTCTTTGTCCGAAAGTCCAGTGTGTGATTTCTCACCACTCCTATAATTTGAACAAGAAATGTGCTTTTTATTCCTGTGTCAGTTTAATTGCATCCAGGTTTTCAAAGCAGAGAAAGCTCCAAATGTTTGGAAACTTTGATCGGGGGAAATCCCTTGATTAATTTGCAAATATTTTTTTTAATGTTGTTTTTATGAACATTTGTTAAATATTCCCATTAATTACAGGTATAGAAAACACTGTCAGATATCAGCATCTGCTTTGGCACATGGAAAGAGTAATTTTTTCCAGGTATTTTTAGGACTGTAGTTCAGGTATTGCTGATAACAATGAACAGGGTTAAGGCACGTTTGCAAGCCAGATAGCAGGAAAAGAGCATAAATTCCATGAATACAGAAACTTGAAGTGAAAGTACCACCAATACAATCCCAATCCTTTCTTGTTGTGACTGAGGTGAACAGAGGAAGAAGGAAGTGCAGAGAAGCTGCCAAAGGTAATCTGAGGGTGCTGAAGGAGAAGTGATCTGTTAGCAGTGCTGTTAGTAGAGTTTTTAGTTTTGTGCTTTGTGGTTTTTTTTTTTCAATTTTAGCATTTTTAAGCAGGGCTTGAAAGCAGCAAATGGCCAAAACTCATGTAGAAAGTTAGGAAACATAAACACACATCTAGCAAGCATGTGTTCCTTTGTGTAACCACAGCTGAGGAATGGCAGCCCAAACCCTCTCCCCCACAAGTGGTGAAGAAGGAAGCTGGCACTGCGTGCCCTGTGGTGCCCAGAGCAGTTAAATAAGACTTTTGCATAAGATACATTAAGATCTGACTACCTGCAGAGCAATGCAAAGCCCAGAAATAATTAAAACTGTGGTGAGATAAAAAAAAAAAAATCAGGCTGTGGTGCTGTCTCGCCTTTGCTTGTTCTTCATCCAGTGTGCTGTGTGTTTGCCCAGGAATAACACCTTGGTGGGCAGCATATTGCACGTGTAGAGCCACGCAAGTGTAATTAATAAAACAGAGTTTCATTCTAGTGATAGGTTGGTAAGGCTGTTTTTCTTCAAACTCCTGACTTGTGTTTGTGGAAAAACCAATCCTGTTTTTTTTCTGTGTGTCCCAGCAGTGTTAGGGAGGCAGTGGGTGATCTGTGGGGGGAAGAAGCCACGGAAACAACCCTTACTTTGATCTGCAAACTGGCTTTGAGTTTTGGCTTCAGCATTCAGTAACTTGCCAGTCAACAATGTCCTGCTTGCTTTTGCTGGATGTCTGTTTGCATCTTCGTTTGTTAAAGGCAGCAAGGAATCCTGATTGTCTTGATGGCTGTTTTGAGACCTCCGTTTGGGTCACTTCCTGATGTCAATCTTTTTGATGATGTGAGGTATTAGTTGGAGCAGAAAAGTGCCATATAAAGGACAAAGTCAAACTTGCAGCCATTTAGAGCTTTCAGAACTGGAGTTTTGTCAACAATCGTATGGTAACTCCTGTGTTAAGAAAACTATTTAATTATCTGATAATATATTATTTTACCCCAGGGTCCCTGCATAAATCAACAGCTTAGTTATGAGTGATACACTACTCAGTGTTATTCTCTTTTTATTCAGCCCTTGGCTCCCTGCCTTAAAAATGCTCCTTGCAAAAGATGAGAAAAAAGGTCTTCTCTGAAGACTAGTTGTTGATACTATTATTGCAGTGTTTGGTTTAAAATTCACAAAGCTGCTGTGTGATAGCAAGATCTAATCTGTGGTCAGAAATGGAGCTGGGATGTGGAAGAATGTTTAAGGTGTTTAAAAGAAGTGTTCCATAATTTAGTGTCACTTGTTGAGTAGTTTGGATTAGATTTTTCCCCCCTGTTCAGTACCATATTTATTACTTGACAACATTACTTTGCATTGGCCAAAATCGTAATTATGATTTGGCTGCTCATCTGCAAATCGGGTCCAGAGGTTTTCAGTCAGACCCCCAAACCAGAAAGTACATAGTTCACAAACTGGGAGAGGATTGGATTAAATAAATTGCTCCATAGGTGACATTTTTTACCTCACAGCTGATAGAGTAGCTGGTTCCAGAAACTGTCTTTCATATTCCTTATTCTGCATGTCCATTGTATACCTACTGGGTTTTATAGTGAATGAGACAGAGATTATGTAAATAACTCTTCTAATTAAATATTCCTGGCTCATCCCCAGAGTAGGTCCACTCTGCACACTGAATGAGTCATAGATCATATGGAAAAAATGGTATGTAATCATGTAAGTGAGAATGGACCTCAGGCAAAAAAAGCCAAATTATATAGTAATTGCCTGGACAATCTGTTCTAACTTGAGATTAAACCTTCCTTTGAGGTCCTGTGACTTACTTTGTAGCATTAAACCGAAAAAGCTTTCTCTTGACTCCCAGTCCCAAAATTTATCTAAGTTTTTCCAAAGTATTCCATGCATTTTAGGTACAGGCATTGGCTTTGTCCATCCTGCCTGGAAACAGGCTCAAGTGGTTATAAAGAACAGTCTCTGCCCTCATACAGACCTCAGGAGCACCTCCCAATAATTGCTGGAAAGCTTCTCAGCCTCTTTGAGCCTCAGACGTGGAACACACTTGTAAACAGATTGTTCCACCAGTTTTACTGCAAAACTTTAACAAGTTTTGACCAAAAGTGTACAAAGTATGTTATCAGCACTTTTTTCAAAGTCTTGTGGCCTGGCTATACTTAGGTAGATTTCCATATAAAAGGCACAGGATACATTCTTGAAAAAAAACCAAACAACACACTTTCCTGGCTGATGTCATTTCACTCATTAAAATAAAACAGGCACTTGTATTTTGGAAAAAAAAATATTATCAGAATATTGGAAGCATGGGAAAAAATAAAACACTTCTCCCCTTTGTTTTTCTTCCTTCAAACTCATTCTTGGATGAAATGCTTCAGTCAAAAAAAAAAGAGACTAAAACAGATACCAGGAGCGGAAAGTTTTAGTCTGAGCAGTTAAAGTTGGAAAAACTCCTCAGTAAATGGACAGTGCTACCAGCTGCAGCTACACCAAAGCATTATAAAATAAGACAAATGTATCTGCTAGTTAGTTTAAGGTGGCTTTCTTTTTTTTTTCAAGTATATGACCTAGGAAGAAAGAATATGCTGCAGGAACAGTGTAAGAGTGTGTTGTAGCAGAAACTCATTTTTGATGGAACCAAGAACTCTAGAATCTGAATAATGCTGCAGTTTCTGGTGCACTGGGTTCCTGCAAACTCATAGTAATTTTTAACCTATGTTTACAGTGCTCTAATGATGTTCCACGTTGTAGGGTGCTTTTTTTTTAACAAAAAAGAACAAAACAAGTTCTCCCAATGGACTTACTTACAGTTCCCCCCAGATGTAGCAACATCTGTACATTTGCCTGTACATTTCTGCCTCATATAACACTGCAGTGACATTTCAGTTGGCTGGTTATTACTTAGACTAGAGATCATTCTCTAAAAATATTGTGATTACTGCTGTAATAAGAATTCTTTATTAAAAAGTGGAATATCCTGGTAATACAAATCAGAACTTCCCTAAACTTTCAGTCCTTCTGCTGGAACCATTCAGGTAGTCCCTCCTCCCACACAAAGGCCAGTCATTTAAGTGGAATGCTTGCAATTGAATTTCCATTGACATTGATTAAGCTTTCATATAGAAAACTGTTGGAGGATTATTCCTACATGCTGATGGAGCTGGTAAAATAAAAGAGTGAAGCAGTGAAACCTACGTGGCATAAAGCCTACAGTCCAGAAAGAATAGGCAGCTCCAAGAACAAGGTTTTTAAAAAATGTAATAAAATACTGCTGGAAACCCTAGAGAAGGTGTTTTATCACAGGGCCATAATTTTCTGCAAACTATGAGGACTAGATATATCAACTTTGCTTTAAGTCTGTAGACTTTGCTAAGGATGCATCAAGCATGAGTTTGTCTCTGGATCTTTCAAAGCTGATATTGGTGGTGCCTTCTGGAGGGGGTTTCGGGGGGGCTGGTTTTTCTAGTATAAAGGAGAGTTACTATAATTGTATTAAAACAACTGTCCTTAGTACATGAACCTCCCATTTTCTGAAGAGTGCTATTAAAACACGCTCTGTTTTGCAGATGTATTTGAACAATGTAGACAGATGAGACGCTGAACCTCCCGTGTTAAGGTTTTGTCAGACTTTGAGCCAGGCTGTGTCACATGGAAATAGCTTTCCATTGATTTCCCATTAAATGAGGCAATAGCGTGCAGCTTAAGCACCTTGAGCATTATGTAGTGTTGCTATAAATAGATATTTGAATGGAGGGATTCTTGTATTTGCTGGATTTTTTTTTTGCAGCGTATTTATATAGAAAAGTGATCCCACTGCTGAGACTGAGAGCAGCTGTTGTACAAAGCAGTTATGATTTCTGCTGCAAATGCCAAGCTTTTGATGCTTGATTGGGATCATGTGAGGAATATTCTATGTGAAGTCCTGTCTCGATACTGAAGTAGTTCTCCCCTCAGGGAACTGGGCACTAAAAGTAATTTGGGAGAGTAAAATAGTAACTACATTTTTAAAAAACCCGGCTTTGAAATGAGTTGATAGTCATCTGGTCTTTTGCTGGATCAAAAATGACCAGAAACAGTCTTCAGTGCCCAGGTGTGACTGACCATAGCTCTGACTTTCACAGCATGCCCACCCCTGACAGTGGAGCCAGAGGTACCTCGGAGACAGCACCCGATGGGCAGCTCTGCCATGGACCATCTTCCTTCTTCCAAATACAAGCTCATTGCTGGCTGAGTGGGATTTGGGTGGAAATATGATTCTGTGTTGTGCACACATCTAAGGTCTTCACCATCTGTGACAGGTGGCCTCTGGAGAGGAGTGAGGGGGAAGGGAAAGGCTGCAAGCCCATGTTCCTTGTTCCTTGCTCCCATAGACTGAGATAGCATTGAATCTCTCTCTGGTCAGTGAAGCACAGCACTGGTTTGTGGTGATTGTCATTACTGAGCTTAATCTCCATTGCAGCAGAGCCCTGGGCGTGAATTCATGGCTTGAGGTGGTGCCCAGAGTTCTGCAATACAGGTGCTCCTTCCTTGTAAACTTGTGCAGATCCCCCTGCATCCACAGATGGGAATTCTCATTCCATCTCGAGCCACACATTTATAGTGTCCTGTCTGTGGCTGTGGGCTGTAACCAGAGCTGGCTAGCACTATTTTTACTGCAGAGCTGTTCTTCACATGCATTTTAAAGTTTCTTGCATATTTTTGTTTTTCAGGAGCATCATTTCCCTTTAAATAAAAAAATCTGCCTGTGATATTTTGTACCACAGATATTTCCCATACCTTATTTAATTTTATTTTGTTTTAGTTGGCAGACAATTCTCTTCATGTTCTGTTACCATTTTAAAAAATTGGAACTATTGGAGGAATAACAGTCTCCAGTAGTTAAAATGCATCAGTTGCTGTCTTTCAATACGTGTTCAGGTACACAAAACTGGGCTGCCTTGGTTCGAAGCCCATGCACTGCCCTTGGCAATGCAAAGAGAAACAACTTAGCAGACGAATTAATATTTGAAGGACCCCACATTCCACTTTCATACATGGATATGGAACTTCTGTAGGTTTCAGGAGGAACAAGACACCAGCAGTTCAGAGCAGATCACTGCAGACATGGTGGGTTGTTGTGCAAAGACCTGGAATTTGTAGAATATGCATATTGCAAGGACATGCTACTGCTAAGAGTAAGCTCTGAGAATGGAAGAGGAATCTCCAGATTACTATTTCAGAAACAAGTATTTTAATTATTTTTCTTTGGAGACGTGTTTATCCTTTGGGATGTCAAAGGATTAATATGATCACATAGAAGCACTACAGAAATGAAAACTGGAGTACAACTAAATTACTTGGACTTAATTTAACCTGTAGCATTGCACGCATAGAGAATATTAATTATGAATTATGCCTGAGCCTGGAGAATCAAGAAGGAACATGGGGCCTTGGAAAAAGAGTTTGCCAGTTACTGTAGGTCATAAGAACGAAACGTTGCCAAAAATGTTAGTCAATGTTTTAATTGCCTGTAGAGGTGGTTTCAGGACCAAAAAGGCCTGTTTATACATTTCCAGCAGTGCTTTATCTCAGCCCAGCGCTGACACAGGTTTGCTGATGGCAGATGTGAGCCCACATCTGCTGGCAGACTGATAATTTTCTGGTGTTCTGCCAACACTTCTTTAATTAACCAAAGTGTCAAAGACTTGTTAAAAACCTATGCTTTTTGAATGTTTCCCAAAAGCTAAAAGGCAAGTAGGGTGGTTTCTTTGTTTTACAGTCTTAGCTGTACCAGCAGCTCTTTTTAAGAAAGCTCTAATGGTACATGGTAAAGAGAAGTACTGTATGTTGCTGTCCCTCAGAATACTTTCATACCTGCATATTTCAGAAGAAATTGAGGCATAAATAAAGCTGCTGTTCCTGAAGTACGAAGTCACTATCAACAGCAGGCTCAGTGCATTTCAAGAAATTTGGCCTGAGGTCCCAAAACACGAAGGGATACTTCTAAAATGATTTATGTTAAGCACTGCCTGGCTCATCGCTGCAGTGCTGTGCTGCTGCTGCTGAGTTCACATTCTGAAAGTTCAGGAGGAAAAGTTGGCTGAGGTGTCGTGGTTGTTGAAAATGCAGCAGTGGAAGCTCTGAAAGCACCTTTACCTTGGGTGAAAATGTCCAGCACTTTGAAGGTACTTTGCTGAATGCAGTCCTACATGTTCAATTTACAGCATTGGTTTGTCCAAGCAGCATATTTTAAGTAGGAGAAACATAATTTAAAATTATGGATTCTAGATGCTGTATCTAATTTTACAGGGCACAACTGAAAGAACAATAATTAAAAAAACCCTCTCCCACCAGAGAGTATGTATTTCTAGACAACTTATATCTGCCTCTACACAAAGGAATCTGAGATTTATCTTAGTAGATGCAAAATATATTTTTTGCTGTTCTGACCTCCACAGACGTGGGTTAAAAAGGAGATTTTGTTTCTTTTTCTGCAAACATTCAAAGAGGTCATCCTGTTTTCTGTATCCCAACATCTATGAAAAACTTTAGATGACTCCCTCAAAAATCACAAGACAAAGTTTTTGAGGCAAAAAATTAAATTCCGGATCTGTCATTAACAAAACACTGAAGGAATTTGACTTTGTTTACCAAAAAATTGTTTTCAAGTCCCTACCAGGCAGCACAACCCAAATGCCCTCATGTCACTGAGAGGGAACCGAGGGGGAGTCACACAGCAAGTTAAATATTTTAGCGAACTTAATTCCAAAAGTCTCTGGGAAATTTTGGAAAGAGATCTGGGTTGTTTAAATCCCCAGCACTCTGGCTTAGCCACAGGAACATTCTTCATCTGCAAACATGCCAACGTGCCTGCTTTTTACAGCCAGTTGCCCTGTGCCGGGCAGGGGCTCAGTGCCAAGCAGAGCCCAGCTGAGCCCAGCCCAGGCGGGACTGGATCCCACTGCAGCCCCTGGGGCTGGGGGTAAGCCCGGCTTTGGCCTCGGTCACCTTCCAGTTCTCCCAGCCCTGTGTGTGAGCTGGGAAGCAAATGATGAACTCTAGACATTGTAAACATGAGATTTCTTTGGCGTTGCCATCTTCTTCCCACAGGTGCTTGCTGCTGTATTTTAGAAGTTTTACAGTCAAGCTACATACGACAGAATTAGTAATTAAATAGAAGTGTAAAAACAGGTCTTGCTCTCAGGGAATAAATAGAAATGGTGCATCTGTGGAAACTCCCTTCCCCCCAGTGGCAGCTTCACTTTTGATTGTACAGGGTCATGCTTTTTCCTTTTAGTGATTTTCTGCCTTAAAGATGTGCTAAAAAGGCAGAGAGGCCAAGAGAAAATGCCCAGCACTCTTAGGTCTTCTGAGAAAGGCTCAAGGGTTTCATTTTCAGGGGGGCTGAGCAGCAGGCAGCATAAAACTGTCATTTCATTCAGCTATGCATTAAGAATTTAGGTGGAGTTAGTAAATGGTGCATAGATGTTAACTGCATGTAGAATATAATATAACACTTAAAACCTTGGTGATTCATAAATTGTAGTAATTTTGGCTACTTGTACTTCGTAGTTAACTCTTTCACAAAATACTTCAGAAGACATCTAAAAATAAAAATCATGATAATCTATATAAAGGATAAAGCAAAGTGTTTTTGCACACCAGGTCACTCTCTCAAATTTTGACTCAAAATTTTATATTGTAATTAAAACTTGATGAATGAAATAGAGAAGGGCAACTGAGTTGGGACTCCTAAAGTAGCAGGGGTGTTACTGAGTTAGCCTTTTCTTCTGATTTTGGCTTCATCCACGCAGTGTTTAGTGTATTTGTCAGTCCTTTGTTTTCCTTTAAAGCAATGGGGCCTCTGTCCTTTGGGCAACTGTCAGTAAGTTTAAAAGCAGAAATTGTAGCTTTATGAAAATGATCTTAGAAGGGATGGGTGTCACTATTTGTTGGCAACAGCCATGAATATTTTGATATTTTTATTCATACATTGCCTGCAGTTGGTATGAGCAGAGTGTACAGGAAATGGTTGATGAGCCAGAAATACTGGTACACAAGGGCATGAGCTCAAGGGTCAGAAAAGGAAAAACAAGAAACAACTAAACTTCACAATAGGCTTGGTAGCAACCATGTGCCAAAAAAAAGGGAAAAGTGTTCCAAACAGAAACCCTTCAGGCTGGGTTCTTGGCTGGTGCAAAGTGATGTTTGTTCTGCTGTGATTCAGTGTAGTGACCTTAATTTATGCCAGCTCAGGTTCTGTCCCTTCCCCTTTAGGATATGTGCAATAATGGGCTTCCATGAAAAATGCGAGTTTCCTCTCCTTGGTGCTGGTTGTGGCTGAATTACTGTGCTGCAATGCTGTGCCACACATGGAAGGATCTGCATTTCAGTTGTGGGAATAAAGCTTTGCTTTCTGCTTTTGGCAGTAGTAAGACTTTTGGTCACACCCTTCCAATGTAGTGGCTCATGGTCCTGTTTTCAAGGAAGGCTTTTTGTTTGGTTGGGTTGTTTTTTTTTTTATTAGAGGGTTTGTTGAGGAAAACACTATTTGCATGTACTGGGAGATCTCAGAAGGGTGGGCGAACAAAGCACAGATGGCTGCTTGGCCAGAAACAGTGTTTATTCTAGAAGATTTGTTACCATGATTCTAATAGAAGATAAAGTAGTCCCTGAACCTTCCCCCAAGGCATGTCTTTGGTACAGTTTATAGCCCACTTGAAAACCTTTGACTCTGACGTCTCTTTGATCCATTTACAAGCATCTTCTTACAGAGATGGTGGATACAAAGCAAGAACTCCTTGGGGACCTCTGCTGTGCTGGCTTTCCCTGCAAAGACAACCCATCTTTCCCACTGTACAAATATAGAAGAACTGACTTGCAGTTGCATCAAGAGCTGTTCTTACAGATTCTCTTGCTGTTCCCTGCAAAAACACAGTTATTTAGCCATGCTGCTTTCATAGAATATGGGCTCCAGCTTTCCCTTGAAATCTCTGTCATATAGAAAAAAATTCTGCTGTTCTAGCCCAGTCCTTCATGGGATTTCTTCTGTTCTTGAATAGTGTTTTTGGTAGTCATATTGATTATCTAAAGGATACCCAAAAATGCATCTGTGCCCAAAGCTTGCCTATTTCTCCAAGCACAGAAACTGTTCTAATTAACCCCCTGCCTTTTCTAGAAGTCTTTCTCCCCTTTGTGTGTGCCACACAGAGAGAAGGCTCCTGCTGTAACTGCAGTACTGTGAGGACACAGGCAGAACAAAGTAATTAAGTATTTTAAGTATTTAACTTGTATTTACTTTTGTAATCTGCTTCAAATGTAAACAAGGCTGGTGTGCCAAAGGCTTGTGTTGCAGGTGACCTCATAAAGGATGTTCCTTCCATCTGGAGAACTTGCCCTGCCTCAATACCTGTGTGCACACACGTGTGCTTGTATACAAGAAGCTCTTCCTACTCTTCAGGTGCAAGAACTCTGAAGTTAGGACTTGAAGGCACGAGTTAAAATGCAAAGTCATGCAATGACTGTAATACCAGCATGTGGAAATAATACAAGAGGAGAAGTGGTAATATGGTATTGAAGCATAGGATGAGAATGAGAAGCTGGTGTGGCCAGCTTTTAGTAAGTTAAGGAAGCTCGTATGTTAAGTGTTTCAACTCTGTTGAATCTGAGCCCAGAAAATGAATGATGAAAAATATGAGGCTGTTATGGAAAGGAAATAATTCTGATCTAATTTATTGACTTTATCTTGAAGTGTTGTCTTGTTGCCGAGGAAAATGACATCTCAATAAAAGCCTTACTTTTTTTTTTTTTAGAACTGTTGCTCCATTTACTCCACAAATTCATTTTCTTCTACAGGCACTTTCGATACTGTTACTTAAAAGCACACTATTTTAAAGACAAGGAGTCTCCTGGTATTTATATCATTCACCTGGATTAGAATTTTGCAGTGCCTTCATTAACCTTTTAAAGTTAATTAATAAGAAGGCAATAATAACTTTGCTGTTGATTATAATGTGACTTTTTTTTATCTAAACAGATGTGTCCTGAAAGCAGCAGAAATATTAGAGAGGTGCAATGTGCATCATACAATAACAAGCCATTTATGGGTCGATTTTATGAATGGGAACCTTTTGCAGAAGGTAAGGGAAGACAACTTGGTTTTGCATTATTATACAGATTGTGTTTTGGAAAACCAAATGTGATTTTTACTCAGTGAAAGCCATGAGGATTTGACTGTTTTGAGTCTTGCTCATTTTCCTCTATTTGTCTGCTACATTTATTCATGGGCAGACAATTAGATAATCTCACATCAGTATTTCTTATATTTTACAGGAATGAAAGCATATAAGTCCTACTTTGACTAGTATACCATCAGCTCAGTATAGTGGTGCAGCACTATTTCAGCTACTAGCCTGTTAACTATCTTCTTTTTTTCTGTATTACTTGTGATGACAAAGGCTCAGTATGGCTCCATTTCAGTAAATGGAGGGGGTTTTTTTATACCAGTTTAGCACCTGGCTTGTGGTGCTTATACATTCATATTAGGAGTCTCTGGCTGTCGAATTTGTATTTTCTAATGATATGGTTGACAGCTGGGATGGTGACTGTGTGAAGGATACCTGTGCTATGGACTTCCCCAGCTGCATGTTGGGCTGACTGTCTTGGAACACAAAGCAGCAGCAGCTCTAGTAGTGCTCTGCCACCCCTCTAGAGTCCTAATCCTTGGATGATAAAGTCTCAGTAAGAGAACATGGTTTGTGAAATACTTATTTATTTTGTTTGTCTCTTTGTACACAAGAGCTGAGCCCACTGCCTCAGATGAGGCAAATCATTAATTATTCAAATATGCTTCTGGATTCTGAGCAATTTAGTTTGTCTTTTTGTTTTAAATTAAATTTTTAATAGTTGTTTTTCACAAAACTCCAAAGACCAAAAAGGATTTATGCACAGAGAAACATCCACTGGCTGAGCTGTCTTTGTGATTCTGAGGCCATTCTGTGTCTCCTCCCAATGGAGGCACAGTCTCACTTGAAAATTTGAAAATACAGGATCTAGGCCCATCTACTTATCCTTGCTACATTTCAGAAGGCAAAGTGAAAGGAAGATTATTACCTGTATTTTTTAAGTGTCTCTTAAATACAGCTTTTACTGTCTTCTGTGTAAGTAGCTACGTGTAATACAATGCACACAATGAAGCAGGAGTAACGCCATGGCTTGCAATGTCTTACAGTCAGTTTGCAGGGATTTCTCTTTGCTGGAGGATGTCATTACTGCTCTGTGTATCTTTTACCTTCCTTCAGTCCTTAACTCATCATACTGAGTCCCCTTCCCAACTCCAAGAGGGATGCAAAGTAAGAGACTTGGAAAAGGAATGAGGAAGCTTCTTTCATAATGGAGGGGTTCTGCCTGGTTCTCACATTTTTATTCCTCTTCCCTTCATCCTGATTGGTTTGGAAGGAGACAATGGTGATTGTTAGTGGTGATTTTTTGCAGGTAATAAACTGAGGTCAGGTCTGTCCTGCAGTCTAGAGCCTGATACTAAGTTTTGAAGTGAAAGCAGTGGGAAGTACATCTGTGCAGGGCTGCAGTTGGGGGCATCAGCTGGAAGAGCATGTGCTGCTGCCACTGAATTGCTTCTGGGGACAGAGAACCCCTTGCTGGACTGCATTCTGTGGCTTCTGTCCTGTGCCTCATTACACAGAGGCAAAATGCCTGTTTTGCATCAATACCCTTCCAAAGATGTGCTGAAGGAAGTATTAGAAGTCATTGTTCATTTATTTTTCAGAGGACTCGAGAAATGTTGCAGAGTTGTGAAGTTCCTTTTTCCCTACTCAGAAATGGACATTTCTGTGGATGCTTAGCACACTGGCATGCTTTCTGTAGTTCCTTTAGATGAACAGCTTCGATCCACAATTGATGTTACCTATTTTTACATAGTCAGTGCAGATTAAGGTAGATTGGTATCTAACTCCTAGCTGATCTGATCATGTTTGTCTCTAATGTAGCTGTGCCTCAGTCCTCATTTTATCTGTTGCTGGTGTAGTGAACTCTTGCAGAGCTACACCCCTTTACCTCAAATTGGGAACATCAGTATATATTTACTATTTTTTTAGTTAAAGTCATGTTTGGCTTTGTGACGTTGCCCAAAAGGACGTTTCAGAGCTGTACAACTCTGGCACTTTGTACCATACATTTAGGCACAAAAAAGAGTTTGGTACCCCAGCAAGGACATGGCTGAGGGCGTGTTCTGCAGACACCAGGACTTCTACAAGGTGGCCCCAAAGACTTATGATGTATTAGCTTTGATGCATCCCTTTTCAAACTGCTGTTGACAGGACAGAGCCAATGCTGAACCATCTCAGCCCACCTCCATCTCCTTGCTTCCTACACAGCAGCTTAGACTCACTCTGTCTTGTGCCAGGAAAGATGAATCAGGGGATCTGAAACATGCCATGATCATTTCATTTTCCCTTGCTCTTAATGTTTATATTGGATCAATAAAGGCAGCTAAACTGTTATTTACAATCCTGTCCTGATGGTGAGTTTTGTAATTATTGTTATTTTTTAAAAATGCACATATTTTTATTTCTCCCTTGTTCAGATTGGTGCAGCTGCATTTCTGACCTGTTTTGTCTGCTGCTGCTCCAACACAAACTTTTGTCTTTATTAAGAAAGTCATACTAAAGGGACTATAAACTCTATGAACTTAGAGTATTTAATGAAAAAAACCTAGTTTGTGTTGGAGAACTAGTAGTTTATGATAACTCTAAGGGTGGGATTTGAGAGGAAGGGTACGGCTGTGATAGAGGGAAAACATCACAGTGACGTAACCATAAAACCTGTGAGGAAGTTTAAATCTACTGAACTAATAACTGATAATTGAACTCCTTAATTTGAACTCTTTCTTTTTTAATTGTGGTGAAAAATCCACAACCTTTTGATGGCTGGATGAAAAGAATCTGTTGAAAGGAGAAAACCTTTTGGATAGTTGGAAAGGGTAACTTGGAGGGGATCTGACCACAGGAGCCTCTCAGAGTGAAGAATTTGTTGAGAGAGGGGAGACAACTGCAGATTTTTTTTGTCAGAAATTCTGTATAAGGTTAAAGATGAAACAAAGTCCTTTCCAGGAGAATCTCTGTCTCATATTTCATTTTCAGGAGGATACCTGGATAATCTTAAGCATCCAGAATACATTGTCAAATACAGTATTTTCAAATCCACAACCTCAAAAAATCCTGGTTGACTCTTGCATTGAGTTCTGTTTGAAAATGTCCTCCAGGCACATGTAGCAGACAGTGTTTTGTGCAGCAGTCCCAGCCCTGGGTTCGTGTTCCAGCAGTTTAGTGTCCCCTGTGCAGGCACAGGGCCCTGCAGTGAGGGCACCGTGGCTCTGCTCTCTGCAGAGGCCCTTTCCCAGCCTGTGCTGCTCTGTGCAGTGGGGACCAGCCAGGGCAGCTGCTTTGCCCCCTTCCCTCACAGTTAAAGGAATGTAAACGTTTCATGGAGATGATTTTATTTGGTTTTATTTTTCCTCCGTTTTGTTATTCTAGAGCAAAATTTTAATAGGAAGTTTTCTAAAATGTGGGCTTGACCAAGCATTTCCTCCAAGTGATGTTTTTGTTTGCTTTTTGTTGTAAATCAGCTCTAGTTTCAGTGCTCTCCTTTCAGGTGAATGCACGTGTTTGCAGGGCAGGACACTTACTTACTGACACTGTAGTGACTGAGGGAATCCTGGCTGTTCCCAGTGTGTGTGATTTGTGTTAGAGCTCACTGGACATTTGCTATAAAGGGAATAAGGAGTGGGGACGTGGCTCAAGGATCATCATAGTGGTGTCTGTACAGATGATTTAGTTCCACTTGGTTGAGTCGAGATGTCTTTGGCTTAAAATACCGTACGTAGCCAGACGAGTTTCTAGGAACAGAGCCATGCTCAGATCCTGAGAGCTGTTCGAAGAGCTTGTTGCTGGCAGATGGTTGCTGGAAGCTGCAGGGCCGTGCAGGGTGTGTGGAGAGGCCCCAGCTCCTGCTCTCAGCCGGGGCTGGCGCGAGGGCAGTGCCTTCACCAGGGGTCGGGGTCAGGGTCAGCCAGCACAGGTGAGCTCTGGCACTGAGGAGGGTCCCTGGAAGGCCTGGCAGAGTTTGATTCCTTCTAATTGCCAGGTCTGGCTTCCTCTTATGACTTCTCTGTGTTTTTCTGTTTGATTGCTGAAGGACAGAAGTCATATGGAGCCCATACACCACATGGCTCTTTGGAGCAGCGTTCCAGTCAGGCTGAGTTTCAACTGGGATAAAAATTCCTGTAGCTGAAAGCAGCAGCAGCATATATAGAGTGGCACTAATGTCACTGCTGTATTTTCTGTGGGAGGAAAATTTGTCCCCAGTGTCCCTCAGAGCCATTGTTGCCAAACCCAGCTCCTGATGGCCACCGTAATGAGCGATTCAAAATCAGCTGGGGGGGAAGATGCTGACAGGCACCAGGTGTCAGCACCCAGCCTTGTGGCAGGCTGGGTGGGCCATTTCAGCTGTTTTCTCTTGAGATCTGTCAGAATCCAAACTCTGAATGAATGGGAGGATATTTGGTCTGCATGGTTTTCATGCTGGACTTCATGGTACTCTTTCTCTAAGATGACTTTCATGTCAGTGCTCCAGCCTGAAGCCTGTGTTGTGTTCAGAGGAGAACTCACTGTACAGGTTGATGCTGTAAAATAATTTATTATATTATTTTATTTTAAAATACCTTCTGATAAGTTGACTTTTAGCTATAGATGTCTGCCAGCTACAGCTGTGATGAATATAAGCTGTGAAGAAAATGAAATTCATAACTTCCACAGATGTCCAGCAAATAGTGCTACTTCAATACTTTGTGTCAGGTAAGAGGCATTTATGAGTTAGACTGAACTGGTTCTGGTGTTAGGATGGAGACTGAAGACTAATGCAGAGCTGCTACATTTATTGGTTTGTGTTTTTTCTTGCTGGATTTGTAGCAACAGATTTCACTGATTTTGAATGACAAAATAGCTTCTCCTAACAGATCAAAATGTAGTGGCCCAACTTAAGATGTTAAGGTGCTAAGAAACTTCTCCAGTCTGCTGGCAACTGATGACACTGAAGGCACTTAATGAGCTCTGATTAATATGATTTGAGTAATTAATGGAAGACAAGCCTAATTGATCTCTTAAAAATCTTGGTCAGGTGCTGAGAGGTTCAAGTAGGATTAAGTCCCCAGGAGTCAGAGGGACGGGCTTCAGAGAGGAGTTCCAGGGAGTGCAGTTGCCAGGACAAGGCAGACCCTGCCTGTGGGTCCTGCCAGCCCAGCTTTGGGCACAGAGCAGGTTGTGGCTCATTTGCTGGGCTTTGTGCAGACAGGAGTGTATGGGTGGGCTTGTGAGGGAAACCATCTATTCAGTTCTGAAGTCTCATCAACAAGATGCTTTGTGGAGTATTTTCCATTCAGCAATGGATCAGCAGAAATCATCCCCCAGAAGCAGCAAACCTCAGGACATCCCTTCTGGAGGTGTTTGTAAGTGTGTTAAATGAGCATGAAAATTCTGATAAGTAACACTTCTCTTGTCTTTTCAGATTTTTAGGTGTTGCTTCTAAGTTGCTTCTAAGTTTTCTGTTATTACATGTGACAGTATATAGATACCAAATATGCACAAATAATTTGACAGTAAGTTTTGGGGCCAGAGATGAATGTGGCCTCTTGGCTGTTGTGTAATGTTGCAAGTGAATGAATATTCTGGGCTAAGCCTGAACATATTATGTTTGCTTTCAGTGATTTAGTGTGTTTTTTTTCTTCTTCTGTTACAATTGTGAGTTATGTGTATAAACAAATTACAGATATATATTGTTTATATGCATGTTATTAGTGCAAGCATTCGTTCAGTGTCCATTGTTGGATTTCATTGCATGTTAATAGAAAACCTTTCTAGAAACATTGTGAAGTTTGATATATACACAGAAACATAATTTTTGTGTCTGGTTAAGTGGAAGTGGAACTTCAGTTTAGAGTAATTAGTAATTCTTGCATAGGATTAGTCAGGTGTATCCTGAATGCCTGTGATTTCTTGGATGGAGTGCAGTCCTTGAGAACCAAAGGTAACATAGTTCCAGTTTATTAATGCTTGGCCTTTCCTGATTTGGGTGTGCCATTCCCTGTGGCTCAGGACATGCTGTGCTAGACTAGATTCTCTTAGCTTTGTGTGCAATACTTTGACAAACTAATGTTTTCACTCAAAGGACAAGAAGTCATCTGACTGTTTTATTTATACTTTCTCAAGTAACTTACTTGTAGTTAGTGAACATCCAGCTATCCATGTATACCGTGACCATGTATGTATATATACATAGACACTGTGAATATACACACAGCATCTCTAGAAATGATCCAGCTGTGTTGCAGTTCACCCAGCTGCAAGGTATTATCTTACACCAGGCAGCTGCTTGAAGTCTTCATTTCTCATTGCAGTAGATCATACTTCTCTGCTTCTCTTTTGCCTCCACCTGTTAGAAATCTTCTTGGTTGCTTTTATTGCATTTTGTGGCTGGTTGTTCTTGAAGAATGTCCCTTAATTGCATGCACTCTATTTTTGGTGTTGTTTTTTTGTTGTTTTTCCTGTTTTATGTGAAATGCTGTAGGCAGATCCATCAAAGGGGTAACAGACACTTTTGGGAAATTTGAAATGTAATGAGTAGATGGTGTTTGTTGATTAGCTACAACTCAACTACTGCACACTTCACTAAGATAGATATAAAACATCCTGAAGCATATACCTGAAATTACTGACAAGAGCTTAGGAACTATAGGCATACCATTCCTCTTGAATTCTGATGGAATATGAGCTGTGATTTCCTTTAGGCTCATTGGCAATCTTATCCAAGGCAGTGAGGTATCCATTTTTCACACATTACTGAAAAGTCTATTTAATTTTTAACTGAAATATTTTTGAAGCGTTGCTGACTTATGAGACTAGAATTTATTCAAATGCAGTAAAACAAGAAGTTCACTTCTACTTTGTCCCTTTCTTCCCTCTTTATTTATTCCTGCTTGTGGTCCTGAATGGACCACAAGAGAAAGCAGATGGAAGTTTGCAAAGCTTTAAAAGTATGGCTGTGCTAAAGTATCTGAGGCATTTCTTTGACTTCATCTATAAATCTGCTTCCTGAACATCTGTTGTGTTGAGCTTGACCTGGAAATTGTAAATATCCTGTGTATTACTGACATATGTAACTAGTTCTATAGCAAGCTTTAATTAAAAAAATGCTTAGATATTTATATGTATGTAAACCTAGTGCTTCCACATGGCAACTTACCTTTTATAGTTACTCTTTCTGTATAATTTTATTAATATACATATTTTGATTTGTATTTGTAAAAAGCTTAGTGGTACTAGATCCTGGCTTTTACCTGTGATTCTGTGGTTGGTTACATTTCAAATAATAATGTATATGTATTTTTAACTGTCCTATTTTAGACAGGGACCATACTCTGATGGCTGAAAGGAGCCATTTCCCTGTATTAGATCATGTGCACCACATGTAATGTTTCTAATTCATTGTGCATACCTTAATTTCCTTACTTTCTCCTTGCTGTTTGGAGGGGGAGATGGGCTAAGAGTGTAAGAGCAAGAATTTGTGGGTGTGTATAAGTGGACACCTGGATGAACCTCAAGAACTGGAAATCATTGTCAGTGCCTTTAGGAAAATGGGAAATGACATCTGACAAACCTTATCATTCAGCAGTAAATTCAGGACACTCCAAAGTGCAGTGGGAGTTAAACCATCTGAACAGAATGTATTCTTTTAGACAGGAAAGTGAGAGAAAGAAGGAGCTGACAAGCCATATCTGTCCTAATCTTAGAGAACTTAGATAAGTTTGGTCTAGCTTTGCTGGAGGAGAGACTGTCTCCTGTGTCCAGGTGACCACTGTTTACTGTGGTATTTTGGAGTATCTGACCTGTCTGGTTACAGTCACTGTGAGTTGGATGAACAGCTCAGGAAGAATTATGCCCTCATTTCAAAACCCACTTGCTGGTTCTTTTGTGGGAGCAGAAAGTTAAGAACGGATGTTGTGGCTTGCAGGCTCAGATGTAGAAACAAAATTGCATCCAGATTCTTAGGCTAGAACAGAATGGAGAAGGAAGATTTGGTATTTGCAAGGCAAGTGTGGAAGTGACTGGTATAGTTCCTTTTAAGCCTACTTTGATAAAATTTGTCTGTTTTACCTGCTAGTGTCCCTTGAAACAAGATGCAGACCCAATATTCAGAAATGAATTTAAAAGAACCCCACACCATCCTATGAAATGGAATAAAGGGAATACTTTGATCCACAAAACCCAACCTACTGGTATTAAGTACTTAGTAGCTTTATCACAGTCCATATATATGTGTATATATATATATTCCTTACTTATCTTCATTTTCTCCAGTGACTGTGCAGAGCAGTCTGAAACTTGCTGCATGTGGACAACTGAGGACTTGGATCCCTTTGATTTGGGGATCAGACTGGGTTGTGTAAAGGTGGGATGGAAATACCTTAGAAGCAGAGTCCTACTAGGGATCAGAGGGTTATGGATGTGATTAATCAGGAGTGAAAATCAGCTGAGAGCAAAGTTGGTTTAAACTAATGTATTCTAGGAATTTAACCAGCCCAGGCAATTTCAGGAGCTGATCTCCATCTTTTCTGTGTCCTCTGTTTTGGATCTTGTGCCAAGCAGAACTTTCTCAGAGGCAAATCCTCTGCTATGTACAAATAAGAAATAAAGATAATGCTGGTCTTCTTTTCCATCAGTTCTAGCAAGGGTTATGTGATGACCTATAATCCTGCCCACTGGTAGGATTATAATCTTTTGAAATCTCCATTTCAGTTTGTAGCATCCAATCCTTTTGTATGTTGGGTTTGTCAAGATAAGGGAAAGAACAGGGGAACAAATTAAGATCTTGACTGTCTTATCAAAAGGGAGCTTTTTTGTGCAGTTGCATTGGCATGGTTACTGTATACAAGTGCATATGTAGAATAAGTGCTTGGGATGCTTTAGTCTTTTTTAGCTGATACTGTTGTACATGGGAAAATCCTCCATTAAGCTTGAGAGACAAAATTTCACTCCAAAAATTTGCCTTTGCTGTTGGATCAAAATGTTTACTTCTGTTGACTTCTTTATAGCAAAACACCAATGTGAAGAGGGCATCTTGTCGTCGTTCTTTGCTTGTTACCAAAAACGAGTCTTAGTCCGAATTCTCCTAAATCTGTTGTTTGGTGGTAGATTCCTTTCGTAGTAGAGCCAGGCAGGATCAGCTGCTCTGAACAGATGGATTTTAGAGCTTCCCAAGGAAACTGTTCTGTCCAAGTTTCATGATGGTGGTGCTGGCAGTCCTTGTCCCGCAGATCTGCACAACCATTGCTCGCAGTGGAGTGATGAGAAGGGGGAGGACTTTGGGTTCCCAGTGGTTTGCAGGTGTGCACTTGTTGCACGAACCCCAGAGGTGCTGCCGTATCTCCCAGATCCGTGAAATAATCTGGAGAATAAAATGGAGCTGCAAGGTCAAGGCTGTGTAATCATTTTAATGTGTCATCTGGTAACTTTGGGGAGTATCAAACAAACAGGGCAGCAATTCAGCAAAAAATTATCAACATGTGTTCTGTTTTTCCTGTTAAATGGAAATATTTATTCAACACATTTCTTGTACAATTTGCAATTTTAAAAGTCAAGTATATATTCTTGATTTTAAATGCTTTCCTCTGTGCAGTGTGGGTTGGTTAACCTAGAAGGCAAAATGGAAAAATGCCTGGTGAATATTTTTTTCATGTTTAAAAAGAAGTGAACAACTGAACCATAGGGAGGAAATACACACAGTGAGTTTGGGAAGGAAAGTAGAAAAGGGGCTCCCTACTGAAAAATACTTATCAAAAGCTACCTTAGATTTTAAAAATTACTATCTTTACCTCAGTTTATGTGTGGAAATAGTTTTTGTTGATTCAATTATACATTTCAAAAGGTTTTAAATAGTTTCCTAGTATTTTCTCTGTGTTTGATTTTGGAAAAGCTTTCCCATTTATCTATTCCAGCCAAGAGCAATTGTCCTAATGTGGTTCTGCATGTGTAGCAGGCTGCAGAGCTCCCAGGCAGGTTGCTGCTGAAGTTAAAGAAAGGCAACATAACTTTTTATAGGTCCTAATGGTATAAGAATTGTTCAGGTTAGCATGAGTTTTTCCCATTCACTTCAGTGGCTTTTGGATGAGGTAATTTAGAAGAAAATTCCAATATAACTAAAAAAGTGAACTGAGCTGATGTCTGATCCTTCAAAACTTTGTTGCAGGCTGATAATATCCAGATTTCTTTGTGTTCAGAGAATTGGTGTGTACATAATTCCGTGGAAATTTTCACAATTTCTTTGAGAAACTATGAGGAGTTCAGAGGCCACCTGTAGCCTCTGCTCTTGTCCCAAAGGAGCTGTTGCCCAGTCTGGGCACTGTTCTGTTGGGTAAGTGTCCAAGCAGGGACACATAAATGTGGGATTCAGACTTCTCTTTCATTCTGGGAAGAATGACAAGTACACAAAAAAAGGGTTGAGGATCATCTCAGAAACCAAAGTACTTTCCTTCTTCACCCCTTCCCAAAATATCTATCTTTAGTTTTACTGTATGTGTTCCTGAGCAATTAAAATTGTGACTATAAATGAAACGTGTGCTACTGTTGAACCTTTTAAGTATTAACAGTCCTAAAAAAGTCAAAGTAGTTGTGTGTTCCTAGTTCAAAAACCCTCCAAATACAGAAGTAACTCTTGGAGAAATGAACCATAAAAGAGGTCTTAGTAAATACAGACTCTTTCCTATCTACCTCAAAAGACTGGTTTCTTATGAGTATTTTATTATATTGAAAAATTTACATATTAAGATACTTCTCATTTATGCTTTGTTCATTTTAAGCCTGTTCCAGTCTCAGGTGATACAATAGAAAAGAGAACAGTAACTTCAGAGGGAGTCAACTGTGAATCTAAACATTTATGTTCACAGTTTCCTTTGGTGTACTCAAAAATTAGTTATGCACACACTCAAGTTATGCAAGAAGAACTTGCACTTGCACTTTCTGGAATATTTAGGTGCAGAATTTTATTTTCTTAATGTGATTTCTATGGCATTAAGTGGATTTTAGGAACTAACACCTACATACTGAAAAGGTAGATGTGCAAGTTCTGGTTCCACTAAAATGTATGTATTTTACCTGATTGTCTCTAAGTCTTTGAGCTTTAACAATCCAAGTTTGGAAACTCAAATTTGGAGCCAGGAGCTTTGATCATAGTTCTCAAGAGCAGTGTGGTGTGAGTTCACAAGTCAGAAGTTGTGGCTGGCTGGAAAGTTTAGGAAGCCTGCTCAGCTACAGATGTTGTGTTTCAGATCTGACAACTCTGCTGCTGTTGTGCTGTGCTGGTAGGTGGCTCATTGGTGTTTGACATTGAAACATGGTGTAGGACACTTAAAGCACGAGCAATTTTTGCCCAAACCAGGAGATCCAAGCTCCCTGAGGTAAGGCCATAATTGCAGGGTTAGCAGTTGACAGGGATGCCTGGGTTTCCTCTGGAGGGGCTGTCCCAGCTTGTGCCTCTGAGCTGCAGCTGGTGAAGTTTCAGCCCTGCCCGTGAGCTCCTGCTGCTTAATAAATACACCCCTGGAAACATCCTGACTGGGAATGTCCATGCTTTTAGCCTGTGACCAACACAAGGTAAAAATCATTTGCTTAAGCCTCTTATTCTGATAAAACCTGTGGGATATGAGGAAGAAGACTTTATCTTCTGTGGTATAAGACAAAGCCTGCAAGGTTAGTCCCTGTGGCTTGAGCTCAGTGCTGAGACTCGCCAAGCTCAGTCTTAGTCTGAAGTCACTGTGCAGGACTTAAAGAGTGGGAGGAGGGATGGGAGGTTGTAAAGATAAACTGCTACAGAGGGTTCATAAGGATTAAGTATTATAGCCTATTTTTTAATGTGGCATTCCTTTAAGAGCCCTCAGATTGACCATTTCCAGCTTCATCTCCCAGGATTTCAAAGGAGCGCAGAGTTCACAGCTCTCACTGATGGGACTGTTTGCTAGAAAAATGAGGTTACTTATTAATATGAATGTGGTGCCTGTGCTGCACATTATTATTTAAATATTGGCATTCCTCTGTTTCTGAAGTGTTCTGTTAATGTTTTGAATGGAGGTTTTTGGTAGTGCTGAGTGTTGGGAACTAAAAAGATTTTGCCAATTTATCCAGCATAAGTAGTTGGACTGGCATTTGTATATGCTTGATATTCCTTCTTGTTATGATGAATTACTATTTTCAAAGCAAGGAAACTCTTACCCACTGTGAAGGAAAAACTTATAATATGGATGAACATCAGAAGAAAGATTCCCAGTGGTAGTATATAAAATGAAAAGCAGAACTGGTTTCTATTGTGCTCTGTTTCCATTAGACAGTCTTGGAAGTTTTACAAGCACGGTGCATAATAAATATCCAAGCCACAGTTTGAGGTCTTTTACAAAGGACAGACAATTCTTGCTAATATTTTTCTGGATCAGTCCTCACTCTTACACCCAGATTGATACAAATCTCTGGCGTTTGTCCACAGAGTCAACTTGTGAATTTGTTAATATGCTTTCCATATTGCCCCGTATAACTCTGAATTTAAATCCAAACACCACAAATTTAAAATTAAGTTTGAAAGAGCCAGAGAAACTGTGCATTAAATTTGCTCATATGTCTACAAAGAGAGGAGATCTGCTTCTGAATAATTTTGGTCAGAGGCCTAAAAACACTGAGGTGCAGCTCACTATGGTTGGTTCTGCTGCAATGGTACAGTGATCCCCCTGGAGAGACATCACAAAGAGCCAACTGTTTGGACCCATTTCACCACTGAGGTGGATATCAAGTATAAAACCAGAAACAGACCTCAGAAAGTTGAGCTTGATCTTTTTTCATATGTAATAAGTCTGGTGACATCATCAGATCTGAAAAGTAATGTAGACTTCTACTATATTTTCTTTTCATTGCTCCAGTATAAATGTAACCAGTGTATGTAAAATGCATTATAGCAAATCCACAAGCAATTTCCTTCATTGTAACAAATACTGAATCTCATTAGAGCAAAACAAGCCCCCAGTTATGTCGCAGAACATCTGCTTAATAATTTCAAGTTCCTCCAACTATGCTGCCAAAACAGCTAAAAAGTCAACATCTAGTCCATTACTTTGATCAACTGAAGTAGTAAAATTATAAATAATGCCCCCAATGCAGCTCTGGTGAAAGGCAGAGTGGTGCTGCTGGCCCTGTGCTCAGGGCTCTGACTGAGGGGAGGTGGCACAAGGCACTGGGGCTGGGATCCTGAGGGAGGGCAGGCTGGGATGCACAACTAGATTTCTGGCTTGCACAGATTTCCTAACAGTGAGGAATTTAATTAATCTTTGTGTCCATATCCTGACTGTGAAATTCAGTTTAAAATGCCCTTTTTATCTCTCATGTTTTCTCTGTAATGCATATGAGGTGCTTTAACATCACTGACAAGAGCTAAAGCATCCTTAAACAAACAGCAGGGCAGTGTTTATGTAAAATTTTGCATGAGTTGTAATGATATTTTTTATTTGTCTGCTCTGTATGTCTTAGGAAAAGGGTCATATTTTGTTGTTGGAGTGACTACTTGTGTTCATTCCAAGTTTGAAACAACTAAAAATGGGAAAATTTTCCAGGAATAGAAAACATTTTTAGGTGTCAAATTATTGGGATCAGTATTGTCAAGACTTAAAAACAGATTGTAATATTATTTGAATTTTAATTTCTTTAAAATTTCAGTGAAATAAAATGTTTCAGCATTGAAATGAAACACAGAAGTGGAAATTACTTTGATTTTCCTCTTTCCATTTTCAACGAAACAGGCATATTCTGGGGAAAATTTAGGGTCCTTTGAATGACTCCACTGTATTTGTTACCAGATTGGGAAATACGGTGAAAATATTTTATATATATATATATATATATATATATATAAACAATGTTCTGAAGTGCAAGTTCTGAAATTATAATTTCCCTGTGAAATTATTGTTGTGCAAGAGCCAAGTGAAGTTCCTTCAGTGAATAACGTGTTACCCTGTCCCATTGTGTGGCAGGGAGCAGTGCCTTCTGTTGGTATGTTTTTGTTGGTGGTTTTTGTGGTGGTATTTTGATTACAAACCTTTAAAGCCCAGTCAGTCACAGCCTGAACTCACTTTGAGACAGTTACCTGGTTATCCTCTCTGCCACGTGCCTTTTGTGAAACCTGAATGGGAGTTTGGTTTCTTCTGCTTTTACACGTGTTGACTCTGCATAATTGCTGTAGCTGGTCAGAAATGATAAAACAGTCACAGGGAATTAAGAAAAAACCTTGAAGGGACTGTTACACTTTTCTGGGATGTAATTTTCCCTCTTGCCTCTCAATATCCATCACTGCACCGAGAGAAAGGTATGCTCTGAAGTGAGTCTGATGCCTTTTGATATTAGAAAGTTGAAGATACGCTTTCAGCTGCCTCAGATTTGTATAAAAGTAATAAAAATAAGGTGTTTAACTTAGGTAATTCTGGAAGTGTGTTAACAAACTGTGGGCTAGGACATTCCGCTTTACTTGCAAAGCTCAAGATTCTGTGGAAGATACCTGCACTGTAAGCAGGGTGAGACTGGAAAATATTGAAATACCTCATTTTAAAATCTTGATTTTTCTCTTTTCATTTTAACTGTGCCATTAAGTCTGAGAAATGTCAAGTCTCCATTATGAAATTTTATCATGGAAACATTAAATTACTTCTGGGCATGATGCTTTGTGTGAATACATGAAAGTTAAAATTAAATAAAGATGTGCATGGAGACAAAAGAATACAGAACTTTTCAAAGAAGACTGCAAACAACTATGCTATTGAAAAGTAATTATTATGATAATTGAGGTGTTGCACTAGTTAATTAAAGTCCAAAAACCAGAAGAGAAACAAACCCCACTGTGTTTTCCTATCACAATAGCTATTGGCTGAGGTAATCCGATACAGGGGGAAGCCTGAGTGCACTGACAGGAGTGGTTGGCAAAGCTCAGCCCCAGCGTGCCCTGCAGGTGGGACCGGGAGGGTTGGATCTGTTGGGGTTGGCCCTGTTGGTTTGGGCTGGTTAAACCCAGCTCAGGACTGCAGCCCTTCCTGGCTCTGTGTGTCAGGGGCTTAAGGAGAAAAAGCCACGCTGTTTCATTGTTCTTCCACTGCAAGAATTCAACTAATGGCATTAATTAGGGTGTGGAGAGTCAAATTACTTTCATTCTGAAGGATAGTTCATCCAGACAAATGCATGTCCTGAAGGTTTCAGCTGTACAAGCTGTGCTACACAGATGACAAAGTTAAGTAATCACACTGGACCTTTCAAGGATATAATAGCCATAAATCTTTGAATCTGATGCTAGGAGGAAATGCTGGAATAAACACTGGTATTTGGAGCATTACCTTTGAATTCATCATGCATTTTTTGCTGTGTCACAGAAAGAGAAAACAAAGAACAGTAAGAAACAAAAGTTTTTGTGGTTTTTTTTTCTCCTTATGCCCGTAGCATAGAGGATAGAGGGATATCTGAGTTTTGAGGGGATCTTTTTCATGAGGTTCTGTGAGTGTGTTGTCCTTTGGGCAGAAGCAGCTCAGACCTGCATTAAAACATGTCTCAATGCCAGAGCGACCAATAGTGTATAGACAGTATATTCCTGAACTTCACTCGTTTCCAAGAGATTCTTACACATGGCCAAGTCATTTGAAAGGAAAAGAAGCCTGATTCTGAACAGAAACTGTCACAGGAAAGCAAAAATACCAGCCAGTTTCTTATTCCTTGCTTTTTATACAGCATGGTTAGATCTGCTGTCTGCACACAGACTGGCAAACTCAGCTGTGGTGTAAATGTAAATGGAATTTCATTCAGGAAGGGGTCTGGCTTCACTTGGCCAGCCAGGGCCAGTATCGACTGTGGCAGTTAAAGCAGGTCAGGAGTTATCCTTTGTACCCTTTTTCCTCCTTAGACCAGTGTTTGAGACAATGACCTGCTGCCTGAGCTGCTGCTACAGGGCCGTTGTTTCTCACCAGAGGAGCAGTGGTTGCCATGGGGCTTGAAGAGCTCGTAAGAGAACATGATTCCCAGTGCTCATCCATTAATCAAATCTGAATTTTAGCAGCAAACATCTAGAATAAACATTAATTTTATCTCAATGAACATATAGAACATTAATAGGGAAAAGAGTCAAAAAAGATGTGCTGATTAGCCTAATTTATGCATCCTTGGTTTCATTATGTGTTTAGAACTTGATTTTCTGAGTTTAAATGGTCTTAATTCTCCTTGAGAAAGTTTTCCATTATTTAACAATCTTGCTGTCAAGTGTTTGCTTTTTTTTTTTTTTAACTGAATTAGGTTCTGGGCTTGGTTTTGAGGATTTCATTTTGATTTTACTTAATCCAAACCTCATATCAGCATTACTGAACATTCTTAATCCTTTTTTATGTACTTACAGTATTTTCAGGTGTTTATGTTGCCAGACGTACTTATACTGTAAACGTTTAGCTTAAGAATAATTGGAAGGAAAGCCATTTACAAAAGGAGTAACTGGGTCTAAGCCTTCCAAAAAATGTGGCTTTCTCTAGTGACCTTATAAGCTTTCAGTGTTGGTTTTCTAGCACCATGGTTAGAGCAGATACTGCAGAGCAACGTAGATTACTTTTTGCTTGGTAGATTGAATTCTCTCTTACTTATCCTTCTTTTATACAGACAGTCCTAGTCCTCTCTATTTCAAACACACAGGCACATCCTGGAGCTAATGTGCAACATGTTCCTCATTCCCACAGGTAAATTGGGCAGGGCTTGCCAGCTTCCCATGTGTTTGTCCAGCCCAGTGTGAGTGCATTTCACTCTCACCTGGTTTACCAACAATTGTAGTGAAAGTGAACGTTTCTTATCACGTTTTATAAGCAGCAAGCTGTATAAAGTATTAACAGTTTGTCTTCAGGTTTAAAATATAGTTTATGTGCTGCATTCTGTAAAGGTTGGGGAATTCCTCAGTGAACAGGCGAGGCTGAGACAGAGGAAATGAGATCCTGGGGCTGTACGTGCCACTATTCCTGCCCCTGCTCTATGGCCTCGAGGAAGGTTTAAATCTCCGGTTAACCTTTAACATTATTCTTCAGGAAATTTTGGGGTTCAGAATGATCTTTTAATAGTGGATTGCTTTTGGCCCTTTTTCTGACACACACTGTTCTGTGAACTCAGCTCTGGCTCATCCAATAGCAGCATTAATTCTGTATTTTTGCCACTGCTGCCCCAGCCACGGAAATTACTGAAGTTCTCAAGGACAATGAATGTTGTTTTCCAAATGAAATAGTAGGAATGGTGGGTTAGCCTTGAAGAGCTGCAAAATTCAATTTAAGTCATAACAAAAAATATGGTGAAAGACTTAAAAAAATATTTTAAAATTCAAACCCGGGCTAACTATCTGACTTGGCAAGTCCTATGAACGCTGCCTAATGCATGCAGACTCTTGCAGATAAAACTGTTTGCACAAATAAGCTTTTACTTTTATTCTTACATGTTGCTACTCACTCTGAAGTGTACCTCTAATCTGTTTATCTGAGTTTCATTTTCATGGCATGAGTGTTTACAAAGAGACAAAAATAAACAGTTCTCAATAGTCAGCACTGAAATATGTTCTTTAGTGTACTGAACTGTGCACAAGCACATTTTAAAACTGTGTCCAAGCCTAACAGCAGTTAGTCTTATCTTATTTATGCACTGTTAAATCCACCCCACCATTTAATTGAGGAATTGTGTGGTGTTCGTATATGAAGGAAATGCTTTATGTTTGTATAGCACATATTATATATTCTAAATGTTGATAGGTTTATGATTTATGAAACTGCACTGCAATGCATATTAAGGTATTTATTGCAGCATTTAAATTACTGCAATTTGCAATAATTTCACTAAGTATTTATTGAATAATTGCTTAGTGAAATATTTATTGTATTCCCACGAAAGTGGACATTTTGTTGACCAGAGCACTGTTTAGGTTGGATATTGGTCACAGTTACTGCTGGATGTTGAATTTGGAAGGCCAAGTGAAGGCAGCATATGTTCTATGCTTGTCTTAGTCTAATCTAGTTAGCACGGACATCAGCTGCAGGGAAAATACTGTGGCCTGAGGACTTGTATATGTTGGCAACTGGCATCTACACCTACACCACAGACAGCTTAAAATATGCATACATTTGTCTTCACAGCTGCTTTTAATCATATTAGCAAGACTGATACTCTTGTCTGTGCCAGGGGCGATCCCTGTGCTCCCGGTTAAAGCCTCTCCAGAGCTGTGCAGGGCAGGGGCCTGACTTACAAACAGAGATTTGAAGGCAGGTGTTAAGTTTTCAAAGAAGAAAAGACCGTGTTGGTAAGAGCAAATCCTGGTTTCAAAAGGATTTTTCTACTGCCTAGGATATTGGATCTCTTGAGATAAGGTTCAAGTAACTGTGAAAACATGGGTATCATAGGCATGTCCTGCTATTATCAAAGGGCCACTTCATTAATGCTCCTGTTTTGGCTGATTATTTTTCTGTGTTTCTTTTCCTATGAATTGCAGTCAGGCCTGTTGCTTTGGAGACTATTGCCTCCTGTCAGTTTTCTGAGCTAGATTTGGCATGAGGACAAATAAGTAATACGCTGTTTCCTAAAAGGCCTTTTTTCTAGGATTGTTCACGGTAATCTTTCTTGTGAAAGTCTGTGTCCTGAGGGGCTCCTGCATTTATATCCCCATAGAGAGACTTCAGTAACAGCAGTAATTGCATTACTGTACCTTACTTGACTTTAGCCACGGTTCATGTAGCACACCCTGTGTGTTTAATCAGTTTATAACATAGGAACTATAGTGCAGCAGAGTATAATTCTCAGATATTAGACATCTCCTTCCAGGGCCAGTGCAAATAGGCAGGCACTGAAGGGGCAGGTCAGCAAGATATTTGGGTACCTAAGAAATTGTTAAAAGAATATGAATATTTTTATTTTCTAACTTCATGGATTGAGATTTCTGTGGCATAGAAAATATTTATTATTAAGATGCAAAAGTTTTGGGTCTTCAACATTTGTCTGTGATTATCTGCATACAATATCAGCAAAAGTTTTTCAGCCATGAGTTCATCTGACTTTCTTTTTCATAAGGAATAGAAATGAAGCCTTCATATCTAACAAGAACATGTAATCTGTAAAATATAAATGAATGTATTTTAAAATAATGTTACTTAAATGTATTTAAAGGTTTGTGTAGAACAAAGAATCCAATTTGAAAAATTAAGTATTGTTTGGAGATGGATTAATTCTTAATTTTTTTAATTATTAATTCAAACTATGATGGGAATTTCCTGTTTTTATATGTCTGTTTTAAAAAGTCCAAGAAACATACTAAAAGAGTCTAATGTAGAGAGAGCTGTGTTCCTCATTTTAGTCCAGAATAATTTCTGCATAAAGCACTACTATAATGACATTGGCTTTGTCTACATGCACTGGGAATGTGAATTTTTGTGGAGAAAACAAGTGATGTTGAGATCCAATATTTGCAGTGTATGCATTTGGGGAATTGTTCTCTAGGTTAGCTGTGGTCTGATCCTATGAACTAAATGCAATTTATCAGAAGGAGAGTGTCTTCCAGATTAATGTTACCTTAAAGGAATCCAGTTAGCCTGCTTAGGGATTGCTTGGCAGGATGAACTAACGATGGTTAGTAGGGATTTTGGGGGGAGTTTTGCACCAAAAGCGAATTCCTTATGCAAACTAAAATCATAATGTAGATACTTCTGTTGTATTTATTAGCATTTGAAAATGTCCAGGAGTCATTGAAGACTCACAATTTCAGTAGTTCAGTCTCAGGTGGGTTTTGTGGATAAAGTGGAGCTCCCTTGGCAGAGCTGTGAGGCCCTGGCTCACCCTCTGGCCCGTGTCCAGGGAAGGTGCTGCTGCCCTGGGACTGAGGATATGTGCTGTGGAAATGGCAATTCCCAGTGACAGCTGCAAACAAAGTGAATGAGCTGCTGGGAGATCATCCAGAGTGACCTTTGCCTTTGGTCACCGTGGAGGCAAACGTGTGTCACAGAGAGGAGGGAATACAAAGCTGGAATACAAAGCTCTGCATGTGCCCGGCTGCCCCTTTGTGCTGCTCCTCAACAGGGACAGAGAGTCAAGGGCTGGTAGAAAAAATGAGTGAAGAGAATGTACTGGGCTGGCACGGGAAGCCTCTGCCAGCTGCTGTGAGAGAAGCACAGGGCTGTGCTGAGGTGTCCAGGCTGCTTAATCTGTACCTTCCCTGGTAAAAAAAGGAAAATACAGTGATGCCGATGTATGTCAGTTATTTAATGAAGCTTCAGCTGGCAAGCAGGAAATATGTAATATAACAAATCTGTTTAAAAACATCTGAATTTAACATTTTCTTCAGTTTTATAGTAAAATATTTTCAAATATTTTTAACTTAAATGTAGGGAAATATTGTGGGTTATGTGAAAGCCTGACCCCTTGTGCTTGTAATGCTGGCTTATGGTCTGTACCCCTGGAAAGCTCAAAAGAATGGCCAACTCTGTGTTGTGAAACAGCACAACTCAGTGTGAAGGAAAGGAGGACTGAATGCCACGTGAATGGAAGGGGAGTTCACTTATAGAGTTGTTGAGTTTGGTTTTACAGATGCAGGTCAGTCACAGCTCCTAAATTCAGGGGATTTGCCTACTGTAAAGAAAGAGTTGTAACATCCAAATCAAAACTTACTCCTGGAAAGTGTTCAGAGTGATGCCTTACTTTGTTACTGACAGATACACCAATGATGTGGTTTTGTCTTTATGAAGGAAAGATGTCTTCTGTGTGTTTAATAAGGAGTCAGTTGATTGCATCCTTGTTTGTCCAAAAGGTCAAAAGATGTAAGTCAGGATTCTGAGACTGTTTTCAAGAGTTCAGTTTGGCCTAAAATTATACAATACACATTAATTCTTTTTCCCCTCTAGAATTATAAATATTTGGGAAAATGACATAATTTATCTCCTTATTAATATAAATGGAAAATTAGTTTTTGGGGTTTTCTTTTAAAAGAAAAAAATAGCTGAAGACAGACCATGAACTTTGTCTCTGGGCAGAGAGAGAAGAAAACAGAAGGAGAATTCAAACTTACTGCCTACAAGTCCTCATATGTTCCTAGGGATGAACAGCTACTCAGCAATACAAAAAAGTAACACACAAAAAAGCATTTTGAAGTGACAAGCTGAATCTGTAAATTGAATGCAGTCAGTAAGAATCTGTGGAAATGATCTCAGGTGAACTGCTGGGTAGGATGTTTCAGGAGCAGGATGGAGCTGTGTCTGAGCTGCTCTGGGACAGACTGTGTAGCTGATGCATGAAGGGCAATCCAGCATCCTGAGCTGTCAGGGCTTTGCTCCTTCTCCACACTGGAAATGTAGCTGTGTGGTTGCATGAGCTCATGAGCTGGAGAGCTGCCTCTCTGCACTAAGGGTAGGGAAGGTATGCCAAGTATTTAGGGTATGTGTCCATGCATGTTCTGTAGATTGTGCTCTGTGTTGTGCAGCAAGGAAAAGTAGAGAATTGCCCTTCAGAACAAAAAATATGTTTATTTCCTTTTCCAGGGTCAATTTTTTTTTTTTTGACAGCCTTCTTTGACTTCACCTTTAATGTCGTTACTTTTAAAAAACATTGTCTCTGCACACATGAAAATCAAGAAGTGTTTTAAAAAACGGACGTAGAGGTTGTCCTATTTTTATCTGTAGTTTTAAGAAAAATAGCAAATATTGTGACATTTAAGATAAAGTCCAAACAGCAGGGAAAGCACTACTGGCTGCTTTTGGTACAGAGTCATACTGGTGATAAAAATCCATAGGAGTTAGAACATACCAACAGAGATGTTTCTGACTTGTTGGCCAGATGAACTGTGAATGCAGTTCCATCAGTCAGCCTTGTACGGTTTCAGAAACTTTAGAATTGATTTTATTGCTTAATTTGGGGCACTGAAACTAAAAATGGGAGTTTGACTGTGTTGTTGTTTAGTATTTTGTAGTAGATTGCCTGGAACAATTGCAAATTACTGAGATCTGTGGTATGAAGGTGTAACTCATTGTTATGTGCATTTATGCCTAAGTACAATACACATGAGAGGTTTTGGCAAGATCTCAGGGCAAGGTGGTGGTTTTTGGACACAAAGACTAAGCTTTTCCTCCTCATAAGAGGAAATCTGAAAGAAAACATGAGCTGCAGTTGTAAGTCACGGAACAGTTGGGGTCAGAAGGCACCTCTGGAGATTGTCTGGTTCAACTCCCCAGGTCAGGTGGGGTCAACTACAGCAGGCTACCCAAGGCCATGTCCAGTTGGGTTCTGAAATAACAGATTACTCAAATAACAGATCTGTTGCATATCCTGGAATAGAAAACATAGCTTATTTTGGATGAGATAAGTGGGTAAACTCTTGAGGCTGATTCTCTGCAAATAAAGCTGATGTAGCTGAGACGAGTGCCTGAAAAGTAGCTCCTGCACTCTATCAACAATTACTTGTTAAAGCCATTTTCATAAGAAACTTTATTAGTGGTGCATGCCTGAGTAGCAAATACGTATTACCACTAAACACCTTAACAACTCCATTGGGCAAATACATATTTAAAAACTATTAGGTAGCCATTTAGAGGTCCAGTGGGGTTCCAAACTGCAAAGCCCAAGTAGATTTTAAAGACAGAACTTACAGATGTCAAATGATCTAATTGTTCCATTCCCAGAGGCAGTGTCTGTGAAAGTTGGTGTTTCCAGTCTCAGGGGCATCAGGAAATTTGGATTTACTTTAGATTTGTATGGCTTTTTAGCACCCACAATATTTTTGGATGGAATGTTCAAAACCAAAAGCCAGGTGTGCTTGGAATTTGGTTGGGATCACACAGATGTGACAGCAGAAGGTTTTAGATGTGGTCCCTTGTGCCAATCTATTTCATTAGTGTAAAATGAGACTCAAACTTCTTCCAAAACCTGAGGCTGAGTTGGTTTCACGCAGCCTTGAATGAAGTAGCAAAGCTTTCATTCATCTTTGTGAAGGGCTGTTCCTACAACTTTCTTATATTAAAAAGGTTAATGCAGGAGCAGGCAGTTGTCAGACACACATGAGGAATGAAAAAAATACAGAACTATTTGCTAGAAAACAAAGGAAGCAGAAAAACTTTCAGTTACTTTTTCAGTCAGCTGGAGCAGGTGCTGATCTCTCCTTTTAGGCCCTGTACAACTCAATAGTATTTGCTAGATGTTATACATTTTTTTTTTTCATTTGTAAGAAATATCTTCTGTTTCCTGTATAAACTCACCCAGGATCCAACTGCTTCCATCAGAATTGAGTCAAAGTACACTAAAAAAATTCTTTGCTATTCAGGTTGGAGTTGTGCCTATTATCAAGCTGTTGGAACTAAAACTCATCAAGACAAAGCACCAAAGATGACAAAGCTTAATTCATGTAATAAATAATAGCAGGGTAACAAATTTTAATGTTCTTTTTCCAGAGACTCTTTAGCTTGTTTGGCACAACATTTGTTACAGTGTTTCACATACTTCTAAAAAGCATTATTTGCCTTTGGCTAAAATGCAATTGGTCATTACAAATGCCCTGGAATAAACACTCATCCCAACTCAGAAAACTATTAAAGCAGCTATTTAATTTTAAAAAGTAATTAATAGTCATGTCTACAAAATAATCTAGCATGTGACTGTGTGCTGTCCAGAACTGTGGTCAGTGTCATTATATGTTAAAAAACCAAGCAGAAGGTGATGTGGTATTTGCAGACACACAAATGGTTTGAGTTCCTCTGCCCTCGCTGGCACAGGGCAGGTCCCTCTGCACGTACTTTCCAGTGGAAACTCTTTGCTCTGAGAGAGTCGTACAGACCTGTGTTCTTCACATCAAATAGCTTGATGGTTTTGCCTGAACAGGCTCAGTGCTCTGGTGAGCTGAGGAGTGCTTTGGCACTCCTGGCAGCTGAGTACCTCTGTGCCAGGCACACCTGTGTCCCTGGGTCACAGGATCAGTGTGGTCCTGTCCTTGCCGTGGTGGTTACTGAGGTGTCTGAGCTCTCTGGAATTCTTCCAGCACTGCTGTGTTAAGTGACACAGATGTCACTTGCAACAAAATGATACTTCAGGAAAAAAGACAACTCCTGAGATTGTTTTTAGCATCCCCAGATTTAGGGCATTAAAACTTTTTAGAGCAAATAGGGCATTTTCTAGAAAATTCCTACCTCGTCGCTGGATTTGCTTATTACTTTCCATGTTGAGTTGATTATTTCATTAGCAGTTTATAGAGTGGAGTTTGTAATTTCCTGTTAGTATTAAGGGTGAAAATCTGCTGTCCAGCTTGTGCATCTAAAATGTGTTTGATACCAGCTGTTTAATAAAATCTTTGTATTTGAAGGCTTTTAATGAAACCAGTGATGTGGCACACAAGTATATATATACATGTGAAGGTTTAGGGAATTTATCATTAGAAGTGATCAAATTAGGATCAAATTAGATAATTTCTTTTTTTTCTTTCTTTTCCCTCCCCCCTTTTATTTTGGTTTTAAGTGAGTTATTTCCAAAGAGCGTTGGTAACTGTTTGAGGCATTTGGAGCAAATTGTATTGTGTCAGCAAGTAAGACCTGGAGGTTTTGTTTCAAAAGGTTTACATGTTTCATTATTAGTGTTTTTAAATCAAAGTATTTAGCACTTCTGGTTTCTGAGGCCAGTGGAGAGTGTTGGCCCTTCTCCCTAACCCAGGAGGAGTTGACACCACGCCCAGAGTCTGGAGCAACCCCTCTTCTGCAGAGCTTAATTTATTACTTGGACATGAGACTTGCTCTGTGGTCTACCAGAGGAATCAAGAGGCTCCCTGTAGGTTCACTCCTCCTTAGGTAGGAATAACTTGGCTCCCTCCCAGTCATGTCTTGATAATTGATCCCTCTGCCTTTTTCCTCAGAAGGGCAGCACGTGCTACTGCCCATGGATCAGGCTTGTGGAACTGTGCTTTCATGTATCATACACTGAAATTCGTGGGTAAAAAAGGAGTTACATGTGTTCCTGGGCCTTGCAGTTGGATATTTGGGGCTGATTGGTGAGTTTCTGGTAAGGCCTTACAGAAAAAAAGAAGAGCCAAGCATGGGTGGGCAAGGGATCAGAGAAAGCTGGTCCTTCTTTCCACAGACTCCTTATATGCGGAAAGCTGATGCATCTCAAATACATGCATTTATGTTTTGCTTTTAGGAGGCCACCTAGTGAAAATAGAGGGTACACAGGTTCACCTCTCCGTGCTGGTGCTGTGATATGGTTTAGGCAGGACACCTGGATTAAATCCCTTGCCCTGTCCAGATAAACTGGGGAAGTGTCAGGGAGAGGGAAGCACTGCCTGCATCCCACCAAGGACCTGAGCTGGTTGCTGTGGGAAGAAACTTCATCCTCCATGAACTGCATCAAGCTCTGTATTTCAAGAGGGTTTATCCTGTATTCTCTCTTCAGGTTGGGAAGCCTTGGGAAATGGGAGCTCAGCAGCACAGTCGACCTTGCACCTGAGATTTCTGAAAGTAGTTTTGTGAAGCATCACTAAGTATCTCCAACATGCATATAAATATTTCTGAGTATCAGTACCTTGAAGGATGGGTAGAGTGACACTTTTTGTTTCCCAGGAGTAACAGAAAACAAAAGCTAATCCTGTATGTGTCACGCTGTCCTCTTGGATCTTTTTAACCCTTCACTTCATGCTGGTATGGTTACAATTATCAGGAATCCTGTTGCTATCTAGATAGTTATACAAATTTAAGTTATTGAGCATGTGGAATCTCTGCTGAATATGATCTTGTTTTAGATCCAGAGAGTGGAGATTTTAATGGCTTGCCTTTAATATTTCTAATAAATTACAAGTTGAAATGACTAGTGTACCTCATAGAAAGATGTGAATTGCTCCTTGCTGCTTCCAAGAGTTGCCTCACTTGTTCTGAATTTGGAAATATTTCCAGTGGGCTGGAAGTGCTTTCTGAATTGCTAGATTACCCATGTTGTGCAGGCCAGGTCAGGATTCCTTTCCTTCTAGAACTGCTGTGTATTTATGCTAAGCTGCTGTCTGTCTGCAAGGTTTGCTCTCTGCTGCCCTTAGTTTATTGTTGGGGTCCTGTGTGTTTCCATGTGCATCCAGTTATTTTCTTCGAAGGAGTCGGTTCAAATAAAGGAGTGGAAACTTGTGTGAAACCAGTGACCTACATACAAGTGCTGATGGGCTCATGGTCTAAGAATGTGAGCTGCAGGCAGGAACCATTCTGTGGAATGTTGGTCTTGTCACTGAGTGCTTAGGAAGTCTTTTAATACAGGTATCCTTCCAAGGGCCATAGAAAATAGGTAATTTTTAAGCACAGTTTAGAGCTTCTGTACTTTTTTGTTTATAAGTTGATTGCTAATACCAGCTGATCCTTCTACAGTCATAGAAACATTTCAGTTGAAAAAGATCATTAAGTCCAGATCAAGCTAGCCACAAATACAGAAACAAAATAAATTCAGTGCAGGAAAAAAAGCCCTACTTGTGTTTTTTGTAAGAGCTTGACTGGTAGAGAAAAGCATTCTCAGACTGTCAAAGGCTGTTGTAAAGGGGCAACTCTTAAAGAAAAGAAACACATTTTTGAGTATTTATTTGCTTTTACTTATGGCATAATTCTTCTTATTGAGAAATACAATAGAAGAAAAAAGGTCACTGAGTCACATATTGTTTGCAAGCTCTAGAAGTGCAGTGAAGTGGTGTGAAACAGAAGAATGGGGGACAAACTGAGCAAGTTCTCCGGGAGGAAGATTTAATTTTGCCATGTGATTCAGCATAAAGAACTGCAGGAACAGGAGGGAGGGGAGTCAGAGCTGTCATGCTTATTGGGGCCATTTGCTTCTGGGTGACCTTGAACAATCAACTTGACCTCTGGGAGCTTCAGTAAATGGAAATAGGCAAAAAGCAATCTCACAGCAGTGTCACTTCTCTGAAATTTCTACAGTAATCTACCAGAAAGAAAAGAGAAGAAAGCTGAGCCTTCCAGCATCCCAACAACACCACCAAATGCTGCTGAAAGTAAATGTTTCTTTTTGCCCTCCTCTGTACTTCACTTTAGTCAGGTAAATAGTCCAGACAAGTGAGGGACTATTAATGTTCTATAAATTAGTATGCATAAATACAGTTCCAGAATCAAAATCTAAAAATGAAGCAGCAAATCAGTCTCTGCAGTTTACTTGGGGATTTTGTGTTGACTGCTCCCAGTAACTAGATGTGAGGTGTTTTACAGCCTGGTATAAAAAGCCAGAACTCCCAAACTGGGACTGACCCATACTGTCAAATGTCTCAAAAAAAATCCACAGGCTTGCTGACTGACTGGAAATATTTTTGTGATCTGCAGACTTTCTGAACTTTAGTAAACAGGTGTCATGGGTTGCATAAAAATGGCACAGTCTGATCCTGCTACTGACTTCCTGGTAGTCAGTGGGAATTTTGCCATCCTACCCTTTTTCATGTGTTGGTGGAAGATTATTTTTTATGATGCTCAGATTTGTACATCTTCTGGAGAGGGGAATTGTGTGAGGCTGTGGTCCTGTACAGAATGCAGACTGGGAGAGCTGGTTGTTCCTTTGTGTGGGTGTGAATGCTTCACTTTGTACAGTGTCTGCCAGCCAGCAGCAAAGGCTGGCAGATCGTTAGCATAAATCCCAGCAAATAGGATTATGGAAGTGTTGATGATGTTACTTAAGTGGCAGTACAATGGATTCTAGCTCAGTTTGAAAAGCATGGTATTAGTGGGCATTACCCAGTTAACTGGAAGTGTATATTCCTGGTACATTTATAACCAAGGAACCAATTGCATTTGCCTTTCCAGTTCTGTAAGAAAATAGGGCTTTGAAGAAACACATTATATGAACACATTTCCGTGGAGTTTGTTGATATATATAGCTTGTTCAAATGGTAATCTAGGAAAGCAAGAAATGAAAAATTATAGTAAAAGCAGAGTTTTGCATCATCATCAGTTCCTTCTTATCCTCTGACATGTGTTTAATATATAGGGTAGATTATGGACTGTGATCTAATTTACCGACGTCTCTTGCATTGAAATTGTGGAAACACCTTCTTTAATCAAACAATTCAAGTCTCTGGATACTTGCATAACACGGCAAAAACAATTTCTGATCTCATTGTGGTTTTTCTCAATTTCCTGAAATTTTAAGTGGATTAAAATCTTAGCTATTTCCAGAAGTAGTTTATTTGAGTAACTCAGACCAAATAGGCTGCATTAATTTAGTTTGTTGTCAAGAATTGTATGTTGGTAATTGTGAAAACATACAATTTTAATGTATCATATATTTAGATTATTATGGAAATTTACTGTCCTTGTTCCTCTCCACAAATATAAGTGTGAGAAATAAGAGGTCAATAGCTATAAATAAGCCAGTACCAATTTCTTAATGGGAATAACAGACAATGTTTACACTTTTCATTTGTTCCCAGGCAGACCTAATGTTCTGTGTGTGTCCACATCTCTTCTTCATTTCCTAGTTCAAGAACTCTCCGAGTGTTCAAGCCCTCAGTCTTGTGTGTGACCTGGAGCTGTGCTGGGAATCTGGCTGCCTCTGTTCTGATGACATCAAATGCTTCTTAAAAATTTCCCAGTAGAACAAAAGTTGCAGTCACCCACTGAACTGGGTTACAACAGTGACAACCCAGCATTCTAAGCTTGAGGCTTTCTAGTGTTCTTTGCCAGGTTGCCAAGGAGCTCCCCAAAAACTCAGTGACGGGACTGGAAAACTCTCAGTCTTTGGGGTTCACTGCAGGTGAGCTGGTCTGGACTTCAAACAAGGAACCAGAGATAACCTGCAGAGGATGGGTGGGGTGGATGTGTTGCTCAGCTGCTCTGGTTGGGAGGTTTGGCTGTACCTTCCATGCCAGGGGTGTGACAGCACCGAGAATGGAGATTTGAATGCCAGCCCCATCAGTCACCTGCTCTCACTGCAGGGGTGGAGCAGAGCAGGGCACAGCACAGGCACTGCAGCATTTTCATCCTTGTGGTTTCAGTTTTCTGCAACTCACGTGTGAAACCAGACTTTCTCAATTCCAACAAGGTTCTGCTTTTCCATGCTGCAAAACCTGGGATACAGCAGGAAGTTCTTGGTGCAGCCCTGGGACCAGGCGAGTTTCAGAAGACAAGGCTGGAGAGGCCTTGAGGGAAAGTCTGGGATCTCATGCGGATCCCGTGCCAAATCCAGCAATCCTTACTCACCTAAAGTGATTTCAATCACTTGAAGTTCAAGTTCTTCCCTTTAATTTCAGTAGGGGTGTTTCCCCCAAAGAAGGACTACATGATTGATGTGCCAGATTTGATTTCCTTGAGTGCTAATTTCTCAATTTAATCAGCTTGATAGTCACCTACAGTTTTGGAGCAACTTGGAGGAAGGAATGCTCTCATCCTTTCGTTGTTGTTGAATGCGGTCACATGAAGAACCTGAATACAAACAGATGTCTGTTTTTAAAAAGTCAGCATATTGTTGAAATTTAATATTTTTGTTAGCGTCACCGACAGAAATTTTATTGCAGAACACTCAATCTCTGGTTTGTGTTCAAACAATATTAAGAGATTGTTGCTGCACTGAAATTTGGAGGATTTTCAAATAAGATCATTCTGCAGCATCTATTTATTTATTTATTTATCTATTCAGTGTCTTGACTGGCAGAAACTGGAATTTGTAGCCAAAGTTCCTTTGGCTACTGCTCCTCACCTTGGGGAATGGGGTGTGGGCAGTGACCCGTGGTCTGTCTTTGCCTTTCCAGTTGTGCAGAGAAGAAGGAGCCTGAGCCTGTGTTCTCCTTTGCATCAAGCCTGTATAGGAAGCCAGAAGGTTGAAGCCAGGTCTTTGAAGCAGAACCAAGGGGCTTTTTAGTTGAGGGTGGTGGCTCGGTGAAGTGCCTTGGCAGTGCAAAGGGATGGACACAGGGACTGGGTTCCTGTTCCAGAGTGGGAGCTGAGGGAAAATGTGAGCAAATCGAACCATGAAAAAATATCAAATTCTTTCAGGTATTGTACAGGTTCATTAGCTACTGGTTCAGCAAAGCAATATTTAAATACTTTAAGTGCATATGAATCTGAGTAAGTCCAAACCTGTGTGTTTGCTTTCATGCACGTATTTAAGTTTGCTGAGGGGGTTGTCCACCATGATGGAGTTTGAGTAGCTCCTGCTAAAATCAGTCAGAGTTATCTAGAAAATTGTTTGCAGTCATTTCTTTACCATGTTTGCAGCATCCTCATTTTAAAGGGAAAAAAAAAAAAGAACTTTTTCAAGTGCTAAGAGCTAAGCTGGAAAGTTTAACTTAAAAATGTCAAAGGTCCTGTTGTCTGGGGACAGCAGCTTTTACTGCATAAATCTGCATTTGGCCAGATGGAAAGTTCTTACAGTTAACTGAGTTGACACGTTTAGCCCTTCAGTGCCTCAGGTTCTGCTTTCTTTTAAGGTGGGAGCTGGGAATGCAGAAAAGATGCAGCATATACAGGAAGAAGGTGAACTTCCTAAATTAAAATTTTGTTTTTCTTTACTAGATTAAAACATTATGTTGATGGAAACAGCACACGTTAGTCACTGGGAAATTAAAGAAGATATTTCAAATATGTTGGATCTGTTCTATGAAAATCACTTTAGAAGTCATCAGTGGATCAAGTCTCCTTGGGGTTATTGCAAGAACACTGGATAAAATCCAGTTTAAAATGAAGTCAGATTATGCTTGCAATAATATCCAAATGATGGGGTTAGTTTTTCCTGCCTGAAACAGCTGCAGATAGAATTGATGCTGTGTCTGCTGAATGAAGATGAAGATTTGTGTGCAGTGCTCCTTCTCAGAAATTCGTGCTTTTAAAAGCTACACCTGTTTTGAAGACCCAGGTGCCAGTTTTGTCATGCTTTCTCAGTCTGAATGCTGTTTGACTCTGAACATAAGCCTGGTTTAATCACAGTGATATCTTGCTGGATGTGATGTTACTCAGTGCTGGGGAGCAGGAGACTCAACCTGTCTGTGTAGTCATTTTGCTCTTGTGTACTATGTGAACACCTCAGAAATTATAGGAGTACTTCTGGGAGAAGGGAAGTTTTATCCTGATTCTGTGGTTTGTGATTTATAGAACACGTCTGGTTACTATTTTATCCAATGCAATAAAACAAGTCTTAGCTATGGCAGGATCTAATATGAAGCATTTTGACTAAAATGTGATTTATTCTATCCATCATCCTTGAGCCCATGAAAGGAGAAACTAAATGTCATGATTAATTTAACTCTTACAGCTGTAAATGAGTTTTTGGCTGAAAGACTGATGATAAAGACTTCTATCTTCCCAATGCTGTAAGCATTTTGGGAATTTCTCTGAAACCATCTCAGCTGCTTTCGATGTAAATACAAAAGAAAAATATTGTTAATTGCTCATCTTTGCTGTTAGCTAGTCCATTTTGAATCATATATAATTCCAGCAGACATCCTTCTTCCCGTTTCTAGGGCTGCTGTGTTGTGCCAGGCCACACGTCAGTCCCATCATCGCCCTGTCCACAGAGCACCCTCAGAGCAGGGATGGTCTGTCAGTGGAAATAAATTGTTAGATCAAGAATTGTTTTCTGACTCCAATTATATTGTAACATGCTCAGCTCAGTTGAAATACATTTCATGCACATCTCACCCATGATCCATCCTTATTGTCTTATGAGGGACTCACAGCCAGCATTTAAGAGACTCTGTGGGAACTTTCTGTGACTCCTGTTTGCTGCCTACTGCAGAGTGGAATCATGGCCTTGTACTTACAGAGCTGTTGCAGGTGAAAGTGGACATCTAGAGTCAGTGAAAGAATCTGACCAAACACATACAGACTGGAGATCTAAGAGAGTTGGAAAATATTTAGATGATAAAGTGGTTTAAATTATGTAATTTAATTTAAAAACCACAATTTAATGTCAACACATTTACATCTGATTTTCTACCAGTTCTAAAAAACTTCTTCTGAAGTTTATGCAGGTATGTCAGTCTATGAGTCTTTCCATCTGAATTCTTACCATCTCTTTTAAAATGAGCGTGATTGATCTTAACTGCTGTGAATTAGCTTGTTGCCATAAAGCCTATTTAATTTTGGAAATGGAGAGACAGCCTAGCTTTGAGACTTCTGTGCTGTACAAGTGGTGTACAGGAATTGAAATCTTGCTAAAACTCACTGTTAGAGAACTGGTCTGGTGTAAGCAGTCCCAGCTATGATACTTAGAAGTACCAGCCCGTGTATTGCTGTTTCTCCGTCCCACGTAACAAACTGTGCTACTCTGCATTTACTCAGTGGCATAACTTAAAGCTTGGAAGGTGTTCCAGTCAGGAAAAATGGAACAGAAACAGTTTTCTTGGTGCATCTGTGCATCCCAAGGTAGTGCAAATTTTGGATCAGGCTCTCATGTGTAGATGTTAAATATCTAATTTAAATACCATGCAGTGTGCCTGTGGCAGAGATCTGTCTGCAGGAACTCCCAGTTGTAACTAATCCATCTTCCTATTTAATATCGTGAAAATACCTCCATATGTTTTGAATCTCTTTGCGTCTTCACTGCAGTTCTCCAGAGTGTGCTATTAATTTAATTTGTGATTTGGTTCTGTGTTTGTGTTGTGTGTAGGCTGGTCAATACACAGGCAATAAACTCTGGAGTAGCTGAAGCGTTTGCATATGTCAGGTTTATCTGCACAAGTGCTTGGTAGGGTTACTGTCCTCGGGTACATGGTCACAGAAGCTCACTGGTCTTTCAGAGAGCCACAAAATTAAAAATATTTATTTCATCGATAATCTCCTTCTCAGACTCTATCTGAATAGGTCATTTGCTTGGCAGCATCTCTTGCTCTGTAATTATTAATTCCAGAAGAATAGCAGCAAATGCAACTCGAGAGCTCCTATATTTTTCCTCTGACTCTCCTCTGTTTCCTGTTAAAGGCACAGTTGTTGCACTAGATGAAGTTTGGCTGTTCCCTTGCAATGGCAGGGTAGTGCCAGTTCATGTCTGTGCTCCTGTTTCACTGCCCAGTATTTTGGAATTTAGGAAAATGCCAAATAAAAGAGTATTGAGTGAGGATGGGTATTTAATTGCTTTCATTAGTCTGGGTATTGAATCACAGTGCAAAACCCTCTTGTGTTTCTTGTTAAAAGAAGCAATGGATTTTTTCCCCCAAATCCATGATTATGCTCTCTGGATTGGGCATCACATTGAGCAGGCTGCTTACAGGACTTAACCAGCTTATTTTCACCAGAGGAGCAGGCAGTATTTCAGAAAGGGGGAGGCTGAGCTGCTGAAAGCTTGTGTGTGCAGATATAGTTTTGAAGTGTTTGAGCCAGTACTGAATGGTTTCAATGGAAAATGGATAATGGTTAACATTAGCTTTTGTACAGCTGCTTTTTGGCTAAAAGAGAGGTAATTTATATATAAAGTCTGTGAGTGTGATTCATTATTTTTCACAACAGTGGTTTGCTGAAGTTTCCCCTTCTTTGCCCCTCAGATTCTTTAGTTAGTAAAGCTACCTCTGCTGTTCCAGCACGGTTTCTTCCCCTGTAAGGTCTGTACCAGGTGAACCCTAAATCACAAACTGCTTGCCCTCCATTTTTGGATAATATTTGTTAATAGTTTACATATTTGGCTGCAGTCTTACTGCCAGACTTGAAAGGATTGCTGCATTACTGCATTGCACTGAGTCCAACTTAGGGTAGGGGCAGGGAGAAGAGCTGTAGCAAATTTTCAGGGAGCTGTAGTGATGTGTCCCTCTTTCTACGCTATGTGAGCAAGCATTAATTGATACAGACATTTAAAAATGACTTGCACAATTAAACATTCATTCCCTCTCCCCCTTAATTGCTTTGGGAAGAATAAATGTAACTAGGCTGGACACGGTTTATTAACTTAGCTTTCTTGAGGGTTTGGAAACGTTTTTGCAATGTCCCAGACTCCACTCACATTCTGTATTGTTTTGTGTGGAGTAGCCTGGCTGCACAGGCACAAAGCAATAGGTTAATCTGCCTCACACAATCATTGTGAGGTGATTATAAATTTAACACCTTAAAATTAATTTTCAGAAAAGTGAGAAACTTCATTATTTCAGATCTTTGGAATGGTTCTGATACTTTCACACGTAGGTAACTGTTGGCTACTGTGGTATGGAAAGGAAAAAGTGAAGTGTTAAACAAATGTGCCCTGTATTGCTCCCTTATGGTGGTAACAAATATGTTATCATTTCAGAGAAGAATTTTCTAGTTTTGAAGGCTGTACTTAATTACCAGGTGATCATCCTAATAATTTCATTATTAAGAGATTCATGGTTTGACCTCCAGCATCCTATGAAGACATTTTTAGTGACGTGGTTCAAGGTAGAAACTAAGGTGTTTCAGGGTATGTAAGACAGTTGGAAGCAGTGTCAGCATATTTCATTACAGCAACCTTTAAATCACAGCCTGAAACCCAGATATATGTCTCTGATGTTTTCTAGGCACTTGATGCAGCAGTTATTGTATGGGTTGCTGCTGGCATAATATTTAGGATAATTGGTGATAAATTTTTAGAAAGATTTTGAAGTGTTATTACTTACACTCTTCTACTCTGTTATGCTCACAGCTCTCCATTGAGCAAACTGGAAATGCTTTCCTTATCCAACTTTAGGGACAGAAAATTATGTACTTTAATTATGCTTTCTGCAGCCCAGAATGAGAGGTAGGATAGGCAGGGCTGAAATGTCACAATGTACTGCTTTCCAGAGACAAAAACTGACTTACTGGAAATATTTTTACAATCAAGACTTTGTGCTCCTTGGTGCAATTCTCTGGGACAGACTCCAGCCAGGTGCAAGAAAATCTTCCTGCTTTCTCATTTTGAACTCTGAACATATGGGCATCTAGGACTGTGCTGGAGCATTTACATTTCTTTGGGGAGAAGCCACAGTGAGAGCTTTATTCCTGCAGAAACTGTTTTTATTAACAGTAACAGTTTCCTTGATGGTGAACAACATCTTAACGTTTACTGCAGGACAGCAAATATATTCTGCTGTGTATATATGTATATATATATATAAAAAATAGATACTGCTGTATCTATTATAACTGGGCACTGTGGAAGGAAGCAGGAGTCAATAAATAAACACAGGAGGGCTTGTGTACTCTGTGAGATCTTAGATTAGGAAATGGAACCCTTTAAAAGAGCACAGTTAGTGCTCCACAGTGGTGGAGATTCTGCAGGTCTCCACAAGTAAATGGTGCTTAATGATTCCTTCCAGTGGAAATTTTTCTGTGACATGTAATATAGATTTCCATGCTACAACTGTGGCCCATTACCTCCTGTCCAGTTCACAGCCCACATAGGACCACTTCTCTCCCCTTCTGTACTTTATTTCTACCCAGAGAATGTCATCCCCTCTGTTCTTTTCAAAACACCACCATTATTTGAGTCTTCGCTCTTTAGTTGTGTTTTCTAGAACACTGGTCACTCACTGTCTCCTCTGGCTTGTCTTCCCCTGGGCCATGAGAAGTGGATGCAGTGCTCACTGAATGTTAGTTCCTGATGTGATTTGTGGTCTGTCTTCTGCTTTATACTTACCCGTACAGTACTTGCTTTTTTTTGGTAAAGTTCATGCCTTTAGTGTCTCATGTGAAGTGAAATCCACTGTCACTGCTCCAGATTCCTTGTGTAATTACTGCTTCTCCATTAGTTTTGCATTCTGTGTTTGTGCAGGTGGTTGTTCTGTCATAAGTGTAGGATATCACACCAATCCCTATTACATTTCATCCTGCCTTTCCAGACCCTTCCCCAAGCTGTCAACATCTTTTTCAAGCTCTAATCCTTCCCTCCAATATTGTTGCTGTCTTTCCCAGCTTGGTGTTACCTGTGAATCTCTCTCTGTATTCCATAATCTACCTCATTCATGAAAACAGAAGCTGGAACTATGCTTGGGAAAGATCTTGCAGATTCTCACTCAGGAGGTACCAAATCCCAGCCAGTGAACTACTGAGTGTAGTTTTGTAAACACTTTTGCACATCCCTTATTGTAACTTCTTCTAGATGCTGTCTGAGCTTGAAGAAGTGTCAGACACCTTAGAAAAGCCAAGCTAAATCACAGCCACTGCTTCTCCTGCATACAGAGCCTGTTTGCAGAAGGAAATTAAAGGGGTTTGAAAAGATTTTTATCTTGACAAATCCATACTGGTTGCTACTGCTGCCCTGATTTTTTATGGGTGTTTAAGAACACTGGGGTTGAATTCTTGCGGTATTTTTTCAGGAAATGAAACTCAATTGACTTGTTCAGCATTTCTCAGCTCCTCCCTGTTCTGCTCAGAAGCTGTCACTGTCTAGTTTTTGCCATCTGACACAGCCTCCAGAATTCTCAAAGATAAAACTGCTCTGAGACTGCCTCAGGAATTTCTACCAGTGCTGAGGAGTGTGTCTGTGAGCCCGACTGCTTGGGGCACCCCAGGGCTGTCTGCCTGTTCTCTGACTGCTGTAAGGCCTGATGGCAAAACCTACACTGTGAGCTCTTCCCACGTGTCTCCAAAAGCAAACTCTCTGGGAGAATATGGGGGATGAGAGGAGAAAGTTGCCATGTACTTAGTTTAGTGTATCCAGTTCTATTTATTGCATGTGATGCTAATCTAATCAAATGTGTGGGCACACGGACACATCAGGTTGGAAAGGACTCTGGCATGCAAATTCCCTACACTGGTGACTGCATCCTTCCCCCAGGCCTTTTACAGCCCTGCCCCGAGCAGCCCAGCGCTGTGCTGGGAGGAGTGGGGTGGAGAGTAATGCCACAGATGAGACAGATCCCATATTCCCGGGGCAGAACTCTCAGTGTGAAAATAACCTTTTACCAGACACTCATTTTCCCCTTAGCTGAGAGAGGTATGGGAGGTGAGGAGAGAGCTTCATCTCTGTTGTTTTGAAATCTAGTTGCCAAGAGCATAGAGACTGAGTGCCTGGGTCAGAGCTACTGGAGACCAGCTCCCAGCATCAGGGATCAGTAACTGCCTGCCAGTGCCTTCCAGTTGGATTTTCCCAGGTTCAACTTCACTGAATTCACACCTTTCAGTTTTCTGCAGCAATCTGAACATCTAGCAATCAAGGCACACAAACTCTGAAAACCTGAAAGAAAAATTAGAAAGCAAATTTGCCAAGAAATCTTGAGCTTCAGCAATGATCATTATAGCTTTTTATATAAGAATAGCCTTAAAAATAAATGTAATGTGAAACACTGGATGTTCAGAATTTTATCTGCTATCAGAAGGAAAGCAGCTTTCAAGTTAACTGACTGAGCTGCGGGTCACTGGCATCCTAGTGAAAACACTGTTCTAATGAACGTTCATTTTTTAAACTGATGTTTATGAGAATGAAGGAAATAAATATCTTTGAGTATGTAAATAAAAGTACAGAATGTTTTAACTAAACCTTAAGAATTTATATGCCTATTAAAGGACTGTGGCAGGAGGCCATGGAAATACACTTAGGACATTTTAGACCAAATAGTAGCTATATTAATATTTAAATGAGTACAAGTCTATTTTAGTATTTCAGAAACACTCATCACCCCATAATAGTTTTATTTTCTAACTTAAGACAATCTGTAAGTGTGTAAGTAAGGCTCAGTCAGAACATGCTGATGTGTATTTCCTAAGGGACAGTGATAGTCACTCCAGGGCTGACTTTTACCTTCTGCTTGTTTCTGATTTTATTCTTTCTGCTGGGACTGCTCAGGTGGTAGTTTCTTGGTGTTATTCCAGAGCAAAGAATCTTCAGTTACAAACCTTTTAGAAAAGGAGTTTAGTCTCCTCTCTTGCTTTTCCCATTGATGCATCCTGTGTATAACAAGTGTAAAACTTGTTTAGTTTATACAAGCACAGGGAGTGGATTTTAAGTCCGTGTTCATCAAAGAGGTTATTAATCAGAGAGGTATGAAATGATTTCTAGTCTATTAATCAGTCCAGGAATTGGATTTTTTGGAAAAAAAAGAAGTGTTTCAGAGTCATTCCTCCTCTGGAGACAGCAAGGAAAAAGCAGCAGGGAATGACAAGGATTGTTATGGGTTTATCCAAAATTACTTGCCTGGGAATTTTTGGCAAATTCGATTTGTTTAAAGAAACTAAAAAAATTGAGATAACTGTAAACATTATTATTGTCTCTTAGTTGTGCACTAGAAGTAAAATGAAAGTTGATTCCTATATACAAAATCTTTAAAAAGATTGTGTCATCATCTTATAAGTAATGAAGTAAAAAAATTTATTTTTAAAAATAAAGTGATAGGTTTCTTCCTTTCTCCAAGCTAAATAACTCGGAGAAGCCTAACTTCAGAAAGCATTCTGACTTCAATGCAAACTGTACTGCTCAGAGCAAGTTGTGTTTAAGAAAGACAATAGGAGATTTGCTGCCAGTCATGTAACAAAATGAGTCTCATTTTTGTATGTGGGAGCTTGATGGTGAGAAACAGCAGCGTTGTGTTCCCTCCTCACCGCTGTCACACTGGGCTCCTTGGTCCTTCTTTATCTTCAGATCAAGGAAAGGTTGGGATGCACTTCCCTGAGGAGTGACTTTTTACCTGGAGAAGAGCATGTCATGAGTTGACATGAGGCAAGGCTTTCTCTGGATCCTTGTTTGGAGTTGTATTAAATACTAGAGATCCAGGTATTACACTCATGGGCTTTTCAGGACAAAGCATCGCTTCAGTCAGTTTTGGTGTTCACATCCCGAGTTCACGTTTTAATAGGAGAGAGACTTCTAAGACATTCAACTTTGTGAACATAAATATGCTTGCTTAAGAGATGACTGAAAGCCTTTGTCTGGAATGCTGCTGGGGGCTTCACAAGCCTGAACTTGAATCTCCTTTCTTCTCGTCTACGTTTGGCATTTATTATTCTGAAGAGGGACATGAAGTCCTCCTCCAGTAGAACTGATTTGAATAAAACTGCCCAAGCTCTCTGTGGAAAGGCTGAAGGCAGGATTTGAAGGTGTATTTATTAGAGGTGCCAAAATATTGATTTATATAATTTAACATTATTTGATTTTGCAGATTTTTGAGGCTGCTAGTGTGCTGATGGAGATAGAATCATATTTCAAAGTACAGATCTGGATGCAAGCTGAGATTCCAGAGGCCAGTAAGATTCTGATAGAGACAAATAGAAATAGTCAGTTCTTTCCAAGTTTAAAGACAGCCAGAAAGCAGTATCAAGCTCCTTCCAGAACAGCCCAAGCTAAGAGCATTTGGGAATGATAGCTCTCAGCCTCCCTCAGGAAGTGGCCAGCACTTCATGGGATGCAGCACTTTATGGTGATTTTTCAGATGAGAAATTGCACTGCATGTAGCAGGTTTTCATCTCTGATTAGTGCCAGTATAAATAAATATATAAATCTGGCTGGAAAATGAGATTGTTTAGATTAGTTGTAATTTTTTTTCTCAGTAGTTTGGGCTTTAATCATATGTTTCCTAAATATTTTCATTTTATTTTTAATAAATTCTATATAATAACACTTCAAGAAAAAACATCTTCCATGAAATCCTAATAGTCTATCTTCTACATACAGTTTCTAGAGAGTGTTAAACCATACACTAACTAAATGGTTGATTTAATCAGACTTACATGAAGTAGCCAGTTACACCAGCAAAAGAGTGAACTGGTGAGGAGAAAACTTCCCTACTGTTAGAAGCACCTATGCTGGACATTTTGGACAGTGATGGGTGAAGACCCATCATCTTATGAGGATTTTATTGATACAGTTTTAACTATTGCTGGATATAGGCAGAAGCAAAAAGTTTTGAGTTTAAGCTGCTTGGTTTTATTGTACTTATCTTGCAATGTCTTGATAATTCTGATATTCTGTACTGGGAGCTGTTAGGAAAAGCCCCACCAGAAGTGCAGTCCACGTGAAGCTGCCACCTCCTGACTGCACTGGGGGCTGGAGAGGGCAACTCCTGTGCAGTGGGTGTAGAGTGTAAGTGATGGCTTGGAAATAAAGGTAAATGCCTTTTAAAAACACTTTTCTTTTTCACTGATAGAGAACTTTAATCTCTGTTTGCACAGGGCAGTGGAGACATCCAGTGGCCAGTGACTGACAAATGGTTGTCTCTGGATTCTGATTGCCAGACACATGAAAGGCTGATGTGAAAACAGACAGTTTTAGGAGTTGGGGTTTTTTTTTCCCTTTAAATTCAGAAGAGTCCCTGATGCAACACAGTAAAAACTAAGGTCTGTAGAAGAAACTGTATTACCTGGTCATGTCGTTTAAAGGGGTACTGGCCTTGAGCCTCTGTTAAACATAGAACTTGTGGCAGTTGTACTGAAGCCAACAGTTCTTACTAGTCAGGTACTCATTGAACCACTTGATAAGTGCTTTGCTGCACCGAGGCCAGCAGCACATTGACATCACAGTTTAGATTTAAGTTGCATCTTAAGTTTTTGTAGACAAATGTGCATGTATTGATTTAAACTTCAAATGAAAAATTCAGTTTTGAGCAATGGCTGAGGAAATTATTATTAACAAAGCAGCAGCAAAGGCAAGGGATTGAGGGTTGTGTTGTGGTCCCCAAAGCCTTGGACTAGACTTGCACAGTGGTCAGAAATACCCTCAACTGGGAAAGAGTGGCTGCCTTGCAGTATGCAGTGATTTGAAGCAGGCACAAATGTTTATAGTGCTTTATTTAATTATGACTCAATAATGACATTTGTAGGATTTCTCCAGTGCTGTAAAAGCTGTAACCAGAGCAGAAAAGTACCTATTCAGATAAAGATCCTCTGCCATTCCCAGTGTAAATGCCTAATATTCAGAGGAGTGATGCTGCTGTCACTGTGCAAAAATCCTTGCTGTGTCAGTTATTGCTATTCCTACATGCTGTTAGAAAACCCAGCTTTAAAGGTTGTAAGGCAGCCCTTTGGATTTCTCACTCTAGTAGAAGTAATTCAAAATGCAGACATGACTGAGCTCATAGTAGACAACTCAGAAGCTTTTATTAAACATCACAACTTCCCAAATATCTACATTCCTCTCCTTTTCCAGTGGGACCAAGGTAGAACATTCCTACTAGGCTAAAACAAATTTTCAGGTAGTCAAAACAAAATAGAATTTCATAAAAGCACATCAAATTTACATCTTCTGCTGATTTCCAGATGTCCAACTGGTCAGGAGCGACTCGTATGCATGTGTTTTTGTGAATTATTTGTTTCTAGTTGGTTTCTTTTAATTTCACTGGATAAACTTTCTAGCTATTTTTAATGCATGACACAAAATCTATAAGATATTTTTAGTAGTTTTTTAATGGCAGAGGAATTTGGGAGGAATGGAGGTACCAGGAAAATAGAAGTAAAGGACAACACTTGGAAGTTTCTTATTGGCATAAACACTAACTATGAGGACAAGATTGTGGAACATTGGGGCCTTTTGCTTTCTGTGAGCTTTCTGTTCACTGAAGAGTAGAACAAACTGTGGTATATTCAGGTAAAGGTGAAGAATTTTTTTGAGTGATATATTCCTTCTTGGCTTCATATTTCTTAAAATGTACATGCAGCTTCATTATAAAAGCTTGATTTATTTTTTCACTTAATAGCAGAACTCCAATAAAGACAATATTTCAAAAATTTATTAAGTTGTTGAGACAAGGTGAAGTAATAAACATCTTTGCTACATGAGAAAATGAAAAGTGGAAGTAGAAAAAAAAAGGGAAATGTTCCTCCATCACTGGAATGAAGAATGGAAAATGTTTTTTGAAAAAAAATCTGAACCAGGGTAATAAAAGTTTATAAGAAGTTAACAAAACTGAAAGGGACAAAGAAAGAGAAATATACACAACCTTTTCTGGTTATTGTCAAGAGATGTTCCCAAGCCTAATAAGGACAAAGTATCAAAAGAGACTCAAATAAAACAGACCACATCACATTACTATTTCTGTTGGAGAGGCCAAATGTTGTTACATGCTAATTATTTCCTGGAAAATGTTTGCATATTGTGATTTAGAAATCTGGCAACAGGTAACTGGTATAAAAAAGCATTATTCCTTCTGGCCACTTCAAACACTTGTAACTGTCCATCAGTGGAAAACCAACCTGCTTTGGGTTCAGTTTTCTCTTATGGACCTTAGAGCCTCCTAAACTGCAAAGCTTGAGCTGATGTTGCAGTGCTGATAGCTAAGCTGACATAGTCTAAGGGAAATTTTAAGTAAAGTAGCTCTGCTTTCTTGAAAGCTTTGTAGAGAATGTGGTGTGTTATGTTTCCTTCTTTGTGTAGGAAGCTGCACAAGCTGGGTTGCCTGCATGCAGTAGTACAGTAACACTTGTCATCCACCCTGAGCTCCGCAGGTGATCACTGCTGGGTTCTCTTTAGTGGGGAATTGTCAGATTTAGGTCTGTGCCTGCCTGGTGTGTCACTCTGAGTCTGCAGTGGAGCTGTCAGCTTACAGCCACAGCAGTGTGCAGAAGGACTAGGCTTCTTCCAGTACTGTCTTGGACCTGCCTTTGTTTTCCTGGATGTACACGTCTTGAAGCACTTCCTATATGAAAACAGAACCTTTAAGGGGCCTTAAAGACCATCTCATTCCAACCCTCCTGCCATGGGCAGGGACACCTTTCATTAGACCAGGTTGCTCAGAGCTTTGTCCAGCCTGGCCTTGAACACTTCCAGGGATGGGGCAGCCACAACTTCTCTGGGCAACCTGTGCCAGGGCCTCCCCACCCTCACAGGAGAATGTCAGTCACCTGCAAGTGTATCCCTGCAATCCCACAGCACTGATAAGCTTTAACTGAAGTAGATGTTACGTGGATAGACATGAGCACATCTCTTAAAAGTTTTTCCAGTGTCTGCTATGCCCCATTACACTTCCTGCAAAGCAGATTCATTGCTTTTATCATGAGTAAATACTGAATTACAGCCCATGGCAAGCTGGGCCCTGAAAATAACTGAGCTATGCAGAGACAACTTGTTCCTGGAACAATTGTTTCTGACACATCATGGATGTGTCTATTTTGGCTCGTTATTGAGAAGCACTGAAGTTGACTTTACAAGGCAGTGTGCACACAGAATGAAGCCTAATTTAAATTTGCTTAATCCTATAATGTAGTGTTAACATGAATGTGAAATTTGCTTGCCAAGAGTGTGGATGCCACTTCTCTGTGGGCACCCTCGAGGCATGTTTCTCAAATTGCAGAGCTTGTTATTAACTATTTTTAGATATTTAGGCAAACTTACAAAAACTGACAAATGGTAAAAGCATTCTGTAATGTTCAGTGGAGAACTAAAACTGCTGTGTAGATAACAATGAGGAGTCTGGATCTCACATTAGATTAAGGTTTGGACTGAGGAACCATCAAGGAGGTTTAGTATATTCCAATCCCTACTCACAGCATGGGGAACATGAAATTCCTTTGTTGTATCATTTATTGTAATTGCACCTACAGTCAGTGTTCTCTGTGGCAGGAGATTCGATGTGTGTGCCATGACAGACAGTACATGCTCCAAGCAGCTGCAGTCTCAGGAGCTGAGACAGCAAGGAGGAACTCGGTACCTTCTGTCAGGGCAGTCAGTGTCTGATTGTGCACGGTGTCATCAGTTCACTGATCACTTGCATTCTGATTTGACTTGGGCATTATTTCCTGGGGGTTTTTTTGGTCTGTGGTTATTTTTAATTTCCCTTTGAACAACCAAATACATTATTTATCAAAGGTATTGTGGTTGGAACGCTCTTTCTTGTAACATTTTTTCCTAAGAATATCATTAGATTGAAATTCCGTGCATTGGCAAGCTGCCTGCCAAGCTCTCTCTGTATCTCTTCAAGCTTGCTGCCTAGTAGGTCATCCACAGCTTGGCCTCCTTATCCACCATGCCTGTGCCTCCTGCGGCCTTTCCTTGCGCTGGGGATCGGTGAAGGTGGCAGAAGATGAAGGCAGGGAAGAGCTGACATGAAATCCAAATGCTCTCCCTGCATGTGCTTTGGTGTGCGGGATCAGGAGGTGGAAGGTCTGAGCAGAGAGTGGAGACAGGAGCTGTGCAGGGCTGGCAGGTTTTGCTCCTGTGACAGGTGGAATGTGCAGCCACACACATTGCCCTGGGCTGTGCCAGCCCTACCCAGCGCCAGGGAAGGCGGCTGCAATTTGGGCACTGTGCCACTCACTGTGGCACCAGGGCAGCTCAGCACAGTGTTAGCATTTGGAAATACTCTTTCTCAGTGAAATGCAAACAGGTCTATTCATAAGCTCTCAAGTGGGAATGTTTCCAAAGGGGTGACTTTCTGCCTTTTCAACCGTGCGTGGGCTTTAGATTTGAGCTGGGCGTTTTGTGAGGTCACTGATTTTTTACACTTTCATTTAAGGAAACCAGTGAGTGCCAGTCTCAGTGGGATGGGAGTGAGGTGGTGCAGAGAGGCTGATTTGCCCCCCGCACACGACACCATTGCTGCCAGCACTGCCCGGCCCTGGCTGCTTTCCTTGTGGCCATCAGCTCCCTCAGGGCCCAACCTGCTCGGAGGCAGCACGGGCAGAGCTGTGCTCCTGGGAATGGCTGGGCCCGGGGCAAGTCCCAGAGAAGAACAAGTGTGTTCAGCTGCAGGGAAGTTTTGGTTATTGGCCCAGTTGTTTCAGTGTCTCTCGAGGGAGTTTTCCCCCTCAGGCCCTGCCGTGTTTGGCAGGTGCTGCCCTCGCCCTGAGGCGCCGGCGGTGGCCAGGCCTGCCCACAGTGCTGGGCCTGTTCAGCCCCGTCAGGGTGACACTGCCTCGAGCTGGGAGCATGTCGTGGGCTTGGACAAACCTGTGCATTCTCAGTAGTGGGATTAAAAGATCAGGATTATTCTTTGAGTGTCAACCTTTGAATCCCAGTGGAGGACAGTTTGTCCCTTACTCCCTCGTGCTTCCCAGCGGACGTGCTGCTGCTGTCCCTCCAGAGGGTCAGCGGAGACAACTCAGCCTGAAATGCTGCTGAAAACCCACTTTGAACTCCAGCCACTGATTATAGTGTGATAACATCTATGGCTGCCCTATGATGCACAGCAGGTGCAGTTTGTAATGAAACATGAAGTCTCAGTGTCCTTGCTGGTGAAGCGGAAAGGGAGGGAACTGTGCTGAGGCCCTGTTTTAGCATGGCTGGGTCTTACTCCTCGTAAAGAAATGTGGAAGGTAAGTTTCAGCAGAGGATTTGAAAAAAACCTCCTGAGTCTTGCAGTTCAGAGAAGACCAGGATATCCCTGAGACTTTGAGAGAAAAGTACTGATTTTTTTGACTGAGATACTTTTTTAGTCTGTGAAATGAAAACCAAACATTACATGTTACCAGGTTTATTTACCAAAGGCACCTTCTTTAGTTAAATCAATAATGACTGTGTCTGGTAGAACCTGTGTGGTAGCATTAAATTTCACCCAAGTTCACTTTTTAATAAGGTAGGATAAGGTGTGAATTTCCACAAAGACTTGCTTGTGCTGAGGTGGGCATGTGAATGAAAAGCAAATACATTAAGAGGACATGTTGAACAGTACCTATATATTGAACTGTCTTAGTAAATGTGTCACTTAAAAGAGCCCTTTTTTTTTTTTTTTTGTGGAAATGTGTCTTGCTGCCAGCTAGTTTGGAAGGTCTTCACCTACAAGCCTTACTGTGTTCCCAGAGGTCAGATAGATCCTTTTGTAAAGTCTGGGATCAGATGACACGGTGCTCAAAAATCGTGCCTGTGTGGAATCAATCACTTCACAGCTCCTTGTTTAACTGACATTTTATGTCCAGTTGCCAAGCCAATAGTGCAGCTTGACCTACTGCTTAAACTATAAAACCTCAAGAGTTGTGGCAAAAAACAGGGTAGAGGAGGGTGTCAGCATAAGTGTGAGGTTAATAAGCAGTGGAGTAGTTTTTAATACTGTGGTGTCTTGTTTTACATGGGAATTCTAAAATGTGTTCTGTAATTTCTACATCATACACAATAATACATAATGCTGACATAAAATCCTGTGGGAAATGCCCCTCATTCAACAGGGGCGATTCAGTTAACAGATTTTGCTCTTTGTAGAGAAGGTTTTTTGCATCTTTCATGTCTGGAAACATTGTCTTTAGGTAGCAGCAATTGGTATATGCCTAAACAAGGTAATACCTTATCAAAAGAATCTGAATACCAAAGGCTAAAGGGTTATAGGGTTTGTTTGTCATTAAAGTCTGATTGATTGATTTGAGGTCAAAGCCAGTGACTGTTCTAATATTTCTTTTTATATGAGCAGGAACAGTTCCTAATAAAAAAAGAATGAAACACAGAAATTATGAAATGGGAATAATTTTTTACAGAGAAAGTCATCTCAGTCTGGTTGGGATTGTTACTGTGCTGCATTAGCAATGCATGGGGCTGACCTACCATAGCAGAAGTGAAGGAAGAGACAGGTCCAGACAAAAATTCTGTGCTTCAGCAGTTAATTTCTTCATCTTTGAGTAGCACAAAACTTGTATTGGGATCTGGAAGGACAGCTGATAATTTAAAGAATAAATATTTTAAAGCATCAAAAACAAATGGGAGAGAATCAGGAGAGGAAGAGTATAGGAATGTGAGGTTTCGGGACACTTTGAACTAAGGGCAATCAACATAAAAGATAAGGATATTTCAGAAACCCTAAATGGCTTGTTTGACTTGATTTTGGGGAATTGGAAGATAAGAAAATGTACACTTTAGAGGTGCTGCTTGATTGCTGGTGTTGCATGTTATAAAAATAGGACACTTTGAGACACAGCAAAGGACAAGTTGACTTAAATTGTAATAAATCACTGAAACGGGATTGTATTTATTTGAGAATTCTGGATATAGTTATGTGTGAAGTGATGAAGCTGCTAAGAATAATGCTCAGTTTGTCATTAAACCCAACTGTTACACTTGGAAATTGAACTGCAGGAAATACCTCAGCTTTTTTGTTTTGTTTCCCTTTTTTTTTTAAGTAACTAAGTGAAGTCCTTGGAGTGATAAGATAGTGAATCTATCTTAGAAAAAAGTAGCCAATGGAAAATTGCCTTGTTGAACGTGAATTCTGCAAAAAAAGGGAATGAGATAAACAGATCTTTGACCTCACTTAACATTAGTAGAGGTTTTTAAGGATTTTGTCAGAAGATTGCCAGACACAGTAGATGATGTGGATGAGTGGCAGTTAAATCTCTGGGTGAGGGGAAATGGAAGATCCAGATTTCAGAATGGGTCTGTACAGGGGGTGACTGAAGCTGAGCTGAAAGTTCAGTACTTTTACAGAAACCAGATATTTGATATAATTGATATATTATATTTGATATAATTGCATTTATTTATTTTGGCTTTTTGTTATGTCTTAGCTGAAGATTCAAAAATGCACCGAAGTCAAGTAGAAAATCCTTTGAATACAATGTTGTAGCAGTTATCTGGGGTGTACAGCACCTCCTTTGACACATGAAGTAGTGGGTTTCTGTTTCAGGTTAGGGCATGAGCTGAAGCTTGGTGATGTGAGGGGAAAGTATTGTCAAAAGAAGAAGGATTTCTGTTTGTGCCTCACTGCCACTGTGTAGCAGTGCTACTTGTGGTTGGAAAGAAACGGAAGGTATTGTTATTTCAGTCAGCAAATAGGGGTAATAAGCTGTGAGCAACTTTGACGTGACAGATGATTTGCAATAGAAAGGCTACACAGATGCGTTAACAAACCTGATAGCAGGAGATATGTGGAGTGTTAGGCTGTATCTGTTTAAGGAACAGATTTTTACAGGAGAAGATAACATTTTTTGCTTCTTGTCTCTTGTGTTCCTCTCACCCAGAGTTCAGTGGACTGATTTCCTATTAGTTGTTGCATGTCAGCAGAAGTCTTGGGGGTTTGCATAATGATGAGTTTTATGAATTTTTAAGCATTAAAGAGGGTTTTTGTGGTTTTTCCTTAATTTTCTCCTGACCTAAGGAATAGTCACTAAAGGGCAACTTGTAAAAATGAAGAGAAAAAAATATATTTTTTTAAAATTTACATCTGTTTTGTTTAATATGTTTCTTGATGCTGGATGTAGTTATGCTTAATTGACCTGAACTGACCAGTGACTATCAGTGAGCCTCATTTGATGCACATCTGTACAATTACAGTGTAATTTTGCTGCCACTTAGGAGTCATGAAATGCCATAACATATTATTATGCTTTAAGAAGCCTAACTGGTCAACATTTGTTATGGAACTACAAATACACATGATCATTTAGTGAAGTATCTGTCACTAATAACTGAGGTGTGTTGTGTCTTACCTTGGAGTTGGTTTTCAATCACCATCCATTCGATGTGGTCAGTTGGCCTGTTTGTTCCTTCCTCTCAGGCTTTACTGTTAGTCTAATGAGCTTTTCCTTTTTAAGTATTTGTCATGGTGACTTTTGTGTCTTCCCGCAGTGAAGGGAAGCCAGAAGTGTGAGCTGAACTGCCGGGCCATCGGGTACCGCTTCTACGTGCGGCAGGCGGAGACGGTGATCGACGGCACCCCCTGCGACCAGAACGGCAGCGCCATCTGCGTGGCAGGGCAGTGCAAGGTGAGCTGCTGCCCCTGCCCACTCTGCTGGGCACTGGCGAGACCTGGGGGTATTGTCTTCGACTTCTTTTATTTAGCTTATTTTTTTAAAGCAGATGTGAAAAACGTATTATTACAGGTTTGGGTTTTTTCTTAACTAATGTTTCTATCTACTGACAACAAACAATGGAATGCTAAAGGATGGATTCAGCTTAAATAAAGAAATACAGTGTCTTTCTTTGATTCAATTTTAGAGTGGAAATATTTTTCTCAGTCTGCAGCAGAATGGTTTCTCTTGATTGCTTTACAGCTGCTGCCAGTCTAACTTTTCTGATTGGTCCACATTTGCCTCAGGTCTTACTGGCTCTCCATTTACTCAGCAGTGATGTTCTCTTGGAAAATATTTGAGTGAATGGTTACTTTTCACAGATTCAGAAGGAGCCCCTGTGTTGACTTTTTGCAGTTTACTGTGTAGATTCCCTTTGCAAGGAATAAATACACTTTCTGCAAGATGGCAGCAATCTTAAACAAAATGTTACAGTGTTTAGAAAGCAAAAAGGAGTTTGTAATCTTTCAAGTAAAGTTAGTAAAAGAAATCTGTTCCTAGCAAGGGGCATTTGACGCTTGGCTGATGTTTGCTATATGTGTTGGCAAAAGAAGCAGAAGTGGGTCAGATGTGACTCATGAACTCAAATAGTGAAGGTCAAGTTCGGTTTAAATAGTTGGTTTGCCAGGGGAAATCACTTATGAATGCAACCTTGTCTTCTGCATGTGCAGATTCCTCTTACTTGTGCACATCTGGACAAGGCCATGTTTGTTTCTGGTCTGTGTTTCTTAGTGCAAGGAAAGCCAGAGCTTTGAATTTCCTTTGTACATGTCAGAGCTGTGTGAAGTTCATTGTACTTTAAAACTTTCCTTGATCTCAAACCAATTCAGAAATGGCCAGAAATTTGTTTTAATGACACTTCTTATCTATGACTCTGAAAAATAGATTTTAGTATACCAGCTACCATGCAATCATCCCAGTACTGTGCAACTACAAAAGTATAAACTGCTACATTTGTATGGGAGGTGTGGGCTAGAAATTGCATTGAAATTCTCCTTATTGCAGTTTGTGCCCTTGGTCTCTCTGTGTGCACATCTCTGAGAGTCTGACTCCATCTGCTCTGTTACCCTCCCATGTGGACGCAGTGAGACCTTATCACAGCCTTCTTTTAAGGCCAGGGATTCCTAGGCTGAAGTGGTTTTTTGCTGTAGTGTTTGTTCGCCTCCCCACCCACCCCCTTTCTTTTTTCCTAAGGTGTTGAAAATAGATCTACACATCCAGATTTTGGGTTTTATTGAAGCTGTTCCTCAGTGGTGCTTATTGCTCAGTGAAGTGATGTAGTCTGTCATTCTTAGAGTCAGTGAACCACTTCTGTACTGGTGCCCAGTGCCCCATAAACAATGAATTACCATGAGAAAGCCATGATAAGCCAGGTGAAGGCACTTGGGAATGCTTCTACTACAGCAAAGAGGAATGAGAGCCTGAGCTGGAGGAAGTGAAAGGAGTTGAGGGAGTCCTCAGACACAGTGATATTACCTGAGCCTGTGCAGGAGGCTGAACATTGGAGGCTTTGGGAGACACATTTAGCTAAAATATTAAAAGGTTTGTGCTTTTCTTCTGAAAGGAACTCAATTCAGACATTTTCCAGCTTTCTGTGATCAGTTTTCTTGATCTGTAGCAATTTACTCCTTCGTTACTTGCAACCTCAGTAAAATTAAGGTGTATGTCAGCTGACAGAAACTTGTCCTGTTGGACCACAGTTGTGTTGAGATTTTTTGTATATGTAAACCACGCTTTTCTTTCTTTCAGAGTTTTGAGTTAGTATTTGAGGGAGTATTCAAAGAAACATGAAATATGTCAAACTAAAGGAAAACACAGTATTACAGCTTCACTGTGCTTTAAAGCACTGTCACTGTTGACTCCCTCTTTGTGTCAGTGATTCCCACAGTACGAGATTGGAAAGTCAGCGCTACAGATCTGGTGAAACTTTACCTCTCAACTGTCAATGGCATGTTTGCAATTGGGAAAAGTTGATGTTGGATGAGATGTCCTTCATTCTTCTTAAAAGTACTTTAAGTTTCAGGATAGATTAATCTGTATTAAAATTACATGTGTTGCTCCTTTTTTATCTTTTATATTAAGTTGCATATATTGTCCATCTCCTTGGACTCCAAGACTTAGTATCCCACTTCTGTAACAGCAACACCGTTAAAAATAAATGAAATAATTTTACTTAACAGTGGTTTATATGCTGCCGAGTGAACATGGATGTAGCTGAAGGATGTAATGCTTAGAGAATCAAATAATTGAAGTTTTGTACTGTCAGATGCTTAAGAGAATGTTTTTCTGAAAAGTTGTCAGCATTTACAGTTAACTGAAAATGTTTCTCAAGTAATGAAGATTATTCAAACCTTTCTAGTTGGGAGCTCTTCCTTAGCTACACATTACTTTAATTTTGTTTTAAGTCAGATAATCTGAGTTGTGCCTAATGAATTTATGGTCTCTATCACCCTCTGTTGGACATTTTTCTGCATTACCAGAACTTTAATACCCTTGTCTTACAAAACGTTATCTGTTTTGTTCCCAGGACCATTGTTTCTGGTTAGTATTTTCAGCTTACTTTATTCTTAGGGGAAAAAATGAAGATGGTAAATGTTTCTATAATAAAAATAACTCAGAAAAAAGATAAAGAATATGATAGAGACAGGTTTAACTTCACCTGAAATAAAAATTTAATCTGTATGTAGTAAAGGTATTTCTCATGTTAACCATTTAAAAGTTCTCAGTATCTAAAATGGAGTCACACCTGTTAACACTGAAAATACATTAAAGAGAAGTTTTGTCTTAATATAAAAATGTAATGTTTAATATATTAATTCTCTCCTTTTTCTGTTGATAACCAGTGTTAGATATAATAGCCTTTTTATAAAACTTAAGTGTTGTTTAATCTTACCAGGAGAGGTCAAAAACCAAAATATGTTCTTATGATACAATGCCCTAATTTTGATTGGTCTTTTTTCACTTTCTTATCTGTCTGTCCCAATGTAGTAACTGGCACATTTAATAATGCAAGGACTACAATCAAAGCTTGCTCATGATTGAATGATTATGGTGTGGACTAGACTCTGAATCCTAATGAAATTAGAACTTTTTAAAGGAATTAAATAATTTAAAAATAAAACTAGGCAAAATAGGAAGAATGGGGTGATATTCTACCTACGCAGAAGAAAGAAGTATAGCAATGAACTTGCATTATTTCTGTGTAAATTTGTTTTTCTGCACGTTTGAACAATATTCTTTCTGATGAATTTTGGAAGTGAACAAACATTTTCTGACAGTCCCATCAAGTTCCACTTTTGTTTTTTAACAATTTTTATGTGATGCTGCAGCTGGTTATTGCAGGATACAGGCTTGCAATATGTTTCACTATTACTCTGTGTGTGTTATTTGTTTTAATACATTTGCTATTTTATACACCTAAACATTTGTTACCTCTCTTCTAACCCTGAATTTTGACAGTGCTGTTAAAGACTGCATGAAGGGGGCTTTGTCAACTTGCTATTGAGCCATAAGTGTCTCTTTTCTTCCTTTGAAGTATTATTTTTGCTTATTTAACTCAGCGTATCCTTATATTTCTTTTGGAGCCAATGGGATGCTCTTATTCAGTAAATTTTAAGTTTAGGAGAAAAACGCAAGTAGAATATTGAGGAGGTTTTAAAGGTTTTAAAGCAAAGTATATATAACTAACCTTGACCATAATTTACAAAATATGCCTATAGGGAAGCATGTTGGGACACATCTAGGGCGCTTCTGCTAGAAGAAGTCTTTCCCAGTACTTGGGCAGGTGTGAGCACTGACTCACTGTGGTTTTGGAGCCAGAAAAGTCCCTTGTGAGCTGTGAAGCAAATTGGTTTTGCACAGCCGTTGGTCACCACGCAGGGGCGCACTTGGCAAGAGTATTATTTAGCATTTTCCCTAAAAATTCATTTGAATGGGAACATTAGATACCTTTTAAAGGTAACTGAAACAACTGTTTTCTGTCTCCCGATTTTTATATTACTTTTTCTCTTGCATTGTATTTTGTTTTCATCTCCTAGATAACTTCTGAAGTTAACAGAAAATATCTAAGCAGTTTTTAAATGCACACTGTGAGTAACTTCAGTAACAAAATGACTGGTAATGAAGATTTTATGAACCTTAAAGAAAAATTGCATCAGATATTGAAATTCTTGGAAACTTTCTAGGGAGGTAAATTATTTCAGCTATAGGAAGCATAACCAAGGATGTTAAATCTCCATCAGAAAAACAGGATTAGGCAAGGAGCTCCCATTTGGAACTGTGCTGATGTGCACTGGTGTCCAGGTAAGAGAGCTATAGGTGGCATTATTGTTTTAAGTTAGAGAACTCTTAATGACTGTAGGATCTGAGTGACAGATCTGAATGATGAGAAGTGTGTATTTTCCATGAGCTAGGGTTATTCTCTTAACTGATACATCTTAGAATATAGAGTTGTTCTTGTAAAGGTAAAGAATCTGTTTTCTGTGGGAATCTCAACTTATTTGTGTAATGTTGATTACTTACACTGAAAAAAGGTCTGGGGTAGATTTGGTTTTTTTCTGTGTGTGCTGTCTTGAAGCTGGAGCCACTTCTTTCCTTTCTCTGTCCTCTTGTGTTTAGTGTGTAGGTTCTTCTGAGTCAGTAGTCCCTGCAGTGCTTCTGGGAAGCTTTCTCCTTAGGCATTACTGTGTTCTTCTTTTATCAGTAATAATGTGAGGAAGACCCTAATATCTGGCTTAGTAAAGCAGAATCAAGGGCACATCAATACCTATATCTGTCCTTCACCTCACCTCCAGAAAATGTTTGCTGTTGCTTGTTCATCTCACTTGGTTGTATTGGAGGGGGGTGTTCTTCAGCGACCAGGGACTTTGTGAAGCTTTATGTCACGAGATACAAAGGCTTTGAGAGCAGCCTGAAAAGCTGTGCCAAATACACATTGGTCTGTGCATCAGTGGCCTGCTCTGGCCATCAGTACTTGGGTGTGACCCCAGCCAGCACAGAGGTCTGGGAGCATTGTTTGTGTTTGAGAAGGACCAGTGTTGCAAACTGTTTCCAGTTATTTGATCTTGTTCTAGAAGTGATTCCTATTCACTACCTTGAAACAGTGAATGACTTTGGTTGTTTATGCTGTGGGAGCCACCGTGTTGAGAAGGTCATGCTGAGAATTGTCACCAAAGCTTTGCCCAGGGTATGATTGCACAGCTCTGTGACAGTGAAGGTGTAGGTTATGGAGCCCTTGGCATTCAGATGCTGAAATGCATTGCAGAATCACATGAAAATTAAATCTCTAGTTTGTTAATATTCAAGGCTTGATTTTTGATCTGTAAAATGTACCATAAACATGAAAAGCTGTAATTACAATAGAATGCTCTCTCCTCCTCTCTGCCTTTTCATATACACCATTATAATTTCTTGGCTGTTGGAAATAGGACTCTTCATTGTTGCTCTGCAGAAGGACTTGCTAATGCCAAGCTTTGCATTGTGAAACACCTGCTGGGCCTTAATAAAGTGTTAATGGAAGAAACAGGCTCCTGGGAGCTAAGAAATAACTGCTTTTTGCCACATCTTCCCTTTGTTTGCATAGTTTTTTTTGTTAAATGTTTTACAGAGTAAGCCTTTGTGAGATTTCTTGACCCCACTGTCTATAAAGTCTCCCAGTCTTCCTCTATTTATAAAGCAACACTAACATGATTTTTGGCTTATGATCTTTGACCATGACCTAATTTAAGTTGTTTCTGATACCAGTGCACAGCAGGTGCAATCCCTGCATGTAAAACACAGTTAAAGGACAACTTTCCTGCCTTTGAACAGAGCTGGAACTGCTGTCAGATCTGGTGATAGGCAGTTGTGAGCAGCAAAGCATTCAAGTCAGTTCAGTCCAATGAAATGAGTAAGCACTGGATCTTCTATTTGTTCTTTTCCCAGTGTCTCTCAGCCCCTTCTCCTGAGAAAAACCTCGTAATCCAAAGGATGGAGCTCCTCACTGTTCCATGGAGCTGCTCTCTATACTTTTGCATCTTGTTTCATTATAAGTAACCCAGAAACACAGATGTTATTGGGGCAGCTGTTGCTTACAGTGGCATTTAACATATTTATCCAGCCCATATAATACAGCATTCATGCTCATGCTGTGTTTTGTTGTGTTAGGTTTTTTTTTCTCCCAGTTTTAAGCCAGTTCTGGGGGGGTAAAGCCATTCTTGAGTCACTTTAAGTTAGCGCACTATAAAAGTGGAATAAACCCCACTGAAATAACCATAAAGAGACACAAACATTTTTAATAAATTTAATGAAAGTGAATTTATGTAAGATCTGAATGTCATAATTGTGTACAAACCCTTTTTTTCCCCATTCCATTACTTGAAACCCCAAAGAGAGATTTCACTGTTTTGTTAAAATACAGCCTGACGAGAAACATGTGAAAAGACACAAAATAGTTCAGTAACATTAAAATTTGGCTTACAAATTACATCTCTAAATACTGGAGAAAAATGTTATCGCTCTGTTAAATTTTTTTCCCCAGAGCTGCGGGGAAAAAGTAGAATAAAAAATATTTGCTATAAAAAGCCTGATTAAACATACTTTCTTCTTAAGTGAGAGAAAGTTCTGTTGTTGATTACCTAAGGTAAAATCTCAATCTTAAAAAAATGTCCAAATAAGAATTCAAAAAAGTAAATGCTTTGGAAAATATGTTTTTATCATTATAAGTTCCATATCAAGAGAATGTGTAATTAAGGTTAACTGATGCTTATAATTGTATGACATGAATTCTTTATTTTTGATCTAGATAATTTTTTTAAAGAGCAAAGAGAAAACAGCTTGCTTGTATAACTCTGAAGGTTTAAAAATTAAAATGCTAGAACTTCCAATCATATTACATCTTACTGCTATAATGTGATGCAATTATATAGTAATAAAAGCAAGTTAAAACAGTAGAACTTGAAAAAAACACCAAATAAAACATAAACAAACCTAAAATGGTTTTACAAAATATCCTTATTCTATAGTGATTTTAACTGCTTTTAAACATTCTATATAGCGTGGCACTTGGAAAATGTTTGCTTTAATTCAGTTTGGAGCAAAAGTAGGTGCTGGAGTGTGGCTTGGAATGGTTACTCCAAATTCTGATTCTGTCTGTGCTCCACTCTGGATCTCTTTTTTCCCATCAAATATAATTAATAATGTATAACCTACCTATGGGAAGCAGCTTAAAATGCAGCAAAGTAAAGGAGTTGTGTGTAGCTTTATTTTGTTCTTATTTCTGCAGGCTTTTTCTAACAATTATTTTCCAGATTTGGATGTCATTATTAAAAGGTAGAATGTAATTCTTAGTCTGCAGTGTGCATTTGTCTTCACAGGTTGGGTAACAGTGTTAGAAAACACAATGAGCTGAATTGTATCACTGTCAAAGTAGTTCTGAAAGCAAATGCTGTTCTCTGTAATGATAAAGTGACACAATTAGGCAATCTCATTATACTTGAGGTACTCTTCTCTCTGAATTAGTTTCAAAATGATATATTTAAAAAAATCCAAAGTAAACCTAAGAAAAAATTAAAGTTTTCGAGAATGCTGGGGATATTAATGGGATAGAAAATAAAATATTGTACATTGTTGGGCCTTGTTTTTTCCCCTGATTAAAGAAGTTGATGTATATGAGGCTGCAAGTGAAACTGGGTTTGTTTATGAATAATTAATTATTCCCTAGGTTAGAATGATCAAATGATCACTTTTGGGTGCTACTGACTACCTTTGGGTCTAGCATTTAATATATAGTCTCTTGTTCAGTCTGTGACTCCAAGTCAGCTGATGGTTCTGGCAGCTGAAGAGTGAGCCAGCTTCTGTAACTCCCTGCCAGGCTGGTTTTATCCCTGTTCCTGTCTTTTAGATCTTTTCCCAGCATTTTAGTGTAATATCTTTTTTAATGACAAACCCTTTAGGTCAGACTTCATTTTTGGAAGTTTCTCTTTTTGCTTTAAGCTGTTAACATTAATTTTAAGTGTCTTTCTGAGGTCTACAACTGCCAGTGTTTGCTGGGTAGGAAGCGAGGGAGATGAACTCGGTTGTTTCAGTTCACAGTACAAACAGGGATTTAGGATCCTCCCAGGAGAGCCATGATCTGCACCTTGCTTGGCTTTAAAAAATGAGATAAAACCTTGTAATATGCTACTATCAAACCCGAACTCCTGATGGTTGGTTTTGCCTCTGAGATCCTGGGTTTCTGCCATGATGTGGAAATTAAGTGTAGACAAGAAGAAAAGAATACGGATAAAAATAGGTAATATATGTGATATCAAAACTATTCATTTTTCTCAGTCCCCTTCCAGACCATTCCTGATTGCACTCTAACAAAACCTGCTGGGATAGCTCATAGTGAGGGATTTTGTATGGTCCTGCATTCCCAAAAGAGGAAACTGCTGAGGAACTGTGGACTCTTTATCATGGCTGAGGTGAAGAGTTTTATGTCATGTCTTTTATGCAGAAATTACTAATTTATAGTTAATGCCTTTTAAGTAACCAATAGAATCAGATCTGTTTTGTGTTACATTGCAGCAGTTCAAAGAAAAAAACCCAAGAAATTCCAACCATTTGAAATTCCTTCAATTTCAATGAATGCATGGGAAAGCAATTGTAAAAGAAAATCATGGAGCTGGTACCAGCAAGACCCCTCTTATGAGGTTAAATAGCAAAAGGAAACAAAGTAATTTAGATTTTATTGCAAAGAAACAAAGAGGGGTGCATGAGAAGTAAGGTTCTGAAACTCAGATGTAAGGGATCTGTTAAACACCTGGACAAGCAAGCAATGGGGACAAAGCTAATAAGGGGACTGGCTGCATAAATATTCATTCTTGTTCTCCTATTTAGAACACGGGTGAAAACTTCACAATTATTCCTAAATTATAAATGATAACTAAAAACACAGATTTTTTTTTTTGTTACAGGATTTTTCTCTGTTAATTGGCTGACTTATGTTTCTTGTGCTAGAGATCAGAACTTGTAATGTTCAAGCCATTTGGCTTTCAGCATCTCATTGTGGTGATAAGCTTGGGACTCACTGAAAGGGCTTATGCTCTAGATGTTGTGTGTCAGCAGAGGCTCTGAGGGGGCAGCATCAGTGTTGTCCCATTGTCCCTGGAGACAGGGACAGGGGAACTTGCTTTACTGCAGGGGGGTTTGTCATGCACAAAAATGAAAATGAAGAAACCCTTCCTGAAATCATTGCTGCCTGCTAATGTTTATACTAGGAGACTGTCACTGTAAACAGTCACAAATAATTTTGTCACTGTAAACCTGAGAAAAGCCAGGGGAATAAAACCAGAATGGTTCAGTATTAGAGCAGGCTTGGTATGGTATCATATATTTTATGAACATTCTCATTTGGTTTTGTTCTTTCTCCCTGCTTGCTTGCATGGTGTCTGTTAGTAGAGCTTAACCTGCAGTGGAATTGGAATGTGCAATAAGACTGTAAGTTATTACCACTAAATTAAAAAAAAAGACAATGTATGTATGCTGGAGGCAGCTTATTAGCAGATTGGTGTGTTCTCATGGCAGGTGGGGTTATGAAGTAGAAGGGAGGCTATTTCTGGACATTTGTGGGGAAAAATAAAGGCTTGCATGTGTGAGGATTTATGAGGTGAGTGCTAAAACAATAATTGAAACAATAAATGGAATTAGGATTTAATTTTAGTTTGATTTGTTTTGTTGCTTTCTCTGTCAGTTTGAATCTGTGCTGTGTCCTATGAAGTCCATGGGCTAGAGATCAGGTTTTTAATTTGTTTGCAGTTGGAGAACCCTGTTCTCCTTCGTGCCTGCAAAGTGTTAGCAATGATGCTGCGTTGACCAGTGATATTTCAGACCTCATTTTGAAGTCAAAGTTCTTAGAAATACAATATTAAAGTATATTTATTGCTAAAGGTTTGCCCCTCTCTCTTTTTGGTAATACCTATGTACCACCTGGTGACATGTGAGTATTGGTAGTATTTTAATTACTGTTACTAGTGATGAATCACTGATTTGATGACAATTTTATTACAATTCAGTCGTTTCAGAAACTTCAGAATTAAGGTACTGTAGGATTTTTTTTTGTTAATTGTAATAAACTATCAGAAGTCAATAACCCAGAGGTCTTAATGGAAGTAGAAGAACTTTTAGCAAGTGATGACAGTACAGCAGAATGCTGTCTGACCTAAGCTGATTTTTACTGGGGAGCCAGAGAGTAAGTAAATGCTTAATTTTGTTGTGATGATTTTTAGGAGCAAATTGAAAATGCTAATAACTGTAACAGAATATTTCAAAATGCCTATTATTTAATCAGGAAACTGGAACAGCAATCTTGGAAATGTGGTCTACAGGAAATTAAGTATTTAGCCTTTGTTTTCATTTAACTATATTATAATATTACTTTAGAGCCTGGAAAGGGTCCAGTATGTTTTTAGGCACTTCTATTAAAACACAAATTACAATTTTGATAGACTGGGATGGGCAAATTTGTCACATGAATAAATAAATCCTTGGGAAGAAGGTACACGTAGACAATAGTTCTGCTGTGCATATATTTTTCTTTTTATGCAGCACTTGCACACACATATAGAGATGCACTCAGAGCAAGCAGTTAAGGAGCTGTTCTAAAATATGCTTGAAGTATTGTCTTACTTTGTGAAATGAAAGCCATGAAAAAGGTACCATTGAGTTCAGGAGGTGCTGTTGGGTTGGTATCTGATGGAGAGATGAAGTCCCTGGGCTGAGCAAAGTGGCTCTTGTTTGCTTCCAAGAGCTGCTGTGGATGCAGATCCCTGTTCCAGTCAAACTGACAGGGCTGTTCTGCAGTAGACTTCCTTGGATATTTCATTTAACCTCTTTGATTATTGTGACTACAGCCCTCTGTAAGGGGACTGAGTGTGTGCTCAATGCACAAACTGGACCCAGAAGCTCTTTTTCAGACTCTTTGTCTTTTTAAGAGCCAATTTTTTTAACCAGGGTGGAGCTCAATAGTATTGTGACTTCCCTCCTTTGGGTGGCTTGCTGGGAGCTGGTTCTTGTATCTTCCACATGGGGCAGCTTTGTCCCAAACGTGCTTTTAATGCCTGGATTCTCCATCTAAGAATGGGAATAGTGTGGCAAATCCTCGCTATTACAGTTTGTGAGTCCTAATGGTGGTGAAATGGCTGTAAGGCTGAATTAAGAGCAGTGTTGTGCTTCATTAGAACAAGCCATTTTTGGTATACTTTCTCTCTGGGTTGCCCACACTGATCTGCAGGAAGCTGTGTTTGGCCTTGGAGCAGAACGAAGGTGTGGGAGAATATTCTCAGGGAGAGCAAGAATCTGAGTTTTAACCCCTTGCTGAGACCAGAGTTTCAATTTTGATGCAGGAGCTCATGTTTACAAGATGTTTACAAGATACAGTTTTGTTTCACAGGAGTCTATGCAGAGTTCCCCTTCAGTTTAAATTTCACGTTGGTTAACTTTTCCCAAGAGGGTTTTGAGCTTCTCTCAAAAGCTCAAAATGAAAAACTATTCTGGATGCCATCTGGTACCACCTCAGTTTGTGAACTTTAATAAGATTAGATCAGAGACTGTAAAATGGTGCACAGTTAGATCAAAATGAGCTTGTTCAAACTTGGTTGAAATTGAATTTTTAACAGAACCTGAAATGGGCCACATTTTCATGTGGCTTTGCAGTGAAATGGCCTCTAGGGATTGTCAGTTCTCTTTCTTTTTCTCCCCACAAGTGCCATGGTGTTTGACTCTTGAAGTCCTACAGACTCACACGAATGTATGAGAATTGAGGTTTTCATTTAAAGTAATATAAATTTCCAGCTTCCCTGGTTACTGAGAGAAGTCCCAAACTGGCAAGATCATCCACTTAATGGCTCAGACTTCACAAAAACAGTGAGGTGAGTTCAAACCCTCACTAAAAGTCTATTGATTTACAAGCCCTATTTTGGGGTCTCAGACATTTTAGTATTGCAGCAACAGATTTTTCACATTGGCAGAAATAGCATCAAAACTTGAACAAAACAGAACAAATATGATGTTATTACCTAAGACTGACATATTTAATCCTTTTTATGGCCACAGGCTTCTCTGCAGTCACAGGAGTATACCATGGTCTTGCCAATGAGGAGGCAATCCAATTTTCTGCAGTTCTGACAAAATGGTGTCTTTGAACAGGAGCATTTATACCTTGCTCCATGGAGTCATCAAAATGCCTATGAATAACTTCCTGTTCCCTCTTTGTAGCAAAGACACCTGATCTGTTCAAAGCCTCTTGTAAAAACCTACTTGTGCACATGCATTAAACTTGATAGGTTTTCTTTTTAAATTACAGTGCATTTAAATGGATCGATCATTTTTGCCATATGACATTAGGGTCAACTTTCTAGTTTGAGGCAGCTTAATGTGGCATCTCATGTGCATTTCATGAAATGAAAACCTGGCCAAGGTTAAAGTTGTTGTGCTCACAGTTCAACAATCCTAATAGTTCACTGGCAATGCTTCAGTACAGTTTGGCTTGTGTGTGGTTTGAACAAATCCTGTGTAGTGGAAATGAGAAATGTCCATATTTGTGTATCTCATAGCAGGGAACAATGACTTTGAAACAAAAATTTGTTTTCTCCTATAAAATACCAAATGTTTTTACAGACATTCCCTTTCCATACTAGAGCTGTGCCTATAATTGTAATCACTGCCATGACCTCACAGAAATCAGAAATGTCAGAGGCTTGTTAGTTCCTGATATTGGGCTGTTGTTGATGCTATTTATATGGAGTCTGGCTTGTTCTTATCGAGGTCATGGACACATGAGGAGCTGTGGTGACAGAGGCAGGAACTGCATTATTTGGTTGCATTGGAGGCATTGGTTTGGTTCCTCTGTAAATATGAAAAATCTCTGCACAATACTAGTGAGCAACGTAAGAAACTAGTTGTGAGTAAAATCAGTCCTCTAGTTCCAAACTTTTCTGTGACAGGCACTTTCTTTCTCTTCCTGTCCACGTTTATTCCCTGTATCCCAAGCTGTTTTCTGTAGGGGGCTGTGAGCCTTTACACACAAGTAAAATGGATTTCTGTCAATGTTTCAAGTGTGCACTGGTGATGTCTTAAAAAATGCAAAGTGGAAGAACTGCTTAGCAGAACATTTTTGAAGGGGACTAAGTTGTTCCTGCTTTGCTATTAAATATGTGTCCTTACAAAGCAGAAACTCCTTCTTCAACACCATCTTGACATGAAATTCCAATAAATGAAAGAATGAAGGAAACAGTTTCCTAAAAGTGTTGTTTCCCACCACATCTGTATGACTGATTTTTGTTCCCTTTACAACACACGGCTTTACCAGTTTAGTAGAGTGGAAAGTATGACGAAAGGAAGAACTGGGATTCTTTAGTTGTAGCTTGCTTGGTGCTTCTGTTGATGATAATGAGAGAAGAACCATATCTAGACAGTTCTGCCATGGGTTTGCAGCCACACAGGTGAGAAAGAGCATTGGGTAGAGGAGCTGATAGAGGGAATATGAGAAGCAAATGTTTGTTTCACACACCTGTGCAGTATGTGCAGTACAACAAACACCGTGAAAACATGGCTTTAAATCAACTGGTACTTGCTAAGGTTTGAAAGTACTCAGGGGTTGGATGTGAGACTACATTACTGTAGGTCACCTAGAAAACAGTAACCACCTGTGACTGTGATGCTTGTTCATGTCAAGTAGGAAATAATGCAGCCTGGAACTGCTGCAGACAGAGACTGAAGGTAATCGGTTTGCCTTTCATTTACTGTGGGTGAAGGGTTATCCAGTTGCTGTAGCTCTGCTGCTCTGTATGAACATTAAATTTCAGTAACTGGCTGTAGCTTGAATATTGATTTTACTCATAATAAAAAATGAAGTTTCTTAAAAGAAAGCAATGGTTTGAAAAAATGTAATCTTTCAGAATATCTCTTTTAATTTTTGTGGTAGATTTAATGATCCAAAACAGCATGAGCAAGAGGCAGTGACACTGCTCCCTTGAGGAAGAGAAGTAGCTGATAAAGGAAAATTGAATAAACATACTTATTAGAAGTGAACCCAGGCCTGCATCTCAACAAATTCTGTAGAAAATAGATCAATTTTTAGCAATTTCATTGTTGCCAAAAGTTATTTTAGACTAAAATTAATTAGTTCTGTACACTTTGGTGCTAGAGGTTGAGATGGTGACCTGGAGAACAGCAGAAAGACAGCTTGGACCTCTGATTTCTCTCCAGCTGGTGCCTCAGGATTCAGGAGATCTTTTCTGTTGTTCCTGAGGAAGTTGTCACTTTAGTAAGAATACTCATGTCAACAAATTATTAATACTGGAAAATCATCATCTTGATTTGGTTGTTCTTTTTTGTGGTTCTTTTTTTTCCCTTTGGGATGCAGCGAATGGTGAATTGTTTCCTTCTCAGCAGCTTCTTTGGAAGCAGGCAAATACTCAGAGTGATGGATGCCTCTCTGCTGAAGACAACATTCTTCTGTGAGGAAACAGTGAGTTTCTAGGAGCTACCAGAAATTCTATAAAAATCTGTACAATTGATTTGTGCCTTTGAATTCAGTGCAATAAACATGCATGCAATCTTGCTGAGAGCATTGAAACCTAGGATGTGTTACATGACTTCAAAAAGAGGATGTGGTTTGATGTCGGTTTTTGTGTGTGCCTCACCTCCCTCCTGCTTCTAGTGACATTTGACTTTAATGATTCCACCTTGTTAGGCACATTTCTATATTTTAGGGACTATATTAAGCTATTTTGAGCAACACTTCAATCATCTTGAGGTAAAGATTTTACATTTTGGTCTTATTAAATATTTTTTTCAGGTGATTCAAGCCAGATGTACCCTACACACATACAGGTAGGGCTTTATGTGAAGTAGAAATGGATTTTTGGGGTTTTCATAATTTTCAGTACTTAAATGCAAAAACCACTATGTCTGAATTTATCTTAGCCATTGCAGGACATCTTTTTGGGGTTTATGTTGATAAGCCAAATCTTATTTTATTGTAGTTGTATATGTGGCTAAAGCTGAAGAGGAATTTGGCTAATCTTTCCCATTTTTTTAAAAAATAGAAGTCCTCACAGTTATGCAGCTGTTTCATGATTTAAGGTTCTCATAAACAGTTCACATAGAAAAAAACTTTATCTTAAGCAGTAAAATTGTAGGACTGAATGTGAAATATGGAGAGATTTGAGGCAATATGCATTCACTAAAGTTTGTTAAATAAAATGTGAGTACAAGCAAATTAAACCCTAAATTTTGGGTCCTAATTTTAGAATACTCATCTCAGTGTTTGCTGAGAGGGAGGAAACAACTTCTGAAATAAATTCAGGTGGCCTTGCACAACCCTTGAGTATTATAAAGAAACATGATCTTTTCATCTCATTATTGTTATACTGAATGGAAGAAATATGTGTGCATTGAAAGTGTATTAGTGTCTGAATACCCAGCATTTAAACCCTTAAGTAGGTACAGTGGCATGCATGGAAGCAAACTAAAATATCTGTATTCTGTAAGACTGGAAAAGAGTTGTCATAATTATGTGTGTCTCCTACCATGGCAAACCTTCATTTTAAAGGGATTGTTGCAGTTTATGCTCACATTTCAAGAAATGGGGCATGACTGAAAAGTCTTTGACCTGTGGAAATCCTAGCTGCACAAGGATATTGTTTTACAGCCTATAGAATTTTATTAAAACAAATAAATTTTATTACTGCGAGGTTTGCTTGTTTAGAGTTGGCTGGATGTGGCAGATGCAGTTTATCTTAACGTGCCTGAAGTTTGTCGAGCCCCTTTGCCAACACAAAGTCCCAGTGTGATGGACATGACTCCTGAACTCTGGAATGTTTGCAGTGGACTCTCAGGCTGCTCCAGGGTCAGTCACCTCTGTTATGGACACTAATGAATTTCTACAGCTACGGAGGGTAAACTGGAGCTTGGAATTGCTTTTGTAGGTTTGCTACCCCCTCTGCTATACTTATAAGGCTTAAATTTCTATTTTCCAGGGCAGGCAGACATTTCAAAAAAAAGGTTCCTGTTTTGCAAGTAATACTTGTACGTTGTGATTTCCTTCCAGCTTCCATACAGCTCTGAGGTCATTCCTGTTCTCAGCAGCAAAATCCAGTGGGATGGAATAGATTCTGATATCATTGTTTCTGTTTTCCTTATGTATTAGTTGCTCATCCTTTATTCCAGTCTTCGTTTGATTACCGCCCCCATTTCAGTGATAAATGAAGTAGAAAATGTATATATCAAAAAAAGGATAGTGCAAAGAATTTTTGGAATAAAATTTCTATTTAAATGTCACTGCTTGTTGCATATGATTTTCCAGAAGTATTAATGTTGCCTGTGCAGTGTTTGTTCCATCAGTAACAAAATATGAAGAAGATCTAACAGATTCATTGCATATCTACAGTGGGTTTAGATTTAAAAAAAATTAGCTTTGTGGAAAATATACATCATGGATGCTTTACTGCTACTGTTTATTCTAATAAAGACCAGATACTGGAAGGAACCAATTAAAACAGTCCATAAGGAGATCATGAACAGCAGTGATAACTAACTGGATCTTGCTGGACTATAAAATGCTTGACTTCTTGTGCAGAGCTTTTTAAGATTGTTGCTTAACCTTTAAATTGTAGCAGATACTTAAAGCAGCATATATGTCTGTACTGTACAGGAGCCAGTACAAGCAAACCATGATGTACTTTCTGTGAATGTAATGGAATAGGAGTTTAAAGTCCTGTGTTTTTGGAGTTATATTAGTGAAAACAGTACTTAAGAAAAGCTTCAGGCATATTTTTGCACGATGAGTCATTGTTAAAAAATGGGTTCATCTTATTTGTTTTCTCCTGCAAGGCAGCTTTGCTGGTATAAGTATAATTGAAACTTGATCCCTCAGAAAATGTGTTCTGTACAGTTGTTCTTCTCAAGTTAGACTTTCTCTTTCTGGTAGCTTTTTTATAAAACAGTATAAAAATCCTATCTGTCAGGTATTTGGTCATTTGAACTGTCAAACATGTCGGTGCTGTTCTGAGAGAGAGAGAACTATTCCAGTCTTGTGAAATAGAAACCTTTTGGGTTTGTTTTTGTCCGAACCGTATTATCTTTATCTACCCTGATTGTTGGGAAGCATCAGGAGGACTTGTCAGTCTCAGAAGAATCTCCCTCCTCATGTATTTTTAAATAAACTTAATAATATGAATGAAACCATTGGCACTTCATATACTAAAGGCTTCTTCTATATTTGCCACTGCTCCCTTTTGAACATCAGTGATGCAAAGAGTCAAAAGTCCTCGCTTTCACCACTTGCATTGTGTTCCAGCTGTCAAGTTTTCCTGTATCTGGTTTGCCATACAGTGGCAAGAACGAACCTGGTCCATTCCAATGTGAAAGGTTCTGCTTAGAAATTAAAAACACTGTTTATAAGATTTTGTAACGTATTTTCCTTTGGCAAAAAATACCACAGCTTTTGAGCATCTATAGCATTTAAAATGCAAGCAAAGGAAATGAGATACTACAACTGTTCGAAGGCATTCTATTGGAAGGTGTTGAAAATGGCTATTTTTTGGAAGCATCTTCCATTTCTTACCAACCTTAAGGGCCATTGAGATTGTTCCCAATTTTGACCTTGTATTGAATTCATTGGGATTTGGAGCTCTGTCCTTTTGCTTTGGGAATGATCCCAGTCACTGTGCTGCTGGATCCACTGGGCACGGTGTTACCTACCAATCCCATGGCAACTGTTCCCCTTCCTGTGGAAATGATGGTTGTTGCTTGCAGTGGGGTCCCACCTTCCAGGGAAATACCCAGTGCAGGCTGTGGAACTTGAGTATCTCATACAGAAAACACTGAGGAATTTAAAGCATTATCCCACATTCAGATCAGCTGTATTTGCTTGAGAACACACATGAAAATTTTGGTAAGTCTTGCTAGATCCTGGGATTTCCACATGTTCAGTGTGTGCCCTCACTCTGGACATTGAGGAGTACGAGGAAGAGGTCACTGCTGCTATCCAATATGTTTTTTAAGTCAGCTCTTTACTTCTTCTGTTTTATTTCACTTTAAAATATGAAATGGTTATTCTGAAACAGAATGTATTTTAGTTTGACCTCCATGTTTTCCTTTAAAAAAAAAGGCATTGTGCTTATTTTTAAATTGATCCAAACTGCTTCATTTTTACATTTCTATGGAGCAGACAACAAAAAAAAGAAGCAAGTAGAAGTAGCAGTAAATTTTTAGTTGTTTGTCCAACAAAACAGATGCTGGTATATGTGACTCTAAGAGATACCTGATAATGAGGACACAGGACTGTGTGACTCCACTTGTTGCTTCACTGTTTGTCCCAGTATCAAGTATTACAAACTTATTTCCATTTTTTTGGACAAAATTTGAACAAACAGTTCATTCCCACCCTGAGAGGCATTGCATTCCTGTAGAAGTTGAAGCTGCAGGACTGAATCCTTGATTATATTAGTGCACCCAGTTGAAATGATATTCCAAATTTAGACTTAGCATACATTGTTCTAAAACTATTTATATAAAGTTCAACCCAATGACAAGAGGGGGAGGTGTCACTGCTCAGCAGCATTGGACAATTATATTCCTTAGTAACTGCATGAGTGGTGAGAAGCAGCATAAACACACCTGGAGGAAATGCTTGCATGCTTTATTTTAGGTATGATTTCCAACACCTTTATTGAATAAGGCTCCTGAAAGTGCTCAGTTGAGGTTTGAAAATATCCTGGTGGAATTCAGTAACTGGATTCCCAGCTAACTGCTTGTTGTAAAGATAGTTAAAGGAATTATTTGTTATGTTGTGTGTATTCCCTAGAAAGCTGCTGTGCCTTCTTACAGCTTTGCTGAACATTTTTTCTCCATTCTGCTTTTTTCCTTTTTGAAGGGCTTGGGTCTTGGCCAAAGAGCACAATTATGCTTACATGGACCTTGATTTTTAAATGCATGCCTAACTAAGCAAGTGAGCAGTGCCATTAAAGTCAATGGGATTACGTGCATACTTGCAGTAAGGTGCAGGCTTAAGTGCTTTGATGAATTGAAGCTTTACTGACTGACTGAGTCTTGTAACACAAGAAAGTGTTTCCAAGCACAGATACATTACTTAAGTATTTTTATTAGTATATCTCGCATGGAGAGAATCACAAGTACATATTTAATAGGGAAAAAAGTTACAGTAGATGAAAAACAAGTAATTAATGCCACAAAATCCTCAAGGAATATTACATCTTTGCTGTTGTATTGAAATAGGAAGTCCAGCATGTGCTGCATTTTTTAGTTTATTTTGGTGGGAAATATTTGCAGTCAACTTAATACAGAGAGTTATAGTGGCAGTATTTTATAATGTCTTGAACAGCATCATTCTAAAATCCAGCAATTACTCATATGGGACTTTTAGCTCTGTATTTTTACTGAACTACTGCAAACTAGCAATTTCCTTGAGTCACCTTACTTTGTGAATGTAAAATTTTCTTTGGCTTTTCAGTGGTTCCCAAGCAGGAATCTGCATTCAGGCGAACAAAGCAATGCAATGACTGTTTTCCATCAAAAAGAGAATTCATACAAACTAAGAAGCAAAAAATCTCTTTCTGAACTGAAGCCTTTGAGAGAGATCTCGCAGCAGCCCAGTGATCAGCTGTGCTGTGGCAGTGAGATGAAGTTCTCAAGGCTGCCTTCATTTGCAGAGTCAAACCCCTGGTTGTGTCCTTTCTGGAGCAAGGCCTTGCATACCAGTAAACCCACAGCTTTGCCAGTTGTGGGAGCTGACCTTTGTCTGTTGACTTCCAAATAGTTTCACGTGATTCCTCTGATTCTTCATGTGGCAGAGAAGTGTCTGACTCTGCTTGGGAAGGGAAGGCCAAAAGCCATGACAGGACAAGAAAAGGCGCTTGTTCCCCGCAGCTCTGCACTGGCTCTGGCTCTGGGAATGCAGCAGGAGCTCTGCCCAGGGCCGCAGGGAGGTGTGGGCAGGACAGGGACAAACCCGTTCTGTCCAGGTCGCTCAAATAACTCCCTGAACAAGGACATAAGAGGCATGTTTCCATAGCCAAAGTGTCTCCATTGCCATGGCATGATCAAAGTAAATATTGCTCAGATCTTAAATCACAGGAGCATTTTAAATCTTCAGTTTGTATTTGTGTGCATCCTGTGAAATCAGGTGAACTTCTCTTCAACCAGTTCAGAACTGGTTTTTCTGGAGACCCTTTCCTGCCTCCGATGAGCCCAGTTTGGGAACTGCACGAGCTTTACAAGCAAAATCAAGGAACTTTGCAAACCCCTAGGAGATCTTTACTGGTCTCATGAGGGCAGTGGGCTCTTGCTTGAGAACATCTGCTGTACACAGTATCAGGTATTATGTAATTGAATGCTTTTCAGATGGCAGACTGTCAGGTTTTTTATTCCAGCTGTAATGTCGAGTGGGTTTCAGACTTCAAATAACTGTTACAAATTTGTTGAGACTCACAAATAACGAGCCCAAAAGGACTGAGTGCTGTGATACTGTTTAATTGCTCTCTGCTGCTGTTTCTGACTGAGTTTTTCCTTTAGGAAATAAATATTCCTTTAGGGAATAAACAGGTTAGTGCTAAGGCTTATGAGAATGAAGAAGTGTGGTGAAATCACAAGATTTCTTTTTTTGGGTGTGCATATATATGTTTTCTTGTTTTGGCTTGGGCACTTGAGAAGTTCAGGGACATGCATAAATTTAAGTTTGGGGATTTAATAGTGAAACACGTGAATTCTGTGTACAGCAAAGAATAAACCATGTGTCTTACAAATTCTTGGATTGTACTTCTTTAAATTTGTGGAGTTTTAAAGGTGTAAGTAAAAGACATAAGCAGATATTAATCCCTTCACATACTACCAACAAAGATTAATCTAAAACAGTGGGGTTTACAAATGTACCTGCAAAAGTAGCATCAGGTTTCAGTGCTCTGGTATAGCTGATAGACCCAACTGTATTTTTCTAGGTACTTTGTGTCATGTATTTGTGCTGCAAAACAAGTAGAGCAGATAAAATTACGCCTCTAGGTTTGTTTTACTTGTCTGAGACTAGAATGTGTATACCACTGTTTTTCATTTTAAGCATTTCCTGTTGCTTGGAGTTCTTTTTATTATTATTTTGGGTTATATTTCTGGTAGTATTTTTAGCACAACGTAATTTAACTTGATGGTTCTGGCCCAATAGCTGAGTAATTTGATGTTGGTGTTGCTGTTTGGTCTTTATTAATGTCTCCTGTCCTAAATTCTGACTTTGGAGTTTTTCAGTAATTCAGATTTAATAACTGCAGCTTTTTCTCTTGGACTGGCATATTTTAGGCTTCCTGCTGTATCATTCCTAACCATTCTGATGGAAACCAGAATGTCTGTGATCAGTCTGTTTGTTGTAATGAGCTTTAGTTCAGAAACATCATTAGATAATAATTAGCCTATTAGTCTTACCTAATGTGGTTGAGCCCACAGGATGACATTCCTGACTCCAGTGACATTGTATAAAAACATTTTGAGGTGAAAGAAGAGGGAGGACTGACAATACTGCAAGAATGGCAGACTTCATAATAAGTTTCCGTTTTCAAAGCCTCCAGAACTCAGGGGATGGTGTGAAAGCCAGAAGTCAGTGACACAGACACTTTTGCTGAAGTATTTTTCTTACACTGAGCACAGTATTGTACTGTGACCCAGTGAGTATTGACCTTGTCTCCCTGTCTGATCCAGATGATCTGATATCTCTGCAGAGAAGCTTTCTCTCCTCTGTGTACATTTATTTTTACTTTCTTTTTTATTTTTTTTTTGTTTTAGTTTCTTGTAAGATAACAGTTGAAGTGGACCCCTGAGCCTGAGGTGTGCATGTGACATCCAGTCAAAACTTTGCAGCCCAAAGCCTCGTGCACTCGAATAATGTATTTGGAGCTTGCTTTGAAGTGATCTTTTGCCATGTTTTTGGCAGACAGATCCAAGGTTTCTTGGCTCATGCTCCTTGCCATCCAGAAGCTTTGTAGCCACATGATGCTGATCCTGAGTGTGCCTGGTACTCTGTCTCAGAAAGGCATGCAGCCTAACACTGTTAAATCTTGACACCTTGCACCCTTTGTCTGTATGGGGCAGGTTGGCATCTCTCAGGTTTGAAGGAGGACAGAGTAAGTTGCATCTGCCTGCAAACTGTCAAGTAGCCATGAGTAACTGTGTGAGAAAAATTGCAAAAGGTCCCATCTTTGGCTGTAAGGCAGCTCTGTACTCAGTGGAGAACTGTAAGCAGGAATCTCTGGTGTTAAGTGAGTGCATTGATTTATGCAAATCTTTTGTGGAAATTTTTACCAGTAAACCTCAGTTTTCACCTGGTGGATGATTATTTCAGCAGCTGTGCCTAGGGCTATCATCTAGAGAATATTATGGCTCTGAAAACATTTTAGCATGCCTGCCTTTTACTCAGGAGCAATTAATTTCTATAATAGGGTTTTAGAAGGCTTAGTTAGTAGTTTACAGTTTACTGTGTTCAGATTGGCTTTTTTGGAATCATATGAGCCCCTCAGTGACTCGAGTCTCTGGTTAATTCCTTGGCACCGTTGCCAGTGAACCTTGTGTGGAGAAACCTGACTCCTGGCACAGAAGGATTGTGTATCCCAGAGCTGGTCCAGCTGCACAGAGCTCAGGTTGAGCAATTCCAGCACTCGGCTCTTCCAGCACTACTGACCTACATGGCTGTTTACAGGGCCAGCCTGAACCCTCCAGGGGCTGAAGTTACCCGAGAGCAGGAGGAAATTGGCCCACGTGTTCTCCTCAGTTTTAAGAACAGTGTTAAGGAAAGCTCTGAAGCCTTTTTGTAGGGTGGGTGTGTTGGAAAATAAAAAGCCAGATATTTTTCCCTTTTGACCTTATATAATTTACTGCTTGTTTGTTTTTTTTTTTGAGGACTCTTGATAGTTGGTTTTTTTTTCTTTGAAACTCTTTTTGAGGGACAAAGAAAGAATGAGAATTTGATTGCAAACAAAATGTAAAATGTAATCAGGAGTTCATTTTAAAAACTGTTGCAGACTTCCTGCACAAACTCTTCTCTCTCACTCCTATTGAGCATTTCTTTTACAGAGCTGTACCAGCCAGAATAGCTTTGGCATAGCATGGGGAAAAGGGACGAGATTTTTGGAGATGTTCCTTTTGGAACAATGGTGGAAGCCACTTGCCAGCATAGATCTATCTTGGTAGTTGTTGTTTACCTTGTCATAACTGAATTATGTTCTGTATTTGGAGCAGATCTCTTGAAGCCCACCTTGGGTATCTCTGCCTTGCATGTGCTGGGGAAAACCTTCAGCAGCCTGGGAGTTACTGAGTCCTGAAGTCATTGTTGCCTTGTTTAAAACAAGTGTTCCAAGTACTTACTCATGAGTGCTTTGTTCTGATTTTGAAATATGGAACTAAATTGCTTTCTAGAAAAGTAGTTTAAAGATACATTTGTAATTTAAACTGCCAGGTTTATTCTCCAAATAAATAAAAAAGTTCTTACTCACCAAAGAGTAGCACTCTCAGAAGCACATAAGAAGTCTAATGCTGAGTAAGGGAACAGTCATTTCAGAGAGAAGAATAACTGAAGGATGTTTTTACATTCTTGTTGTTTTGTGGTGTAGATTTTCTCAAAGCACTGGGGAAAGATAAACACAACAGATGTACTGACTTGCTGTAGGATCTGGGGTTCTTTTGCACTTCAGGTACGTTGCAAAATTTCCCTAAGGGTAAAGTGGGTTTTTGACTAAATGGATTTAATCAACTTTTCTTTAGATTTGCTAAGCATTAAATATTAACTATGGAAACTTGAATGTGAAATTCAAGATGAAATTTTGCTTTTGGAAATCTGTAGCAGTGCCCTGTTTCCTGAGCAGATCTTTTAGTGAGTTGAAGAAATCCAAATCTCACAGAGCGAGGTCCAGTTTTCCATTTGTCCTTCTCTTTGCCATCACTGGCAATCCCCTGAGGGTTGTGAAGGAAGCATCCCAGTAGCTTTGTGGGTCAGAAATGCGTGTCCTGACTCTGCTCACTGACTCTGCTCACCAAAGGGGAAGGGCATTTCTGTGAAAGGTGATGTTTGTTTATGAATGTCTTTTTGTGTAGTCATTGCATCTGCAATGTGTGTCCTACTGCCTAGGGAAAAAGTTATTGCCACCCACAGTTCCTGTCTGGAAAGGATTAAAAGTTCAGGAAAACAATGGGAAAGCCTTATCATTTTTAATTACTTGATAAAGTACAGGTCAAAGCCATTCATGATTATAATGTTAATGGAATGGCATTGTTACAGTACTTGTGTCACTTACAGAGAGATCTTTTAAAATGGTCAGTGGAGAGAACCCAGTTGTGTTTGTCTCTGGTTGGCCAAGATCTTGGAGCCTGCTGCACAGTTTTTCTATTTGATATACTTACCTGTGTAATAACTAATTTGAGGTGTTCAATTGAGTTTTACAAGTATGGTTTTTAATTGTTTTATTAAGGGGGATTCTTAATTCTTTAATTTTCCATTTTAATTTTTTTAATTGTCCTATACTTTTAAATTTTCAAATAATGGTTAGTTAAAATTGAAATGCTGTAGTAGTTAGATGAATTATCTACACTCAATGAGGAACAAAAAGTCTTCCAGATAAAGCCAGTCAGCGTTTCTGGTGCCAGCGTAGATTTTTGCTGGTCCTCAGGAAGCTGTTCTACAAAAGAAGTCCATAATATTTTGAACTGTTTCTTGATCAACTGTTGTATGTGTCTTGCCAGAAAGTGCTTGTTTGGTTTTTTAATAGAGCATATTTACTTGCTGTTCATTATCCTTTCTCAGATGGACTGAAGGTGCGTGGAAGATTGTTTTCACTTCCATTTTGTCCCTGTTGCCCATTTGGCAAGCAGTTTATATCATTTTAATAATTTTATATGCTCTATTTCAATATTTCCCAAGATAATCACTTCAAAAGTATTATTCCTAATGTTGTTGCTTGGGTACAAAATGCTGGTTATATGCAACTCAAGGGTGTTGTGTTCCCATTTCACGGGATCCTGAGAGGAGGCACCTACCCCTGGGTTCATACTGAAGCAATGATACTCTGCCTCTAAACCATTTGGTTCCTGCACTTTTTTTGATCATCAAACTTAATTTTCTCATCTCATTTAATCACAAGTATCAGTCAGACTCCTCCTCATCCCCCTTGACACACATTTTCCCATTGTCAGCTCCTTCCCTTGCTCCCCAGCTCAGTGCCTGTGTTACTCACACAGTCAGGAGCAGTTGCCTCAGTCAGGCTGCTTCAGGAGTCCTTCTCTGGAGAGCCTCTTCCTATTCCTTACTCCTCATCACCGCAATTTTGAAAGTCCTCCAGGAATGTTTTTCATTTTAGCCAAGGGACCACACAGCTAGAAAAAAATCTGCACAGGGAATAGGAACATAGTGCAAAAAGAATATAATCCTTTGTTTTGCCATTTTTAATGGCCCTTTTCTGTGCACACTTAGATTTGGCTGGAATGTTCGTATTTGCAAACTTACTTATGCAACTGAACTGCCTTCTTGTCTCTCCAGAATTCCAAGACACCCTTTATTCACAGTTTTCTGTTTCAGGGTCTGTTGTGTCAGCAGATGGATAGTGAATACCTGCATGATCATATTTTTAGGTAGTAATACTGGTTAAAAAGTTATTACTGTATAGACAGCTAGTCTGTTCATATATAAAAACATTGGGAATCATCTGTAAAATATCTTAAGCTAGCCTGAGTTTGGGAAGGATAAATCATTTGGGTTTTTGATGGAGCAGTGAAAGATGATTAGATCACACCTAAATAAAATGCAAAATTTTTACTAGCTTATGACCAGCTCAGACCAACAATAACTTTCCCAGTGTTTAAAAGTTCAATTTATAATATTTTAAAATATCTTACATTTGCTGCATTCTTACTGTGCTTAAATGGGCAGTAATGACATAAGATGTTAGCCTGAATTAATTTATGGCATTAATTGCTATTACAAGTTTCTCTCCTGCTCTGTATGTCTTCCATACTAATTCTGCCTTGTGGTGGTGGAAGCTGAATTAGACTCCAGACACTATTATAGCTGTAGAGCCAGAAGCAGAAATCTGACTGAGATAAGACCACATTTTATAAGCACTCGCCCACACCTTAGAAACAATGTGGTCAAAAGTCCCCATTTTGAAAACACAGTGAGGAAAATGCTCATAAAAATGTTTAAATGTGGTAGAGCAGTCGGTGTGGGTCAGAACAAGCACAAGCCACGTGTCTGAGTTAAACATTTGCTCCATCAGCTTGACAACATGAAAGTCATCACTGTATCTTTCTTAAACTTTTAAGAGATGCTAAACTGTCCACAGTATTTTAAGTCTCATCATGCCTGAAGTCTTTGCTACTTGATAAGTCAATTGAATTTAATCTTAGGTGAAGCAAAGTCGAGTATCTTAAATGTGCAGTGTTGTGCTTCTTCCATTAAATCAACAGCTCCTCCAGGGTTGTGTTGATATTGTGTAATCCTGTTGATTTTGGTTGAAAGGTTGCCTGCTTTTGGTTCTTTAGTTGATCAGAGACTGATGTTTGTGCCAGCTTTTGTTCTGTTTGTTGAATAAACTAATGTAGAACAGAAGACAGGAAATTAACACAAATATCTGACCAGCAAGGAAAACAAAAAGCTATTAATGAATTCATATCAACCACTTAATTACCCATTAAAGTCATTGACAAAATTGTTAGTATTCTTCGTAGAAGCATATTCTATAGACAGTCAGTGACATATCTGTCTGAAATGTGCCCTCCCTTTTTTCAGCTATTACAAAGAACATTCTGTTTAACTTTCCTTTTGGTTTATTTGCATAGTGACAGCAGTCTAAGATAATTTCCAGCTTACTTACATATGTATACTAAATTTCTGTGGTGTCACCAGCTATTGATCACAGAATCGTGTAGCTGTCCTTGACAAATAGTTCACACAGAAGCTTATCTCAAGCTGTGTAATGTGAATTTTCAACCAATCTGTTCCGTTTCCTTGCTCTGTGTAGTACATGCTCCCATCAACATACATTATCCTGCACATGTAAACTGTCGGCTTTGAATGTTTGGGATCTGTGTTGACTCCTGTGGAGGATTCAAAATGTGTCTGCATAACAGAACTGGGGATCACCAAAAGTGTTTTAGTAAAGAAGTTACTGAGGATATTGTAGCCAGCTAATGCTCAAAGCCTTCTAAAGACTTTGCCTGCAAATAACTGTTGGGGCAGAGAATATTGCACAGGAGTCACAGGGACTCTCTGAGGAGAAAACAGACACATAGGCAGGAAAGAGACCTTCCTGGTATTTCCTTGGCAACAACTGCAGAAAGACTGTGGAAGAGGGAAGCTGTCCCTGTGTATGTGGAATCTAGGAAACTTTTAATACTTCTGTTTCTCATTTCTCACTTCATTTAGGGATCGGCCAAGAGGAATGTTGAATGTAAAATCCTTGCAGTTTTGGAAGAGATGACTGGAACGGCATCTTCAAATCAAACTATCACAGCCTGGTGGTTTTCTGTCTATGTCAGATTTCTCTAAATTTCTCTAATTCTCTAAATTCACTTATTTCTCCAAAATAATGAAATTCAGTCTTCCTTTCATGCTAATTTTAATATTTAAACTTAATTTTGAAATTACAGTTGTATGTGGATGTCCATCCAGGAACACAGACAGCTCATTTCACTTGTGCTTAGGTGTAAGAACAGAACCTTTCAGAGTCCCTTCCATTGCCACAGACACAAGGCCTCCATTAGTCCTTCTCCTATTGCACAGGAAAGAGAGGACAGAGGGAGCTTTACCTGCTGTACAGCAACCAAACATGGAGCTGTAGGTTACAGCAGCCATATAAATGGCTTTGCCTCCTTCTCAAGGTGGATATTCCTTGACTGCTTCCCAGTACAATCTGCAGACCCAATTTAAGACAACCCATGTTTAGTGAAGCCAATCCCAGTCCTCAAGTCAGAGGTTGAGGTGGCACATTTGTAAAGAGTTGCTTGCCTCTGGCTGAAAACATACTGAAAAAAGATGCAAAGAAAGTTTTAACTCATATAATGCATCAGTTTATAACAAATATTAAAGCCCTTATGAGGAACATTGTTTCAATGTGTCTGTTTTACACTGTCATATCCGACATTTTTATTGCACAAGGCTCAAGATGCTGCACTTCTGCCAACACACAAGTGAATTCTTCTAAGATGTTTGATAGAGGATATGTGGTCAATGTTCTGGGAGTTCATATGCTTTTACTGTAGCATATGTGCAGTTTTGATCTTGATTTATGCAGTTCTACAGCTTCATTTCTAAAAAATCAGAACTGTCCACTCAATTTGCCATATGATGTTTTGCTTTAGTGGCAAACCTGTGCTTTTTATTTCAGTGTGTGTTTTCAGGAACGAGTATTTTTTATGAGTTTGAAGTCTTTAAATCACTGCAAGCACATAAGCACACAGAATATTCAGTGTTTGCTCACTTCTCTAATACGAAATACTGATTAGAAAAACTATGTGTTACATAAAGATTCTCACTTTCATGTCACATGGTGGCCAGACACAGCAGCTGAAACCCACATTTAGAAACGAAAACATTTTAATATAGTGAGAGTGGATAGACGTGCATCAAAGTGAAATATTGTTTTTGTGGTGATCAGCAGCTTCAGACCTCCCATGCTCATCATAAACTTCCAGGCCAGTACAGCTGATTTGTTCTCTTATTGCCACTGCCCTCCAACTGCCTTTCCTAAGGCAGATATCACAGTTGCTGCCAGCTAGAAAATTAGCAAAAGGCCTTGTCTTTCTCCTTTCCTTTAAGCCTGTTCTTTGTGTGATATTTTGGTTTGTATGTATGGTGTCTATGGGTGTGTCTTGGATGGATTCATGGATAGAATGTGGAGAGCTCCCCTCTCCTGTTAACTTACACTGCACCGGTTATGGCAACCGTGTGTTCAGCCTCATCTCCTCCTCTCAGTTATACCCTCCTTTCTTCCTGGAAATGTTGACCTGGGAGAATAAAAGGGTTTTTTGTGTATTTGTCCAGGTTATCCAAATGTGTAACATTATGGCCAGTGTTACAAACCAGTGAATTTCTACAAAGTTACACCAACCATTCTTAGGTGTGTGGAAAAGGCACTTTGAGATGCAGACCAGGTATTCCACAGGACAGCTTAAGGTAGTTAAGGCTGCCAGATTACATCAAGTCAGTCAGGTCAAGGTCCTCTTTGAATTGGCAGATGCTGTTCAGCAGTGTGTCAACAGGCTGGAGTTGAACAAGATACAGATCCTAGAGGTGCTGGGCATCTGCAGTTCCCCAAGGAAAAAAAAGAATAAAAGGCAGATTTGGAAATAGCACCAAGAAAATGAACTCCAGTGCTGAATCTCCACCCAGATGATGGTCACAGTTTGACCCCTCTGCAGACAGAATATCAATTCCCAGCATCTTTGGGGTTGGTAGCTGTATCTGTTACAGCTTACATGTTAAATGGAGCATCCCTGAGCAGGCTTTCCTTTTGAAGCTTGAAGAAGCTTTTTATCATCATGATTTCATTTTCTTTCTTCATCTTTCTCTTGGCTGGTGGGTGCAATGAGCACATGTTTTAATCAATGAAAGAAAAGAGCTCTGTGTGTAGCATATATATTAAACACCATAGGACAGTTGAGTGTATAACTTGGATGGAGATCCTTGACATCAATTATTAGAGGAAAGTAGAATTAATCACAGATAGAAGTGTAGCATTTTTATTTTCTCAGAAATATTTCTGAGTATCTGTTTCAAGTCAGACTTGATTGGAATTGTAGTTCTGAAAGGGAAAATTATTCCCTGGCTTGCTTCTGAACTACAAAGATGGACTGTAAGATCATTGTAAAGAGTTTGGGTTTGCTGTGTTTTTTTTCAAAGTGGAGGCAGAGCTCTGTACATTTTTAAGCCTTCATAGCCTGTTATATGAAATGATAGGGAGCCAGTCTAAGAATCTTAAGATTGTGTCTGCAAAAGTGTGATACAGAAGATAGGAAAAAATAATAGACTATTTCAGTGTGTTTATACTGTGATGGTTGTAGTGGATTGGATCTTGTGAAATAGGTGGGTTCACATGCTCAATATATTCCTGGGAGTTTCTGTATTCCAGAGTGTCCCCACGGACTAAGCACATGTATGGTCAGAGTGAGCACTGTGGGATTGATGTGAGGAGTAGTAGCACTGGTAACCTGGGGGTGTGCTAAAGCCTGATTGAACTAATGGCAGAATGCAGAATTAGATGCAGAATTATCATATGTTACATAACTTGTCTCTTCTAGAGCAAATTCACTAAACTTATTTTTGTGTAAATTAGAAGTTTGTATTTCTTAAGCATAATTCCATCCCCTTTTCTGAACTTGAGAGTCATTCAAAAGGAACTTCCAGCACAGAGATTTGTTGCAAATCTGTCAGTTATACACATACTTTACAAATTATGAGCAAAATGGGTGCAGTATGCAATACAATACATTCAAAGGCTTGACTCTTACAAAAATGTTCTCTATAGTCTTAATATAATCAAGGTAAAAACAAAGTTACCTTAAAATCATTTTTCTAAACTCTCCTGTGGTCAACTCTGATCACGTCTGATAAACTAGTAACAGTCATTATTGCAGAGCAGCTCTTGGTTGTCTTTTCTCATTATGCTTTAGGAATTACATTGATGAGTTTGATTTCAAATTCTTAGTTGCTTTTTGTTACATGTATAAATGCAAGAAGATATTTAGCTTTCAGCACTTTTTTCAGAATGACAGCTCTGACAATTTTCTTGGTCCTTTTAAGTGCAAGATTCACCATCCTGTAACTGAGCAAACTGTCCTGTTGGGTTTCAGTTTGTAAGAGGAATGTTAAATTAAGCTTAATGGGTATGTCTTTTGGATAAAAAACCTATATATTATTCCAGTTAAAACAATGTGCTAGACTACTCATAACCTAAATGTGCTTAGAGAAGACATTTGTTGAGGAAGGGGTGTCTGTGGGTTATTTTTTTCAGCCATAACCTGGACAGTCCTCACTTCCCCACTATTGTGCCCGTTAAAAAAAATAGGTTTTTTGGTCTAGAGTTACTCTTTACTGTGAGATACTTGCTTGTGTATTTATGTACGGGGTTTTTTTCTCTCTATTTTTATGCAAAATGACCAATTGACATCAGCAGACCTTCTCAGTTTTAAAATTTGCTGGGAAAGCTATATTTGATTTCAAACCTAACCCTATACATCATCCCCTTCCAACTACAAGTCCTTTTGGTACTATGGCTGTTGTGTGAAGGTGAAAACTAAGTACTGGTGTTGGATTCTCCACATGGGTCTTTATTTTGAAAGCCCTGCTTGCCAAAGATGTTCTTAACTAAGCCTTATGGACAGTATAATATTGCAGGAGGAATGTGAAGGAGCATTAATATGACTGAGTGAGGCCCTCTGTGTTTTCCTTTGAAATATCTTCCCTGCTTGCCAAACCGCCTTGGCAGGGAATTGCATGAAGGCTGGATGTGGAATTATGGATGTGTACTATATTTTTCTCCACAGTGTAGGGAATATAGGCTGTGACTCCTACACAGATTTAAAGGCAGTAATTGGCAGTGTTAGGACTGTGGGACAGACATACTGAAGAGCCTAATTGGTAATCTCTTAATACTCTCAAAAGTTCATTATGCACCCCTTAATAATACATATAACAGATGATCTTGAAAAGGTATTTCTAGGAAACTTTTCTTCTTAAAAATATTGATGATTTTCTAGATATGGACATGAGAATATTTACTTTATTAAGTAAAACTAAGTATAGCATCTGACTGAATCCTTCACAGCTGAAGTTTTTAATAGTGAAGGAAAATAGAAGGAAAAGGAAAAAAGAAATAAAGGTGGCAAATCGAAATCCAGTCCTTACTAAACGCTTTCTTTAGTGTCTCTAGGTTTCAAAAAATCTTACTAAGTTGCAATACATTGTATGTCCTTAGAATTAGTTTATATAGAACCTGCTGATTCTGCTGTGCCAAGTCACAAGACATGAAAACTGGAGGAACTGAAGCCACATGTGACACTTGGATTAAATTTACATTTTAAGTTCATATTTACTTATAAGATCATGCCCTGAGGGGCCAGGCTGTTTTTAAATATTTGTTGAAGAAGCAGTAATTTTTATTTCTCTCTAAGTTACTGGCAAAGTATCCAGTTTGTTATTTGATGGTGGCAATCGAGCTGAGAGATTGTGACATCAGGGACTAACAATGGATGTTACAGGAGTCTACTTGATAATGAAAGATGGCTGAGAAAGAAAGATGGGTGAGAACACAGAGGTAAAGGATTGGGAAAGCTGCAACAAGGTATCTTGATAATACTATATTTAGATTAATCTGTTTGATGTAAAAGGAGTGCTTGGAAAGTTAAAGAATGAGATATAAAAAGCCTTTTTAAGAGAAATGCTTAGTCTTCCATGATAATGCTTCATAATAAATATTTTCATTCATAGATTAGTGGTGGATTTAATCTTTGTCTATTTTGGCTTTGGATAAGTAGTCATTAGGGGTCCGTGGCAGATTGAATTTGTTTAATGCCATTTACCATCACATTTTAGCACGTATACTAAAGTATTGTCTTGATCCACTTGCACATATTGTGTTCAGAAATATGAACCAGTACATATTTTGTGTGAACTAGGCTTCTAGTCAAGCATATTGGGCAGAATTTCGCACTGCAAATTTTTATCTATGAAACCTTTCATAAGAGAGAAGAGTATCATAAATTTTCAGTGAAAATAAAGAAGGGAACAATCTGTCTGTCTTCCTACAAGAATGAAAGAAATGGTTACTGAAAGAGAAGAAATCAATTTCTAATCAATCCCACCTTTTCTGGTTAAGTATAAATTAACCAAGACACTATAAAGCAGCTACTTACTTTGCAGGCTTGAGCAAAAAAAAAAGAGGATTCTAGACCCAGTGGTTCAAAACATTATTTGGATATTTGTGGTTAAGAACTTATGCTGAAAACTTTATTGTTGCAATTTATTTGATGTATTTTCTTGGAAAGGGATAAAATGACCATACTTAATTGTAAACTTGTTTCTAAAACAAGTAATGACAAATATGCAAAGTCATCCAGACAAAATAAAACTGCCAGTGTGGAAATGGTGACCGGATTTGCTTGGTGATTTGTCATTTGAGGAATTTCTGTATCTGGGTATGCTTTTTCCAGATGATGATATTAATAATAGGCAGCATTCCCCATGCAGCTGTCTGGCACCAGGGCAAACTCCGTTGGATCTTCAAGCAGCTACCAAATACATCAGCAGAGTCTTAGTCACACTGGCCATCCTTCACCAGCTCGTGTCACTGGGCTGTTACACAGCTTTGAGAAATGCTTTTGGAAATTTATGGGCAGGCTGCTGCCACGGTGACCCCATGGCCAGACTGCTGACCTTTGAATTTAGGACAATGTCTAAAAGAATATTCAGTTCTGGGTTATGCCACAGGCCTGCTTGGTGATGTGCAGGCCCCTGAGTACCAGGAATGTTTGCAGTTGAAGACAGCAAAATAATAGTTTGGGGGGGTTGTTTTGTTTTTGGTTGGTTGGTTGGGTTTTGTTGGTTTTTTTGAGATGTGTTCGATGGTGTGTATTGGTGATTCTGGGTCAGTGCTCAGCAATCTCAGCTTAAAGTCCCTTGGACAAATTTCTGTCAGTACCTGTTTGGATCGGGACACCCTGGAAATCTGCCTGCCCTGATGAAGGACATGAATTCTCTTGGGAAGTTCTTTTGTAACTGCTGGAAGCTGTAAAAGCTCCATTCGAGATAACCTGTGAAATCCCTCTCCAGCTTTCCCAAGTGTACTCATGATATTGGCTATTATGTGACACTATTTTCTGCCAGAGTTGCTTTCCTATGAGAAGTGTCACTAAGCTTGTTGTCTTTCAAGAATCATCTTTCCTTACAGTAATAACAACAGTGAAAAAACAAAACACCAAAACTCCAAGAAGACAAAAAGCTAAAGATGGGATAAATATATATATATATATATATATATATTTAATTCTTAATTTTGTTAACTGTTTTGGATGCTTGCACTTTATCCCTTGACAGCGTATCTAAACCAGCAGGGATAAGTGGTTTGCAAAATACATGTGAAAAAGGCAAGTCAAATATAAACCAAGTATTTATGGCAGGGTTAAAATGCTGTTACCCCAGGCCAGTAAGTACCTGGTGAGCACTAGTACTTGTCCATTGGACATGAGCCAGCACGTGGGGCTGTAAATAAAAATTAAGGGATATATTCACTGAGAAATAGTTCATTGTGAGGAAGTCTTCCCTGAAACACTGTCGGAAGATTATTTGAGACATGATCCATACAAATATGTAATTACTGTATTGAAAAGACTTGGAACAGTGCAGGAAATCTTCAGGAGGAAATCTTCAGGAGGAAATCTTCCTTCCACGGTGAAGGAATTTTCTGTGGGTTTTATTCACTTGCTTCTTGTTGGAATTCTGATTGTTTTCCAGCCATGTGATGGTGTTGGCTGCACAGATGTGCTTTTACAACCAGGTTTCTCAAACAGTCTGGTTTTATGTCTCTCCACGGGCCTTTAAGATTAGAACTGGTGTTATTGCTCACTTTAACCCACGTAGACAGTCTGAGGATGGGGATAAAGGAATCAGCACCATTTGTGTCCTTCAAAACATACACAGAGAATGTTCTTCACTTCCTTTGTTCTGTGTGAACTTTTAAGAAGTAATTTTTTTCTTAGTATTCATACTCTTATTTATTTGCACCTTGGTGTCAGCAAACAGTATTCCCAGATTTTGTGCCATTGTGTAGAGATTTTACACTGTATGCTGAAGGTTTTAATATATGTATATATGCAGGGTTTAATGTACCAAAGGGTAATTTTACTGCTTAAAAATGAAATGGCATGCCAAGTAACTTCTTAAAAAATGTTTTCAGAGTATTCAACTACTTCATGCAGTCATTTTGGACTTGACTTTCCTCCTTATATAGTAGAGAAGTGTTCCTGAATTTAGACAAGCCGTTTGTCCCGTGAGAAAATTTGATAGTACTGAACTCGTTTCAGTTGTCTGCTTCAGGAAGGCAAATTTCAAGTTAAATTATACTGGACATGCTCTGGGTACTCAGAGACTTATCAGCTGTTTATTCAAGTATTTATCAGCTTTGTGAGTTGCTGATCCTTTAGTAAATGGAGTATTTGAGACACAGGAGTGCATAATTATTTTAAGATGTTCCTTATCTGGTTTGAGCTGCATATGAATTTTCAGAGTTCATATACATGACATGTAGCCCAAGATTTAACATAATCTGTAGCTCTGTGGTTCCACTTCCCTGTGCAGCAGAAGTCAGCCGTGCAGAGGAATTGGTCATTTTCTCTCAGTAAATGGCATTTGTACTCGCAAGACACCTCGAAAAATGGAATCAAGTCCATGTGTCTGCTCTACCTGTGTGCTTCCCAAGCTTTTAAGCATGTGGGATCACTGTCCAGAGTCCAGAGAGCTGGGAAACTCCATATACATTGATGGTTCATTTGGTTCTAATGGGCAGCATGTGTTTAATGGGTTTATATGGAAAGCAAGCACATTTATAAGATAAACTATCAAAAAATGTATTATATAAACAATCAGATTTCCCCAGAATTTTGTTTTTATTGAGGCAGTAAAGATGCACAGTTTCTCTTTAATTATGGAATTTATTCATTTTTATATGCTATACATCTGCAGAGGAAGGGGAGCCTTGTTCCTGCACTGCAGCTCAGCTTCTAATTTGTACCTAATTTGCACCAGCAGTGTAACTGGTCTGTGGGTGCTGCATGTTTTTGACCTGGCATGGACCCCCCAATGATGGAAAATGAGCCTTTAGTTGACTAATGGTGTAGATCTTGACCTGGTGTTAATTCTTCAAATTTGCAATGCAATTAGGGGCAGGGAGTGTGGTGAGATCAGACAGTCCTGTTGATAGAAATGGCAAATTGGGAGGATGAAATCAAACAGAATATGGAGAGATTTTTGGGGAGGAGTAATTGCACCTTTGATTGAGGAGTTTTGTAACTAGATGGGAAAAGTTGGGATGTGCTTTCTGCCCAAACTGTAGTTTGCATTACTATGAGATTAGTTTTGTCTGCTCACTTCAGGTAACTGGGTTGTGGAATGAAACTACTTCAGAAATCTTCCTCCTCTTTCTTATGTCTTTGGGCTCTGGATGAGTGTTTCATCCAGTGTGTTTTAACCAGTATTGCAATTAAATCCCAAGTCTTCAGTTTAGAATACACATTTCCTTTGGCATCACAACAGCTATTTTCTTTTTTTTTTTTCCTGTCAGAGGAGGGGAGAAACACAGTATTCCCATAAAGCACAAAAAATGCAATTGGATTATGAATACAAGTCTTCCGAAATTTTTTTCCTGTTCATCCTTTGGATTTTAAGTCAGCTCTGGTTCAGTACCTCTGTGACATCAGAGAACAGAAGTGCCTGTGCTACAGAATTGTCCTTGGCTCTGGTTCTCCAGCTGTATAACTCCTGCTCGGATGTTGAATTTCTTTTGTTAGGTGGAGCACTGCTCTAGTTCTGCCCCCTAAATAGTGTGTGTGTTATGTGCAGTACTGACTCTTCTCTGAGGTTTCAAGACTGTTTATCTGCTGCCTGATACATCTCTTGTATTCTTTCTTTTGCCTGGTTGATCTCCACTATTGCTGGCCCTCTGTACACACGGCTAGAAACGTGGATTTTGGCATAGGCACAGATGTCCAGGGCCCTGATTATGCTGATCAGCCTTCCTGGCCTTGCCCCCACCTGTGCTTCCTGGGACCAGGAGCCACAATTGAACTCAGCCCTGGGCCTTCAGTCCCTGCTCGAGCTGCCTTGGAGCAGCCTCTGTGCCCCCAGCTGAGACTCCTCTGGTTTGCACCCTGATCCATGGGCTGACTGCTCGGCTGGGACCTGCCTTGTCACTGCAGACTCCTTGGGTGACCTTGGCTCTGGTTTGGCCCTGGCTGCCACCCCAGGCTCTGCCCAGCTCCATCCCATGGTGCAGAGGCCTGGCCAGTGAAGCCACCGGCCTCACTGCCCTTGTTGGCAAGCTTGACACACAGCTCCTCATCCTGTCACTGCTCCCTGACAGTTCCTGAAGGTGACTGGGGCTGTTTTATTGCTTTAGGAAAGTAGTGAGCATGAAAAATGTTGGCCAGCTTTTGCAGAGCTTTTCATCTTCAGTTGGCAGGTGATGCTTGTTTCTTGCCAAAGTAGGTTTTACCATAGTGTTTTTCACACAGTTCCTACCTGCAGGTTTTACTGGTATGTGCCATACTTCATCCACTGCTGGGGAGGACTCACAGTGATTTTCCAACTTCTGTTTTTCCCAGTCTAAAAGAATATCTTTGTGGCTTTGAGATTTTTACCAATATAGAAAATAACAGGACAGGGAAAACCTATGCATGAAAACATGGTCTGTCGGGGCTTCCTTCTCTGCAAGAATTTCAAGAATGTTTCCAAGCAAAACTGAAAATCAATACTACATTTGCAATCCCAACTGGTTAGTTTTCCCTTGGAGACAGCTTGTTGCCATCGTTTTATGATGGCATGTTTGAGGTAGCTGTCATTTGCCAACTGGTCACTTGGGAAAATGTGTTTTAGCACTAAAATCCAGTTTCAAAGTTGGTGGTTTTGGGCCTGAAGAAAGACTCTCCTTTATAATTCTGATCTCATAGGAGGTCATGGCCTATTGTGTCAGGACATTTGGTACTTCTCTTTATTTGGTTTTATAATTAAAACATTAGTACACTTACATGATCCAGAGGCCTTGCCTTTTTCTTTTGGTATCTTTAAAATACTTTCTACGTAGACTTAGAGGTATCAACCTTTATGCCTCATGAAGAAGTGATTTGAAAATATCATGACTCAAATTTATATTTAGAATGTTTTATCTAGGGGGAGGCTGACTTTTCCCAGGGAATAGATATGCATTATTTGTATAATTTATAATTTATTTGATGTAGTTACAGATTATTTAGAGTTTTTCCATGGGGGATTTATTTTTTTAAAGGACAAACAGGCTTATTCTCATTTCTTATTTTAGGTAAAGTATCCAAATATAGCAGTGGTACCAAGTAGGTTCATTCCAGTTTTGTTCCAGTTGCAAAGGAACGGCCTCAAATATTTTAAAGGGTAAGGCCTTTTCCTTTGGGTCCTATTTTTAGTGGCTGCTCATTTGCCACACTTCAACATGAAACACAGATCAAAATGCCTTATGTGAAACTTGGGTGATGAGAGGTAGTTTTCTAGAAATGTGGGGGTTTTTTAATGCATACAAAGAAAGAGATTAAATGTGAACCATCAAAGAACTCTTTTCCTCTTGGTTTCACCACTCTTTTCTGTATAGGAAGAGGTAGAAGACAGCATGAGTAATGTTGGATAACGCGTTATGAAAATACATGGGAAAATAACATTAAAGTTTAAGTGTGAGGAGAACCAGAATATGGTGCTAAAAATCTTAATGCCTTATTAGGAAAGCAAAAACATTGATTAACAAATGTAGAGAGAAAAAATTTTGTCACAAGATGAATGGTAGTCATAAAAATGAGAAGTTCAAAGCATGGTGTCCACTTGTTCTGTAGTCAGAACGTAGTGTTGGTCAGAGGAAGGAATGCCTCATAAATGTCGTCTGATTCTACTTGCGCTATGCAACTACTGTCTGGGGAGGCAAAGAGGTGCTTGGAGAACTTGGGATATAAACCAGAATTCTATCATCAAAACACAGAAAATTGGAATATGGCCATGAAAAACACACATTCTAGCCCAGCCCTGGGCAGGTGATAACCAGGGGTCTTTTTCTCCCTCTAGCACTCTGTAATGCCAGAAAAGAGAAAGGGGTAATGGATTTAGTACTGAAGGAAAGATTCAAGATGATAAATCAATTTGAGGTTAATACTCAGCTCTTTGAAGTTGGACCTTTTTAGTAAAGTCTGGCTTTGTAATCAAGAGCCTGAGCTTTAAGAAGTCAAGAGTAGGGAGAAGAAGGAAGGAAATGCTCAGATTTCCTTTTCAGGGTTTGAGTGTAGTTAAAAAGCACTGGCAGTACCATGGCAGTGAGAGGAGAACAAGGGGATGATCGTGAAGGCCAACATGGTTTTATTGAATTAACTGACAAACCTGCAGTGATGCAACCAAAGCTGGGCTGACCTAATTAGATACCAATACCTCTTTGAGACTTACTTTGTAATGCCATTTTCACAGGATGCAATAACAACACCTTTTTAATTGTGTGTACTTTCTAAACTGATCTGATCTCTCTTTCCTCACAAAAGAGAAACAAAAAGATGAGAAACAGAGGAAAAGTCAGAACTTGGAGTGATTTCAGATGACAAACAAGTGGAAAAATGAGGATTGTTAGAGCTTAGAAAGGGAAATAAGCTAGAAGTCGAAAGTTAAATTGGAAAGCAGTTAACTAGCAAAAGCATTAGCAAGGACAAAAAGTGTCTGTATGGAATAATTTATTAAAACCTCTTTAAGGATTTTTTTTTTCCACAGCATCCCTTTGTCTTTTCCATAACTGTAGAGTGGGATCAAAAATGATTAGACAGATAGATAAGAATATCTCTACCTTCATTATGGAAGGTAACAGTGGAAGATGTGCTGCCCCATGCAATGCTGTACTCTGGTAGCCAATCAATATTTCAGTTTTGGAAGGAATTCTTTCAGGGACAGAGCTATCCCCTTAAATGCTTCTTTGTACAAGAAATTATGTGGAGTCAGCTGCTTTCCTAACAAAAACGTTGAGGAAAAGGGTAAGATGCTTGGAGTTACTTGGAGAAGCATCAGTATATGGAATACTTAAATTGAGTTAAAATTTCAATGAAGAAGAAACTGCTGAGATGCAGTGAAATATGTGTGAGACTGTAGGACTTGTTTTCTCCCCGGTGCTCAGTGTCTGAGGTTTGCTCTCACAGGGCTCCAGATACTCAACTTTGGGCTGTAATACACAGCTCACACCTTGTCTTCCTTCCCAAGCTGAGGGGGTTGGGTTTATTTAATAGCACCTATAAAAGTCCAAATACTCCATCTTGGTCCTTCTTGTCCTTGTTGTAATTTCATCTGTTCCTGGTCAGTAAGAGCTAGAGGTGCTGCTGCAATGCAGACTCTGAGTGTGAAGGTGCCTCTTTCAGCAGCTCAGCAGGAACAAGGAGAATTGCTGTAACTATGGAGGGCAGAGGACAGGAGAGAATCTCTTGCTCTCTTTCACCACCCCCTCTGGCCAGTGAAATGCAGAAAGCAGTGGAGTGGATGTAAAAGCTTCCATGGGGGTACAGAAATCCCTCTGTGGTCCAGCTGCAGTATTTCCTGAATCCAAGAAGGTAGGGGAGGGAGTGGCGTTTTTCCACCTTCACCCTCCTCGGTACACTGCTTTTATCTTCAAGGAAAATACATTCTTTCTGCAGACTAAATTCCCTGTCTGCTCAGACACACATAATGTGGCAAGAAACATTGTTATTTCAAGTGTTTAATTAAACACAAACTTAATTTTTTAAATAAAATTTTAAAAAACCCCACCTCATAGAAGAGATCCAGAGTGAAATGTTATGGCTGGTGTCTTTCAGTAGTTCAGGCTAAAGGACAGCAGTAATTTATTCTAACCTTAAAACATCTGAATAGTAAATTCAGAAAGAAATGCTTCCTGTAGAAAGTGAAGTGAGATAATGGCTGGAATTGCCTATCTGACAGCAATAAATATGGCAGCCATCTTTCCATATGACTTCATCAGTGTAAAAATTTTCTCTGTTGCTTCTTTTTTTAAGTAATCTGTAGATCACCCACCGGGAAAGATGACCAGTTAAATAAAACCAAAACATAATAGATTTTCAACTTTCCTCTGTTAATTTTTTACATGGAACATTGAAATAAAAACCTGACACCTTTTCTGAAGTAGTAATATGTCTACTGCTTTTGCTGTTAGTGATTCCTGGAAGATGGTGTCCATCCAAAGTAAATTAATCCTATTTTAAATAATTGTTTTAAGAAAGAGTTAAAGGGCTTATGGGTTATGCTGTAGCAGCAAACTTGTTTTGGCCTTTATCTTCCTTTTAACCAGTTCATTGTTTTACAGCTGAGCACCAGCAGATGTTCCAGTCAACCTTCTGTTTCCTTGCAGATTCAGTGGCATTGATGTGGCACCTGAAGTGACAAAATGTGAATTAGATTAATTATTTTCACTTGTACATATTAATACTTCGAAATACACAGAAATTGTCCTTGTCTGGTTCTAAAGTAATTCAGCCTGAAATACATAGTTATCCTCCAGGCTATCTTGCTTTAAGAGTTTGAGCTCTACAAACATTAGGGCTGTAGGAAGCAGAAAGGAAGTCTTTAAAATCTTGTTTTGACTCATGTTTTCTCCTATTATTACTTTTATATTAGGAACTTGGTCAGCTTTCTAAGCTAATATACCTTTAGCAGAAAGCAGTAGCTGTGAGTGATTTACCTGAGCATACTGTTCATGATTTCATGTGGAATTACTGGAAGCCTGAGAGACCTGGGAGGGAATTTTGTGCTTTTGATAAGTTCAATAAACTTGCCCTTGTTTGAGATTCAGGTGCAATTGCCTCAGGAGGAAGCTGGTCACAAACTTCATAAACTGATTGATTTTACAAACCCCTGGAGACTGACAGGTAATTTGTTCACAGGTCAGTGCTCTTTTAATGAGAACTGTACTGTGCAAAGATGCATTGTTTGTGTTGTGTATTTTTGTTTCTGAGAGCAAACAGTAGGAACTTTTCCCCTAAAGATTCTGATGGCTTTTTCTGTTTTTAAAAATATATATAATTTCAGATTTTCTATTTCAATTATATACCTAAAATAGTTATGCTGTTATTTGTGCTATGTTTGTATGTTTCTACAAGGATGTTTTTGAGTTGAAATTAGAGATATCTTATTTCTTCCATTTTACTATTGCAAGATATTTTGGTTTCTCTATCCACTGCTGCAGGACTTTATATCTGAAATAGCTGATCAGTCATAAACTGATTTTTTTCTATTGCCCCAGTAGTTTTTTAATCTCCAGTGTAGTGATTGTTGAGGTTTGCAGAGTTCTGATCTTGGCTGCAGCAGTGCAAGTTTGGCTCAGTGTTAAGTTTCAGGTTTCTCTGTGCTGCAAAGAAAGGCTGTGGTTGTGCTTGTGAACATGCACAATTCCATCCAGTTCAGTGGGATAAAGCTTGAAGGCATAATAGCAGGTATGAACAGATCTCTTGTCTTAATATGGAGAACAGAGCACCAGCTTCTGAAATTCAGGGAATTCTGCCTGTATTTTTTGTAGAGGAAAAATTAAATGCATATGGAAAGAATTAGCTATATGACTTATTAAATGGGAATGTAGTACAGTTTTCTGTGCTCAGAAACTCATCCTAGTAATTTTCAGTTAGACTTCATAAGGTTGTTCATTATTTACAGAGAATATACTGCTTTCTGGAACGATCAGCAGAAAGAAGCCTAAAATCACAGTTACTCTTAATTTTTTAAAATTTCCTTTTCTACCTGCCATTAAAAAGGAGAGGATTGGCAATTTTGTGCCTGTGCTATATATTTAGTCACAAAAACTAGTGATTAAAACAGAAAAACAAGATAAAGGTTCATTTTATGGAAGCAGTAGTCAATCTGCATGAAGCAGCTTTCATCATTGGAGTTTTTGTCACACACTGCAACATCTGAAATGGTGTATTCTTTTAAAACTTTTCAAGCTCTGAAACTGTATTTTCAAAGTATCATGGTTGGAGCTCTCATGCTGGAAGTGTTTTGAGCTCCGGTTCAGTTGGCAGTTTGCTCACTATCCTTTTTCCTTTTGTGGTATATCTAGATATTTCAAAAAAATATGGAAGGACAGGTTGGCTTCCTGACAGGGTTTTGATGGAAAATTTCCTTAAGTTTATTTGGCTTTACATTTTTAGTCTGGAGGCTTTGCCATAGGCAACCAGTGTACAAAGTACCTGTGATGGCAGCTCTACATTTAGCTGTCAGCACCACGGCATAATCTACAAACCTTCAGCTCGCCTTAAAAGGGGGGAAAATACTTCTTTCATTTAGGTTTTGAAGGGAGGTGTTGTATTTGTGAGATCAACATAGTAGTAGAGAGTTCTGGGTGGTTTTTGTCAGAAGGTACCATTAAGGGTTGTGTCAAGTTTTCAATAACTGCAGCTTTGGCTGCCAGTCACCACTGTCACCGCTCCGTGGCCGACTGCCTGTGATCATTCAGATCCTTTGGAAGAACCACTCCGGAGCCCCTTGTGCTGAAACTCTCATTCTGGATTTTTAAACCTTCTGAAGCTTGTGCTGCTCCCTCGAGGGGAGGCAGCTGAGGAGGGGGGACTCTTTGCCGGTGAGACACCCCTGTCCTGCGTGGCCTCCATTGCATCGCTTCCTGCCTGGAGAGCCCTCCCTGGACACGGAGTGTTCCCGAGACCATGGAGCTGCACAGCTGTGGATCAACAAGGGAGAAAACAGCTGACCCATGAGAGGCTGAAAAAGGGCAGGCTGCTCTGTAGGTGTAAAGAGACACAGCACTGTGAGTCAGGTTAGGAGGAAGGACTCTTTATGGGCAGTAGGAGGAGTGACAATGATGTCTGGTTAGTAGAGCTAATCAGATTTTACTGTGCTGGAGACTCAGATATCCAACTGCAAATACAGCAGAATCTGGACTTTCAGCAGCAGTGAGAATGCTAATTTGCTGTACTGGTTTAGGAGTTTGACTCTATTTAATTGCAATTCTGAGAAAAAGTATTTTATCTTTCACCTCTCATAGGAGAGGAAAAGAATGGTTGGTAAAGCTAGTTTAAAAATAGCCTGAAGGGTCTGACATATTCAGCTGTGTATACAAAGCTTACCAAATTACAGAAAGAAATGTAATATATAGTAATGGTGTGCTTCTCAATTTCACCAACATTTTTACTTCCCGCCTCCTAAAGTGTTGAGATATTTCAAAGTACCTGTATTCTGAGTTCATGTGGTTTACTGTTTGACATATGAGACCAGGTTATTCCTGGGTCATATTTTTGAGATTTCCCCTGGAACCATAAGGATAAGAAGTATGTATTTACATGAAAGATGAGAATATAGTGTGTTTTCTTGACTTCAGGAGCTGGAACTTTAAGAAAGGCTTGCACTTCTGCTTGCTTGGTCAAACCAGGTTATTTGATGAGTTGGATTGTTATAAATCAAAATTTCCTTTATTCAGCTATAATATGAAAAAGAAGGAGAGATTACATCCATATCCTGCTCCAGGATTATCCTGAAGGATGGGGGTCCATTCCAGGAAGCAGTTGTGACATTCCTGAGAGCGAATGGGCACTTGGGCTCCCCTTGCCATTACCCTGGGGCCAGGAATGAGAGCTCGAGGTTCTGCCCGAGCCCCTGGCAGGATCAGGCCATTGGGATTGCAGGATTGTGCTGATGTGGGGCTGCCTGTGAAACCATAGGCTGCTTCCTGCTTAGATTCTAAGTTATGATTTATGTATTACAAACTCCTTCCATAAAAGGAGGTGCTGTATCTTTAAGTAGCACATGCCGTCTAACCATCACCAGGCATCTCTTGCAAGCAGCGTTAGCCTGTTTCTCCAATCATGCCTGCCTAAGTCAATAACGCTTTGCCAAACCTCCTCGTGCATTAAAGGTTACCGTTTAGCTTGTTCCATGAATCACAGCAGATGCATAACTTGGCAGTGACCATTCCTGTCCCTCCCCTCCTTCGCTTCCTACCGCCTGCAGCCCCCCAGCTCCGAGCTGGCCGAGCCCCCTCCCCCAGCGGGGAGAAGTCATTACATGAAGAGATCAACTTACCAGTTGTCTTCAGAGCAGTGGCTGAGAGCAAAGCTCCTGGTCGGACCGTGAGTGCGAGAGCAAGGGGGAGAGGGAGAAAGACTCGTACCTCCGAGAGCTGAGGGCTGTGATACTGAGACACAAGTGCATCTGCTTGCTGTTAGTACTTGGCAGAGGGTTCCCTCCTCCAGGGTAGCTCTAACTTTGGGTAATAATGTTTGTCAGCTACCTGATACTAACGTTGCTCTGCTTTCAAACAGCAGTGTTAGCAAGACCTGGGGGTGAGGTAAGCAAAGTATAATGTCTTGTCACAAATTGTCTTGTCAGAGTTGCATTTTCTTCATATCTATTAAGTTGGACTGTGAATGATTTTTATGCTGTTAGACAGTTTAGAATTGCATTGTTTGCTTCGTGTGTAAAAAGCTGTTGTTTTGTTTGGGTTTAGTTTGGGGGATTTGTGTTTGCTTTTTTGCTGTTGGTTTGGGTTTGTTGGTTTTTTTGTGGGTTTTTTTGCAAAAGCCCATAGGTACTAAAGGAGAGCAGTTTGCAAGTTAACTTCTCTCGACAGTATGCTTTCTGTGAGAGATGACTAATTTGTGAATTTTTCTTTACTAATATACAGAGAAATGTGATACTCAGCAGCAGTAGATGGTAGTGTTTTGTTCATATTTTCTGCAAAAAAATGTGCACTACTGAAAAAGTTTTTACACAGGATATACTTTGGGGATGTGGGCATGTGAAAACTTCAGACTTCATTAATAACATTCTCTTTGTGCAAATACATGTAATGTTTAGTATGTGGCAGGGCAGGAAAAAACTTGGTTTTTTAAAAAATGCATATCATATCATTAAAGAGGGACTTTATGCATTCTTTATATTCCTAATTCCTCAGTCTTGAACAGTGGAAGAGAACAGCTCTTGCTATGCTTTAAAAAGTTGCTACTTGATTTACGAAGAGACGTTTTCTAGATTTTTGTTCTCATCAGAGCAGTTTGTCATCAAGTTCTTATTTCATACCAAAGCAGAAATTTTCAGCTGGTCATTTGCCATTTAGGAAATAATTCAGCAAGTACAGTACTATTAGATAAAAAATATTCCATCTAATGAAATCGTTATCAGAAACCACGTTTGATACTCATTCTGCCTCGCTCTGACTGAAATGTGATGTGTAGCTGTGCATTTTAAGGGAATCATTGGCTAGTTTTGTTCCATAAATATGCCTTCCTTAAGTAAATCTTCTGCAAACAGTGTTTCTGGTTTAGAGCCTTGTCTTTTGTTATCCCTATCATAACTTTATAGTAGCCTAATGAAGTCCAGAGCCATTACTTTCTCTGGTAAAAGAAAGTGGAAGTGAACTGGAAAAAACACCTTGTCCAACAGTGTGTGGTTGGCGCTCTGTAGCTCATATGTCTAGATAGAAACTTTATTTTGCTTTCAGGGTGGTTTAATAAGAGAAGCTGTAGCGGTTTTGATTCAAGAAAATGACTCAGTGAAATCTTGAGCTGCCTTTGATCTAGTGAAAGCAGGGAAAAGTTTTCAGCAGAGTCTCAACAAATTTAAGTGGTTTGATGATCAGAGCAACTGGAAGCTGATCATTGCCCTCTAGTTGTCACAGAAGTTTTTAACTTCCTGGTTGATTGTTACCGAGCACAGAAAATGATAGATGGACTCACCTTGTCCAGGCTGAGGGACCTTAAAATCTGTGATGGCTCATATGGAAAATATTTCTGTCACCACTGCAGGCACATGTGGTCTTCAGAGATCCATATAAAGAACAAATCTAGAGCAGCAGCAGTGCTGCCTGCCAATTATCCTCGTTAGCAAGTAAAATAAAATCAATGCTGTGTTCTTACCTGGAAATGAATTTCTGCTGTAAAAGTGCAGTGTGGAATGTTTTAGCACTGTGATCCATATGCCAGGTACTTTAAACTGAACTACTGTTCTGAGTTTTTCAGCTAATACAGCTGACAGAGTATGAAAAATGGCCTGTTACTTTATCAATGAATCTTAGGTTGTAGGTTTTAGTGTAGGTAGTGAGAAATTTTCTCCTTTATTATGTTCATATGGCTAATTTTGAAAATTCCATAATAAAAAATATACTGCGTCTACTGTTATTAATATAATATTTCTTTGTTCTGTATTGTAAGAGACCACCCGATAATCTCGTGCACTTCCCTGCTCCAGCTGCAGAACCTTGGCTACATAAATATTATTTCTCTAGGAAATTACTCAGTAAAGATTTTTCCCCTGGTTGACAGTGAATTGAAGACACAGAATTTAAGAGAGAAGCCATTTTTTAAAGGAACCTGTACTGTAGTTTTGTGCTCTTTTGAACTGTTTTGTATACTTCTCTGAATATTTTAATTGATTTATAGGTATGTATTTTAAAAGTTCTGCTCATAAAAGTGTCAGATTTTGATAGATTATGAAGTCCATGGGAAGCTGCTTTACTTGCCAATTTGTTTTGTCTGTATTTTAATGCTGCAGAACTTTGACTGTTCAAGAAACAGTCCAAAAATCCAAGTGTTACTTTTTTCCCTTATAAATCTTAAGGCACCCCTAACACTTGTTCTAATGTGTGTATGGTTATGTTCTGCTTTTCATTTGCTGTTGATTTAAGGCATGGCTTGGCATGAAGTCAGTGAAACTGCATTGCATCACTTTTCCATCCAGGAGGGAAGGAAGGTTGCACAGCTTTGCAACTTGCACCGTGTTTGTAGTGGCCAAGCCCAAAGTTTTTTTGTGTGTGTGCTTCTTAGGAAATGAGCATGTTGAACTCCTAGGTTCAAAACAATACTTAATCAAGGTTTCCACCTTCCCACGTCTTTAATCTGGTGGTTTGGAATCATCTCTAGCATGAAAATCGTTGGTTTTACAGGATCTATTGAGCTTAAGAAGTCTTTGAGCGACTAGGGAGTTTTCCTGAGGAGTAGACCATCCCCATACTTTCAAGTATTCCAAAGCCTATCATTATTCTTCACTCACAAGCAGGTGGCCTTTTAAATAGTTTTCTCAGTATACTTGATAGATATTTGTACTTGAGCAGAGAATTTCACATTCCTTGAGATTTTCGTGGTTTCAGCAGAATTCTCCCATTTCAGGAGCTTCCCTAATCTCATACAAACTGACCATGAATCAGTACCAGGAGCCCTGCCTGGCTCAGTACAGGTGTCAGAGAAGCTGTGCAAATTTACTCAAGTCACCAGTCTGACCTTCTCAGCAATAAAGCAAAACCAAATTGTGCCATTCTGAGTTTGGTTTGAAATGTTTTCTGTTAGCATTTAAAAAAATTCAGTCTAGCTTACAAAATGTGTGGACAAAGGGAACTAAGTCTCACATATAACTTATATGTTGATTCGATCTGTATTTTAATGTGACAGGTAATCATAATCTGACTAATCATAAAAATACACAATCTGTGATTTAGCACAGAACTTTCAACATGGACAGCTTGGTAAGATCTAAATCTAATTATTTTCAGTTCTTCAGTAGTATTTGCTCAGGTAACAGGATGTTTTGCTACAGTTAAGCTGTTTCTAGAAGCAGAAGTTTTATTTAAATGCATGGATACTATTTAGAGTATCTGAATATTAGATGGTGTTCAGCTTTCTTCATAAAGTAGTTCAACATGAACTGTAGAAGATACTAAACAAAGTCCTTGAGAGTTGTTTTAATATATTTTTTTATTATAAATAAATTTCACAGATGTGAAGTGCTTCTCTTTGGAATTTGGGCATAAAGAGGGTGAAAGTATCACGTTCTACCTGCTAAATGGGTAAAGGGAGTCTGAGCAACTTGTGGTGCTCCAGACACTGCTGGGTCTCCTCGGTGGCTTATGGGCCAACCCATGGAACAGTTGTTGTGTCCCAGGCTGTCAGAGCAGGAATGAACAGACAGGAATGCTGAGGACCCCCTTGCCACGAGCTCCCACTCGTTTCCACCTCCACAGGAACCAGAGAGCCAAAGTGAACTTGTCGACACCTTAAAAGGTCACTCAGTTCTCAACAGGTTCAGGTGTCACAGTCCCAACTACACAAATGCAGCCCATTGCAAGACACATCTCAGTGCTGGTGCCAGCATTGGGACTGACTTCGTGTGGTGCAGTGTGAATGGGGTTTTCCCTTGCTGATCTCAGAAACAGGCTGCTGAGAGCCAGAGTTAAAAATCACAGAAGGCCCAAACACGTTGAGGTCATGGCCCTTTTGACACTGTCTCTTGACTGACTTTTTTCTTGTCAAAGACTGACTCTTTGTTGTGACTTGTTGTAGTGAAATTTCTGACCTTTCTCAGTAGAACCTTTTGGTGTTGTCTGGTCAGACCTGATGCACTGGTGTGTGTCCTTGTGCAGAGGCAGAGGAGAAGCTCCTGAGAGGTCACACGTGCTTGGGTAACTCAGTTTCATGTATTTCTTTGGAAGGGCAGCCTGGAGAATGAGTGTGGGAGTGCTTGTGCTACATGGCTATTGATGGTCTTCATTTACTGCATTCAACTTTACCTTCCCAGTCACCCTGGCACGGCCCTGATTACTGTTGCATCTGTGGATTTTGTCATCTTCAGGTTTTTAATCCTTATGCTAGTCCTGGGAGGTAGAAGAGTGCTATTACACAGCTGTTACTTATAAATTCCAGGGCCACAGAGGTAAAATACAATTTGGAAGCTCAAAACAGGTATCAGTGACTTTTATATAGGCTTGACACATCAGCCTAGCACATAATTGGTTTTGTATCTGAGAAACTGTGTATGGCCAGGAGATGAGCTGGTTAACCTGTGCCTGCTCACTCACCAGGCTGCAGTTTAGCTGATGCCACCCCTTCAGTTATGGGCAGGGAGCACATGATGCAGCCCAATAAAACAATAAAACATCTTTGACTTTCACTGGGCCAGCATATAAGAAAACATAATTTCTCCCACTGACATAGTGACAAAAGTAATTTCTCATCTCTGTACCTGAGTGTTCCCATCTGCAACCCAACGTTAATAGGGTTTCCATCGATTCTCCTGAGAAATTGATGTCACCTTGACTATTATTTTGCCATAAAACATCACCTTTCACCCTTCCCTTCTGTTTATGAAGCATGAGAATGTTTGAGAACCTTTGTGGACTGGTAACTAAGGAGAGATTGAACCATTTATTTGTTTAGCACACATAAAAGAAAGTTATTTGGATTTTCTTTAAAATTACTCTGTTCTGAGTTAGAAAAAACAGATGGTAATTTACATATGGCAGTAACTGCTGACATCACCAGTAAAACATCTGAAAGTGAGACATACCATAGTTGAAAAATAATCCTGTCAAGTAAATATCCACAGCCCTGGTCAAATTATAAGAATATGCTCTGTATTGCTGTAAGTACTACAGTACACGTTTATTTGACCCCCGACATTCCTGCCTCACTCTTCTTGGCTTTATTGTCTGTCTCAACTGCAGTATTAGTAATACAACCCTGTTTTGCTTTAAACACTCTGACGTAAATTTAGTGTAGTACGATGTTCATCTTAAAGTTAATTACATTCTAGCAAAATGCCTCAAAATGTGTTCTTTCACCCTTTGTGATGGGGTGGAATAAATATTCTTCCAGTTTTATTCTCAAGATTTCTGTGTGGCATTTAGTTCTTCCTATATGGTGTATCTGTGCCTATTCTTGAGGGAAAGACAGGACTGAAATCCCAGCAGAGTGACCAGAGGCTGGGAGGACACTTCCTGAATAGCTCTCAGATCATTAGCCTGGATCCAAAGCCTTTTGGCTTTGGGCTCTGGTTCAGGCTATGCTGAGCTTCTTGTTCTGTGCCATAAACATCTAAAAGACAGATTGAGGGCTGCAGGAATTCCCACAGTAATTACAGCATCATGCTCAGTCCTACCATAGTTAAGCTAAATTCATTAAGTCATCACCAAATCAAAGGTTACGTGTGATGGATGAGCTAATTTGTTTCTGAGATGTGGTTCATAGACCATTTTCTGGAAAGCTGTTCTAGAAACTTGTTAGATTACTTATTAGGTAGACTTATGTTTAAATAAATGTACCATGAATTTTGTACGTGGAAATACTATTTTCCCTAGAAACTAACAGTTTACAAAATACTTTCTTAATCATATTTCATTATCAGTATCTGTTCTTTTGGTTTGCTTTATGTTTTTTTCCATCTTTGCTTTTTGAAGTAATAATTCTCTTAAAATTGAGTTCTAATGAAGGTATTTTTATCACTGTAATGTAAATGCTTTTTCTTCTGACACAGTGAGTTTAACTTGAATTTCTTAGGATTTTAGTATTTGTTCCAAACATGCTGAGCATATAAACAGAGCAATGAATTTAGAAGGCAGGTAGTTTATATTAGGATGTATTGAAAGGTATTCACAAACAACAGATAAGGGGTGAATAAAGATCTAGTAAGTAAAATAAGTCCCTCTGATTATTTTTTAAATCATAACTGTCATTGTATAAATGGGTGTTTCTTCTAAAGACTTCTTTGGTTGTCCTATCTCTTTATGGCAGTGTTATAAGACTCTGAATTTTTAAGTGCTCTGATGTATAATAGGGCACAGGAATGTGTTCCAAGACTCATAAAATCTTTAATTAAAAGAATGGAAATTCTTGTAAACTCCTGGTGGTTGCCTTTAAGTAATATCACTTTTTAAAACACTTCCCGCTCCCCCGGTCTGTGAGATTATCTTTCATTTTGTGTTCAGCACTGTTACATTCTGTCTGTGGGTGATGGACACATTTTAGGGAAACAAGTTGATTATTAAGAATTCCCCAGCCTCTCTGGAAGGGAGACTTGGCACATAAAAGAGACTGTGCTAAGTAACTAAACAAATGCTTTGCTGGCAAAAGTCAAAATATAATTTTGCTCCCAGCTTCCCTGCAGGTAACTCTGCTGTAGATGGAACCCAGCAGTGCTCACCGAGCTGCTGCTCAGAGCCTGGGAGTCCAGAGTTGGGGGGAATTATTCAGTCAGCAGGAACAGAAAGCAGATTTTGCCTGTGTGGTTGAAGGACAGTGGATAGAAGGGGACTGTGTGTGTGACACACATCCCTGTCCTTACTTGATCTGTGCTTTCTCTGTCGTTCCTTCAGTACCACTGGCTGTCTGTGGCAGCCAAAAGGACAGCAGGCATCAAACATCAGTCCCTGGGGGGTTAAGGACCCAAGGGCACCAACACAGCAATTATATCCCTGACAGCAGCTACATTGCTTCTCTTTAAAGACCCTTTTAAATGAGACACATGAAAGTGGAGCATGAGAGAGTATTAAATTAAAGCTTTGCCTGTGTATGTCATTGCCTGAAGCTGTTGAGCTGTTTCTTCATGGGTTACAGGTATTATTTTCCCAGCATGTGGGCTGGGAGGAAGGTTTTATCAAGAGACAGAAGTTTTTGACAAATTTCCACTCCCACCTACTTGGCAGTCACAGGAGAATGAGGTGAATTAGGAGTCAATAAATTAATCCTTACAACCATCTCTGCTTTTTGACTGAAGCATAACATTTGCTTCCATTTTTCCTGAAATTTCTTCCCAAAATGGCATGGTGCTGGGAATAAATCCTTTAAAATTTTTGACTTCAAAGAAAAATTCCTTTGTTGTTAAAATTTTTAATCAAAAATTTAAAAGGTTTTTCAGAACTGTTTTTTGTAAAGATACTGACTGCTGGGTGTAAACCATCACAGGTAAATGATAACGTAGCAGTAGGAAGCTTGGTAGTTTAATACAAAATTACCTCCTTGCTCTTTGGAAGTTGAAGTTGTAGGAGCAATGGTAAAAGCATATGGAAATGCTGCATTTTGATCCCAAACAGTGAATAGATTTACCATAAGAAATCACCCCCCCCGAGGACAGATTTTTTTCTCTTAATGTACTAATTTCACTATACATTTGAAACAAGCTTAAGGTAACTGCTGCAGAGACAACAAAGGCACATTTGATAACAGTCAGTGCATGGAGGGTGTGTTAACATCTGACAGAACGTCTGAAACACGTGCTGGACTCTTGCTTGTAAGCACTTGAAAAGTGAGATTTATTTAGTGCTCGAAGGAGCAGGTGACAGTGAAGTATTCTAGCCAGGGGCACCAACTGTTTTGATGTTTTACCTATGAGCCTGTATCCTCTAGAAAAGCACAAGGACGCAGAATAACTATATAAATTGCTTTTCTTATTACCTCATTAAGTGGAAAGTTCTTGCTGAAATGGCAGAATTAGCTTATTTGAGCCAATCTGTTGAACTGAAGATGGTTTTGTTAAATATTTGCTTATGTATTTGGAGAGTGAGAAACTCAGGAACAGATTTTCCTGGTGCTGTGGAGGAACTAGAAGAGAATAAGTGATAGGTGCATAGTAGCCCCACGCCACTGAGGAGAGAACACACATACCCTGCTCATGACATGAGGTGATTACAATATCATCTGCTGTGTCACTGCATCTCATCCTTTTGAACATTCAGGTACTCAGGTGATTGTCTAGTTTTCAAGGTCAACCATTCAGTGTTCTGCTGATGCCTGGGAGAGCAGACATGGAATGCTTGTGATGTGTTACATTCATGGAGGTGATGGGATGGCACTGGGATGAACAGTGCACTACCAAAGAAATCAGTAATTAGGAATGATCAACACAAGAAACAGAGATATTTCTTCTGCTTTATAATGGAAATGAACAAAGCTAAAGCAAAGCAAAATGATAAGTAACTCCAACCTTTTCTTACTTCCACTACCCTTCTGATAGTGGAAGTGAGAAAATACCCAGTGCATCCAGCTGTCACAGTGTGGCTCCTGGGGATTATCTCTAGGAAGATCATGTCAGCAGAGGTTGGGTTTTGTCCTGCCTTTTCTTTCTGAATGATCACCACTTCTGATTTTCAGATGAGAGTGAGAAATACAAGAAGTGACAACTAATGTTGTGAAGCTTTACTTCTAATCATAGAAATCAATTTGTAGCCGTGTAAAAAATGGCTAATAGCTAAGTAAAACCATGCTTCAGATTCAATTAAAGCTAAAAAGCCAAAATAACTTGTTCAGAAGAAATTAGAGAGATTAGTAGTCTCCTTTTTAGGGGTACTAACTTCCCTTCACGTAGCTGTGTCAATACTGAGAGGCTTTAAAGGAACCTTCATCTCAGTGAGAATTGGGACAGAAATCTGTCAAGTACAGTTTCTGTTTCTTTTTTGTTCTCACTCCCAACAAACTACCTGAATATCACAGTATTTTAAAGGTGATAATAAATGTGTGGGCTTTTTGTGTCTATCAGTTTTGCTTTAGCAGTGGACACACCGAGTCATTGGGCATATTTCAGTTTTGTCATTCTCACTGCAGTCGATTCTGCTTGTAAGAAAAGAATTCTTTTATGAATTTCCCTAAGGCAGTTTTAGAAAAGGAGAATCAGTAAATATCTGTTTACAAGGAAAGATATGGTGCACTGAAAAAGTAGGAGTTATTTGAAAAAAATCTAATAGATTTTTCCATGTTGTCAGAAGTCAGTATTGATGCACAGAAGTCCATTAGTCCTGGAAGGAGTGGCAGTTGGTGCAGCTCCAGCTGTATATGCAGCCATTCATTTTAGGAATTGATTGAGAGCAGATGAGATCAAAAGTTAACATCTGCAACTGTCTCTGGCTGCTAAATAAGCATTAAGAACCTGGTGAAGCTGCATTTTAGTGAAGGATAAACACTTCACAACTTGCAAGTCCAAATTTCAGGTCTTGCAGGACTGTAGGTTCTCACTTGAGTTTCAGCACTGGGTTCTTCTCTCTGTTGAAGGGAAAGCTGGGAATACCCAGCAATCAAGTTAAAATTTGCAGAACTTCACATCTCCCTGTAAAGGATAAGAAGTTAGTTCTTGGATAACAAACTGATGTTGCTAAAAAAATGCTAATACTTCTGCTTCAGGCTAGAAGGAAATTTCTACATCATAAACAGTTTGGCAGAATTTTAGAAAGTAAGAAGTGAATGCTGTTGCTTAAAACATTGTTTGCTTTAAGAGGATTTGGCCAAGGGAAGTAAGGAAATGACCTGAAAAACAATCAGCCTTGTGCAAACTATTGGAGACTTCATTAGGGAGACATTGCAGGGAAGCAGAAGTGGAGGATCAGCGCTGGGAATGTCAAGGTGAAGTCTTGGCTCGGATGAAGATGATGAAAGCCAAATGGTCACTGATTTAAAAGTGTCATAAATAGGGTTTTGATCTCAGCAACTGAGGATTTAGGAAAGATGTCATTAGCCAAATCCTGCTGCCTTGATTAGATGCAAGTTTTCCTATGTGCATTATACAAATCTGTGCAATGGCTGAGTTGTAAGTGCATTGGTTCAGAGGATCTGGAAATGAACGTGGTATCCTGCAACAAAAGGAATGAAGAAACCATCTGGTGTGGGGCATTTCTAAAAATAGTAAGAGCTGACTAAACTCTGTGCAAACCATTTTAAATTTTAGAATGTCAGTGCTAAAATGAAGCAGAAATGCTGTTCCTTTTTCATTCAGAAAAGTCCTGTAGCCTAGTAAGTTTCTGATTTTTATGCATTTATTTATTAAATCTAATTTTAAAACACTGTCCATAGGTGGAGAGTGGTGGATGGTCTGTGTGTAATTCAAGGAGTGCCCAGGCATGTGCCTTGTCCCAGTTAATCACAGACAGCTCTGCCTGGATAACAACCCTCTGCCAATGCAGAGAAGGATCAAACAATTCTTCAGTCTGGATGTTTGGTCTCAGGGAATGTTAGGTTGTAAGCTGGATGCATATTTAATTACTAATATTGCATGGGGGGGGGTATTTCAGCCTTATTGTTCCTCTTTTTTTCAGATAGTAAATGTTCTTCTATGATAAAACTGCTCTGCATGCCATTGTTGATGATTAGTGGATGTTCTTCCATCTAATGTCCATCCTGTATGTGATGAAGTCTTTGTATGTGGCTTCAGGAGGCTTGCAAAGGTGAGCTCTCAGGCCAAGTCAAAGACTAAAAGCAGTATTTTCCAGTTGTGAGTAAATATGTGATTACGTTCTAGCACTTTGTGGCATTACAGCAATTATTACAGGATTATCCCTGTTTTCTTTTTTTTTCAGTATTTCTTGTTTTTTTGGTTTTTATCTGTCTTAAGTACTGAGGGTGTTTATGTTTAAGGGAAAAGATTGTGTGAGTATTGGGATCATCCTCCTAGTAGTCCTCCTGTTTGGTGATCACAGCAGTTAACTGTAACCAGTGAAAATTATGAATTCCAACTTTTCAACTTTTTAAAAATATTTTTTTCAAAATTCTTGATCTCTGATTAAAAATGAACCAATATCCCACTTCAGTTTTGGTAGCCAATAATCAGAGACATGCCCTGGTCAAAAAAGCACTTGGACAGGTTCAACCCTTCGGCTGTGAGAGGAGTTCCCCTGACCCAGTGTACTTGTTTCTTGCTCAGGTAGGACCAGAGTGAGCATTACTCTTGGAATTTGGCAGGAATCTCTCCACAGAGCAATGGAACCGTGTTTCCAGCCATGGCAAGACCACAGCATTACTGACAGCTGAAGAAAAGTAGGGAATAAAACTATTTATGTGAGACTTGCAAGCACGATTGTGAAAGATTCTTTTGAAGTTCTTATGCAGCATCTTGAGCCTGGGCTGTTGTGGTAAATGACATCTACAGACACATCAGGTTTATGAGAGACTGATTGGGTCAAGAGTTCCTGCTGGGGCAGGTGTTGGGAAGTCACATTTTTTGCAATCGATGAGTAGTGCTGAGATTAATAATGAAGACATTGTTAAACGGACTTCGTAGTGATGTTTAAAAATGAAGTCCTTGCATCTGTTCTTTTTGGTTAAAAAAACTCTCTTTTCTTCCTTAAAGAAACTTTAAAAAGTCTCAGAGCTACTCATATTTTTATGCTCAAGAGAAAGACTATTTAATCAAATTCAGTAGTTCAGTATGAAAAATATCAGATGGTCACCAGGTTTTAACTGAAGAAAATGAGTTTTGTTGCTTGAAAGTTATTTATTGATTGACTGAGTCTGTGGTAGAAGCAACTCTGCTTGTGCATACAGGAATCAAGGTTCTTCAGTTAATTGATCCTCAGTCACTGGTGATTTCTGATGTTTATTAATGAAAGCCTAGCCCAAAAAAGAAGATAAAGATGTATCTTTTTTATTAAATCTGTCTAACAGTATTGTCATCATCTTAGTAAAGTGTTACTTTTATGAAATTACTTTTTATACTGAGGTTTTTAATGACATTTCTGATTACATTTTAATGACATAATTTTTATAATGACATTTGCCATTATTTGCTTTCAGTCTATGAGAATATTAAGCCTTTGTCTCAGAGATCAGGTGATGTCTAATTAGCACTTTTAATACTCACTCACTGAATTCTGAAACTTACAGATATGAAGAGGTAGTTAATTTTTCATCCAATCTGAAATAATTGTCTGATAATTATCTGATAATTACAGACCTCTCTGAGGCCATTGCTTGGATGCTTCAGAGGATTACAGTGATGCTTATCAATGTATTTATATGTACATGCAATCATTTAATCTCCCTGTGGTCTCTCTTTTTTTCATCAGAACGTACCATTTTAAAAATAATTCCTGAATCAGACAAAAAAAAAGGTGTTTTTCACTCATTCTTCTGCGAACTTATTATTGACAAAGTGTCTTTGATGTGCTGTTGGTATTTATTGTGTCCCTGAGACAATGAACATGAGCTACTAATTTTAATTCTGTGTTATAGCATCTTCTGGATAGAAAATGTAGTGTAATATTGCTTCTCATTAAAGTATACACCATTTTTAGTGGCTACAGCCTTGGTGTGTATTTGTGCAGGCTGCATAAATCCCAAACTGCAGACCACAGTTTGTGAAGTCACATCCACAGTTGCCCCTGATCAGAGGCATGAATGGATTGCTATAACATTGGATGCCTGGGTTTTCTTGGGTTTTGGTTTCATTTTTCTATTTTTTCATTTAACCTGTGGAATGGTTTCTACTATGGATTTGTTGAACTTCTTCAGATAAAATGCAAACTGTGGAAACCTTATCATTTTGGTCAGGAATCAAACTAAACTTCATGTCCTTGAAGCTCTAAAAAATGTAACTAAATTTTTGTCCTGGTATTTTTCACTTTAAAGTATTTTTATTGTTTTGTCGAGACAAACAAAAAAGAAGAAGCTTTAATAGTCACACTGGAATATAAGATTAGAATTGTCAGTGTGGGTAAGGATGTCCCAACTTTTGTTGCAAGTTACCTTATCTTATGATATTTTTTCTAAACCTGACAATTTCCATCTTTCTTCCTTTTCTTCTCCCCCCATCCTTGAATGTTCTGAGATAAGCAGTTAAATTTAGAAATACACCTTTTGTTTGGAAATGAACCTACAAAACTTGGATAGTCTAAATATTTGATGATTTCCCAGAAAATATGTCAAATCGTGAAGTTCTACAATAGCAACTAAGAGTAAAGGCAACCTTCTTATATTTTGGGAGGGCTTTTTTTCTCATTTGGAATGTCATCAGGTTTGGTTTGCCAGCTTTAGTTGCTTCCTATCAATACATTAATTTCTGTAACTGCTTCAGTTTTGGTGGTGCAGGCTGTACCATTGTTCTGTGTTGTCTTGTTCCATAGAGATCCGTTTTTATCTAGTTAATCAGACATTTCAAATACAGCTTTTCTGATGTTCTGACATTCAGAACAGATAATTTCTGTATGGATGCTCTAACAGGGGTAAGATGGGCTTATGCTGTCAGGTTTTTCTGGTGGAGTGCCTGTAGGATCACTTTCTTCCACAGGGAAAGCTGTTATGTCATGACTTCCTGAAAGTTATTTCCATTTCCATGCCACTCACTTCTGTAATGTTCTATTCACCTTTCCAAACTTATGTTCATCTGGGAATCCTGAGGTAAAATGAGGGAGTCCCAAGCCACAGGGCAGCATCAAAGTGTCCACAAGTGGTCTTAAAAATTGCTGGTGTCACTAATCCCTTATTAGATATAATGAGGCCCTAAAATTTCTTTTTGAATTGCCTTCATTAACCTGAGTCCTGTGTAACTTGGAGAGGCAGATTTTAAATGTCTTTGTTAACATAGCAGGAGAGGTTATTAGAGGTTAATCCCTGAAGCATGACAGTTTTTTTATGGCTGCATAAATTTATTTGTGTACGTTAAAAATACAAATGGTTTAAAGTTCAGCCCTCACAGTCTGTCTGGGGCTTAACTCAATGCACAATCATGGCAGATTTCCAGACAGTGGTTGTGCCAGGCTACAGAGTTGGTTTCCCTGTAGTGGTGAAGCTGAAACCATCTGACTCCACATACTTGAAGTCAGTTCACTGTTGAATTGGCAGCAGTTGTGGTCAGGCTTCAGTTATAAGAAAATGCTTTATTACTTCCAAGTTTCCCTTTCAGCAAAGAACACTTATAAGACCATAAAACTGTCTGTGTCTTTCTAAGATCTATCATGGCAGCCTGGTAGAACAGCATGTATTTTTCATTTTAATAGTGTTTTCCAGTTATGTAGAGGATTTAAATAGTAATATTTATTTGTTCTCTGAATTGTTGCCTGTTGTTTTCCTCCGTCCCTTCTGACATGCACTGGTCGGCATCAACAGTGTGGAGATTCCAGTTCCTCTACTGGTTTTAAAACAGCAGGAGATGTAAGTGATGGGAATATCTGCTGCAGCACAGTTCAGCACTCTTGCCAAAAAGAAAGGGAGAAAAGTGCCACAGAGCTTTAAACCAGCTCTCAGTGTGAAGTGGCACAAGGTGATACCTTCTTTACATCCTAATCTTGGAGTTAAATTCCGCTCTCACTGCTCTGTGTATGGTAACTGTGCATGCTAATCCATTAGCAGGACCACTGACTCTACAAATTCCCTGTTTGCACTTGGCTTTGCTCACAGGTTTTTTTAGGCAAGTACAACAGTGGCATCATAGCAAACTGTCACACACAGCTTCCTTCCCTAATGGAACGTCCATGGGTTTGTCAGCTTCTTTCAGATAAACCTGAGGGAGAGAACCCCTTCTGTTCATGACTTGAAAATGTCAGGGGTGCAATGAAGACAGGGTTTTATTTTTTTACTGAAAACAACTCTCCGTGTGAGGAAGATGAGAATCTGTGCTTGTATTACAGGTCTGAACTTCCTGGAAATACTGTTTTGCATCCTGTTGCATCCATTTGCCCCCTTTCCCCCCTTAGTATAATTAGTTTAGATTTTGATACAAGAATTTGATTTGGTTGGGAAAGCTGAAGTTTTTACCTTTCTGCAAGTCATGAAGGACTGATAGTAGGAATAGCATGGGAAGTGAAGGCAATCAGGTGGTAGCCCTGTGGTTTTAGAGGGTGAGAATATTCACTGACTGATCAAGAGACAGGATTTTGGTGTAGGAAAGTCTTCCATGACTGGAACTCTTTGGTTTTCAGAGAGCAGGTCTGTGTAGTCTGTCCCCTGCAGCAAATCCCTCTGGTCTTCCATAGGCTCCTGTTGATGAAGTCCAGCAACAACTTTTGTCTTATGGGATTGTCTCCCAAAATTCTCTTGAACCCTGATGGAAAGAAGCCTGCTGGGGAGGAATACAAGAATAAATAAAATAATAAAATTATTATTTAGGGGTTTGGGCCTTAAAAGTTACGGAGTGATTTTTTAAAAAGTAATCTTGTTTCTGTATCAAGTGGAGTGAGATTGCATATGGTCCTGTGAGGATGATAGGACAACTAACATGTATAGTTCACCCTGTTTCCTCAGTTCATTAGAAAGGTTTAATCTTCCTTTTGAAATGTACTGAATGTGGGGAAAGTTGTTTTTAAAACTTTAGAGTTCTTTACATATTACTTCCTCAGATTTGAGATTGAATCAAGGATTTTTCCACCAGTTAACAAGCTAATTCTTTCCCCTGAAGAGCCTGTGTAGAGAGTTGCAGCTTACATAAATCTTTTGTAAAATACTCTGTGTGACTGATACACCAGTGAGAATGATTTGTCTTGGTTTCTTACGGGTGCAGAACAGAGAATACTGTTGAGAGAACTTAAGGTTTTAGATTATTTTGATAGTGGTATGTCATCCAGTCTTACCAAGGTCTTAAGCTCAACTTAAGCAAAAACATTCAGTTAATATATTAAAAGTTGAGTTTATGAAGTTTGGGAACATACTTATCAATTTGAACCTAAACTTAGTAGAAGCTAAAAAGAGGGGGAAGGAAAACATGCAGAAACAATTTAAAAATGAAGGATGATACTTAAAATGTATTTCTGTGGAATGCGGAAGGGTGGCTTAAATGGGTTTAATCAAGTTTATGCTTCATTGTAAAGCTTTTAATTGTTTCACTTCTGTTTGAATTAGTTTTTGCTCTTAACCCCCACATCTGTATTCTCCCAATACTGATGGTGTTTAGGGCTGTCCCAATCTGAGAACACAGACCAAATTCCCACAGAGGGTCTGCACACACGTGTGAGAGAACACGTACTGACACAGGCAAGTGCAGGTGAGCTGAGATGCCTTGAACACCTGGAATGGACATGGCACAGCAGTGGCACTCTATCTATAAAGTAACAAAGTGTTTTGTTTCCTATAAAGCATTTCTCTGAACCTAAATTCTCTACTGGGGCTATGGGATGAACTGAAGAATAGGTAGAACAGGACAGAGATAAAATGAGGTTTTAAGCAGAGCTTCCCATTCCTGAGATACACAGCTCCAAGCAGAGCTGCATGTTCAAGTAATCATTGCCTGCTTTTTTTAGAGAAATTTTTATTTTAGGTCCCAGGTTTATTTTTTTTCATGATTGCTGTGTAAGAAGTTGTACTGAGAAGCTGTAACTGCACACAGAGTTAGTGTCCTCCTGGTCAGTTAACTCTGTCAGGGGTCATACAAGCCTTTCTTTATTCCTGTGCATTTATTCGTATGTGTTCTACGAGGTAAGTAATACGGAATTGTTAGGATGCTCATTGGTATATAAGGGTAAGTTTAGATCAGCTGTAAGGAAGAAATTCTCCCCTCTGAGGGTGGTGAGGCCCTGGCACTCTGCCCAGAGAAGCTGTGGCTGCCCCATCCCTGGAAGTGTTCAAGGCCAGGTTGGACGGGGCTTGGAGCGACCTGGTCTAGTGGAAGGTGTCCCTGCCCATGGCAGGGGTTGGAATGAGATGATCTTCAAGGTCCCCTCCAAACCAAGCCATTTTATGTTTTTGTGTTATACAGTAATTTATGATTTTCGTGGCAGGAAACATGAGCTCCTTACATGCAGCAATGACTTTCTCTCCCATTCTGCTCAGCTTGCAGAGCCCTGTACGTTCCGAGCCAAACCCAGCGGTTCTTACCCAGGCAAAACTCCCACTGACTTCACTGCCTTCAGCGGGAGCTTTGCCTAAGTAAAGACTGAAGGATTTGGATCACCAAACTTAGAACATAGAGTTTTCTATAACCTTGGGCTGAATTGCACATGAGACAGTGGGTGTTTGAAGGAAAAAGGAAATACACTTTTTTTCTACGATAATTTCAGCCCTGTTAGTGCTGAAGTTAAAAGCATTCCTTTTGAGGAAGCCTGGCCTCTAAACTCTGCCAGTGTCTTGGGCTGGGGATGCTAAGAATTACATTTGGAATTCTTTGTATTGTACTGCCAAGTTTAAGATACTCTTCAATGAATTAATGTAAGTATTAGTAGGGTTGGTGTTTTTGTCATGTGGTAACAAAATAGATGTTCTGTGAAATATAGCAGTGTACTTGATTTTTCTTGCTTTAAGTTGAAAACAAAGACTGGCAAATATCTCATAAATATAAAAACCTTGAACCAAGTCCAGGAAACATCTGTTTACTTATCCAATGCAATAAATATTTTAAAAGTCCATCTTAAAATTATCTACTGCTTACTACTTGTTTTAAAAGCTTCTCCAATAAAATGCAGTTAAAACAGTTTTCCTCATCACAGTGTTTACTGCTCAGGTCAGCGTATGCCCAGGTGAGTGTATAGATTTTACACAACAGTGCAAAATAAGTTTCAAATATAAACAAATCAGAATATTAGTGTGTCACACCCACTTTTCCCCTGTACCTGTGTCCAGGCAAAATGCAAGGTATTTGAAGCAAACCTGGAGTAGTTACATAGCAAAAATGTAGCAGTAGCATCTTCCTAGTTCCTGTACAATAGAATTGAGGAGTTCACTCCTGAACGGGATGTGAGGCCTGGAATTTTTCCTGTGAATGTGGGTTTTGTGCTTTCCTGCTCGTCGAGGCCGGGTATGCCATAAATGTGGGCTGTTGAAATGTTCCTGTGGGCCAAGGTGGTGGTTGATGGGAATTGCACAGGCATGTTTGCTTTTCTAGGATCAGTTTATCTCCTCTCTTCGTTGGTGGTTAGATTAGGTACCACAGTAGCTCTAATCTGGGGTGTTCTGCATAGCACTGGAGAACATAAAGGAATGTGGGAACAGAAGGGGAAATGTTGATGAGACCTCGTGCTGACCCCTGGCATCCCCAAACCTGCCTCTGGATCTCAGTCCTGTGTGGAGCTGTGGCAGAAGCTCGGAGGAAGGGAAGGCTGCCGGGGAGGTCTGGAGCCACACAGGGCTGCAGGGAGGGGATGGAAGGGCTGGATCCTAAACCATGATAGTTTATTCAGGCCTACAGATTTCATAGTTCCTTTTAAACAGTGTACATCACCCAAACTCTTTGTTAATGTTAGGCAGGCTTTGAAGATTTTGTGTCACAACTTCAAAGTGCTGCTAATTTTGCTCTAGGGTGGAAAGTAGAATATTTAGGCTCTTTTTTAATTCTAGTGTCAGGTTTCTAAAACTCTATGATATGACTTTTCTTTATACTGAGACTGGATGCACTACATCCAGAATAACAGAAATCATTCCTTTGGAAACTAATCATCACATATGGACAGACTGACTTAAATCATGATTTCTTTGAATTCTAATCCATGCATAGAGATTTTTAATAAATACGTAGTAAGAAACATCATGTAGTGACTTTTTTACAGCTTCTTGTAAAATTGTGATTCCAATCTGTGATAAATTCTGCAGAAAGAAAATATTTTAAAAGTAATATGATAAGTACATAATAGGCCAAACTCTGTGGCCTTTATAAAATTTCCTGGTCTTACATTTTACAAGTCTGTGCTCTTTGCATAAACTCCTTGAATTTCCTGGTCATTGATCCTGGTCAGTGTAGTGGAGGAGCAGGGAATTACTTTTCCTCCTGTCCTGTTAACTGTGGGCTTGAATATCTATTTGGTCTTATGCTGCAGAGCACACAGTGGTGGAAACTTCTGGCTCTGCTTCATGTACAGAGCACCGAGGAGTGGAAACTTGTGGCTCTGCTTCCTGTTAGTTTGCACTTGGGGTGGTTTATTCAGCATCGAGGTTGGACTGTGGAATCTTTTTTTCCAGCACACTCTCTTTGTAATCTGACAGGTACAATGGTCCCCACTGGCACACAGCTCACTCACCCTCACTGCCTGAGCAGGAGGGACACCGGCAAAACCTCATCTGGACCAATCCTGCTCTGGGAATTTTAAGGCTGTCAGGCAGAATTTTCCAGTGAAGCAGAAGTACCTCACACTGTACCTGTCATTACTGGCAGCAATGCTGTGCTTCATCAGTGTGAGATAACAAAGCTGTTTGAAGACATTTTAACAGAAAATGTTTAATGTAATTACCTCTGTTATTAATTATTGCATTATCTTTGAGCTGTCATTTTTCTATAACACAACGGTTGTTTGCAACCTACGTGATTAAAAGCTGGATTGCAGAATAGTGAAATCTTACCTGAAATGCTTAATTATATATCCATAAAGAATAAGGATACTTGGCCAAGCACAGTGCTCAGTCAATAGAAAGTCAAACATTTCTGCTTTTTGACAAAACTGGTGATATTTGGGAATGTGTGTTATTGTTCAGGAAGCAAAGATTAATACTCAGCGATGCTTCCAAGTAACAAATAAGATGTGCAGTCATCTCCAAATTGAAAGGACAGGTCTTGGAAAACTATCTGTTAATCTGCAGCCTTAAAATGAGGACTCTGACATAGTCCTGACAGAATTCAGCAATATGAGATAACACATTTTGAACTGAGCAGTAGGTGGAACAAGGGTAGGTGATATGCTTTGTATTCTCATAATTTGGCAAGACTGAAGCAGGGATTGATTTAATGTCAGAATAATTTACTTAAGGATGTAAATGCATTCTAATTCTATTCTATTCTAATTCTATTCTATTTTAATAAATTTAGCTTCTGGTGTAGATGGTTTGGTTGCTTGCATTTGCTTACACTTACAGATTGAGAAAAGGGGGGTGGTGGTGAGAGAACCAGTCTGGTACTAAGAAATAGTCTGTACTTGAAGTCACCATGTGTCTACCATATATTTAGTGATTTTCTCTAAAAATTAAAATTACATTTGTAGTTGGTGTTATAATATAGTCTCTTTCAAGTTGACAGTTTTAAACCATTACCATCTTTTAACAGTGCCAGGAAAACTATTTCCTGTAAATGGTTTGGTTTAGAACTGATAGCTGACTTGATAATAATAGTGGATTTTCAACTTCATCAAAGATAAGGAAAAGTTCTAGAATTCTAGAAAGAAGCATTCCAAATTTATCTAAGAGATCAGAGGTCTTGGAGGGGTAAAATTGACAAGAAAATCTGGCTTGCTGTGGAGCTTACCCTGCACATCTCTGGAAATTAAGGTGATAAAACTATACAGTGTATTCATTATATTCCTCAGTTTTACTGTAATGAACTGTGTCCTCTTTTAGCAAAACAAGCCATTTTTTTAAACTCTTGCTTGGTGGTTTCTTATGGAGTTTGTATATGTTTTTACCCAAAACAATCTTAACATTTTTGGTACAATTCTCTACACAGACTTCTGTGTCAGTTTTGAAGGTGTCAGTCATTCAGAGTTATGGTTTATCTCTGGGAAAATATTATGAAGACACTCTAGGTCTTACTGGCTTTTGGAATATTTCAAGAGTGTCTTGTAAGATTTTTTTTTTAATGATGTGTTCTCTAGACATAACTGTAATCTAATTAATGAAAAATGATTCAAAATTTTCCATAGGGAAAGAATGACTTGTCAACCATCCATTGGCACCAGAATGGGGACTAGTCTGTGCAATTTGCTTGCTTGGTAGATTTTCTTGTTGTATCCTCTGCTAATCTGTTACTAATCTTTCAGTTGGTCTCTTTACCTTAAAACTGATTTTCCTCAGCCAGCACTGATGTCTTTGCAATCTCTTATAATTTCACAGCCAGTCTGTCATCACTAAAAACACAATTTGGTAGTATTATGTAAGATACTTTTCCTTCCTTTATTCTGTTTAAGTAGTTTCCCACCTATTTATTTTATTAGAACAACATTGTACTATCAGTCTTTTATTCCAGCTCTGGAGTTTCATCTGAGCTAAACTATCAGGCAAGTTTTTCATGTATTTTATTTAATTTGCTAATGATATGGACGTTAAATGTAGATGGAAGCAACACAAATGCAGTCTGGAATGTTCATATGGAACTATATTTATTGTCATTGAATACGTTGCCTGTATAACATGACTGCAGACACACGCTGGAGAATAACAAAGCTTTGATTAGAATAGTGGTTTTCAGCAAATTCACATCTTGTTGACAGCAATTTATAGAGCCCTTCAGGTATTTTGGCATAAGTAGATATTGCACATTTTGATAGTGCTCCCTGATTATTTTAAGGACTAGGGAGCGTGTTTTCCAGTGCCTTTCCTGTTCCAGAGTTATGTAAAACTGCTCAGAACCCATTCTGATGGGCTGCTCTGTTCGGGCGACTCTTAAAAAAAGTAAAGACCGAGATTGTGTGGGATTGTACTTTGTAAAGTTTTCAGAAGCATTAGTTGCATTTTAGTACTTTTCTTTATAGGCACCTCACTGACTTAGGTCAATCTTAGGACTCATAAAGGAGTTGTACTTAGTTTTCTGATTGACTTTCAGTTGATTTCTGAGGACACTCTCTGCTTTCTTCGTATAATGGTGCGGGTTTATTGATGAATTAATTTCCCTCTTTTTTATTCCTTTGTGCTTCTATTTATTTCATCTCGAGTTTGTTATGGACATTTTAATATTGCCCACATTTATTTAAATGACCAGCTCCACGTGTCGTTGCCTTTTTGAGTCGCTGCTGCTTTGTGTCCGTGGGATTTGTTTGCCTGAGATCCAGCTGGTGAACAGCACACAGGGTTATTTGGGAATGGTTCTGCATGTACACTGTGCATGATGATCACATGCTCATAGAAAATTTGGTTCCCTCCACTTCCTTTTGCAGAGAACTGCTGGGAAACCCTGCGTGCTCTGGTTCCTCTGTGGTTAGAGGGCTCTGCTCCACGGCCTGGGATGGAGCTGTGCTTCTTGAATATTTACATAGGGGTGAATGCACAAAACACATGCTCACAGGAGTGCTGCCAAATTTGATCAGGATATTGATTCAGTATAACAGCAAATACAGCTGCCAGAATTCTGTGCTCTGGACTATTTTATGAATTTGTTCCAGGTGGAAATTCACCTCTCTTCCTTCTCTCCTTCCTTGGATAGGAAACCAAACAGCATGTTCGCTTGGCTGGCTCTTCCCTTGCCTGCCATTGGTATTTTCTTGGCTGTTTTCATATAGCTTTTGGCTCTTTCTCTAATTGGAAAAACCTAAGTTTGCCAGAGGTTTTATTGACACTGTACTGCCTGCTTTTGCAGTTACTTGTTTTGTACTACTTTGTGTTATGGAAAAGTTTATTTTGCTTTTTTTGTGTGTGTTCAAAGTGAGTCTGGACATATTGCAGGATTGGAATGAGGAAATTATTCAGGTGTGGGTTTTTGCTGCAGTTGTATAAATTCATATGAGTGGATCCTATAGTCTCATTTTTATGAGAATAATGATTAAGTTATTTATGAGACTAATGATTAAGTTATTTATGAAGTATTGGTCTGAGATACTGTGTGGCATCTATTTGGGCAAGATAATTACATTTCTAAGCCCTTAAATGTAGATGTCAGCATATTTTTGTGGGATGTTATATAGTTACTGTTGCTGCTATACACCTATGCACACTTATATGACACTTTTCATTTAACTTCTGCTTATTTGTAGCACACTCTTAAGTTATAGCTCAGTCCTGAAGACCTCATTGAGGGCCTTATTCAGAGTAAGATCCCCACTGTAGTCAAAGCTTGCAGTTCTTTGTACCTGAGAGTGTCATGTCTCTGCAGTTGGCCAGTGATTGTACTGTGGTGGGCACTGGAGCAGATGTTTAGGAAACAGCATTTCTAAATAATTTAATAGGATTTCAAATTCAGAGAGAAGTTGTAGGCAAGTTAGAATCTGATGAGGATGCAGAAATTCTCTCATCAGCTGTGTGTGCCATGAAAGCTTAGATGAGTACACGTGCTTTGAATAGATTTTAATGCTCTTTTGGTGAATAGCGTAAAAATGATTGCCGAGTTTTTGAGCTGTGGCCTTCTAGAAGGGAGAGCATCAGGGCAGCCCTGGGCAGGAGGAGGGTTGTCTGGGGTGTCTGGCTGGATGTCAGAGAATCTGCACTGTTCATACTGTGATGGGCTTTTGTGTTTGCTTTGGACAGCTGGAATTGCTGCACCAAAGCAAACATCAGGCAGGGCTCCTGCTGGTTGTGTAGGACCAGGTCAGTAAATCACAATCCAAAGGCTCTGGGAAATGTAGGTAGGTGGTACCTGCATCTCATTAGCTGCTGCTGAATTATATGATGGAAAAGTGCTACATTTTTTTCCACAGAGTTTGCCTGATGGAGAAATATGTGGGTTTTTTTCCAATAAATGAAGTAGCAGAATGACTGTGGAGTTCAGTGCCCGGATAACAAATTTAGGAGGTGAAGCACAACACTTTTCATCATTTCTCTCTCCTTCCCCCCTGCCATGAATAAACAGATACTTGAGTGATAGAGAGAAAAGACTGGAGAAAAGCAAGCAGGATTGAAAAAGGAATGGGACTGAAATCCTTCACAGCAGCTAGCACAGTAATGTTTTTGCCTTCAAGCCACAGTAAGTACAATAGAGCTAAGTGAAAGAAATCAACAGTTTTCTATTTGAAAAGCACTCACTGGCAGAATAATAAATTTTAAAAAGACAGAATTAGATGGAAGAAAATCCTCAGTTTACAGCCAGAGGAAAAATTGTATTTATTTCCAGCAAGAGCCTAAATGTGGATCTGCCTTGAATAGAAATGCAGTGTTACTTTGGCTTCCTTAATGGACTTTATCAGCCACTTGGACAAGAGAGAATAAGGCTAAAGAGTAGGAGCCCTAGAAGAGTTGTTTTTGTGATTTTGCTGGGGATCAAGCTTGGGCAGACTGTGATTAATCCTAACTGTCATGTCTTGGCACAAATAATGTGTAATAATTAAATTACATCAGTGAGTTTGCTGGTACTTTGAGTGAGAGATTTTGAAATGTCTAAAATACGACTGAAAGTGAAATTATGTTTAATTGGTGCCATACAGTGAGCGAGTGAGAATATTACATAATCCCTGAGGCCAAGCTAATTTACTAACACATGGATTGTACATTTTAAGAATAGAAGTGCTGGCAAAAAGGTGCATGTGCTTTGCTGTTAGCATGAGAAATACAATAGATTCTAGTTTTCACTACAGAAGTCAAGCTAGGGAATTACCTCCCACTGCTGAATATGAGCTTCTTGAAAGAACATCTCAGTTCTTGTTGCTGCAGAACATCAGTGCTTGACAATTCCTTGGATTTTGGGGTGCCATCAAAAGAGGTAGGGATTAAAGACATCCTGAAATGTCTTTCTCATTCAGAAAGAATTGTTTCTTACCTGCTGGTGGTACCACCCCACCTACTTAGTATGGAATCAGTGTTGGGGTATGTCACTGCACCTTGGGAATTAATATGGGGTTTGGGAGGTGGGGATAAAGAGAGTTTGAGAGCTTATTGAGAGATGAGGTTGAATATTGTCATTTTCATGTGTTGAACAGTCATATAAGTTTCTTTGTTTTTAAAGAAGGAAAGCTGCAAACCCCTGCTCTCCCAGGGGGTTTCATCACCTGGACTCTCCTAAAGGCCAGCGAGTGCTTCAGAGTCATTAGATAAGAAGCCTCTGGGTATCAGCTGTTTGCGGAGCAGATCAAGTGTAAGAGGCAGGATTCTCTGGGACAGTGTCTGTCCTTGTCACCCACGGACTGTGTGTTCCTCACTCAAGTACAGTAGAACCAGTTGCTGAGCTGGTTTTGCTGCCTCACTGACAGCAGGCTGTTCTCATGTATTTTCCTGACAGTAGCAGTTGCAGGCCATGTCTGGAACTTACTTGAAGCTCTGGAGCATGCACAGTATGACTGGGGTTTTTTTAGTGTTGTACTGCCCAATTTTTAAGTTATGTGTGTTGACTAGATGCCATGGTGATACTCAGGGGTTTAAATCTCGACTAGACATGGGCATCTTTTCATAAGAAGAGAAAAGATCCCATCCTTGATGCTGTCTCAGTCTCCGTGCCAATTTTGAGCCCCTGATCTTAAAAAAGTGTATTTCTGAGCATTCCTGAGTAAACCAGTTATAAGTTCTTTTAAAAACTATTTGCAAAACACACAATTTTGTTTAATCCTAGTTTTTGGAAAAAACCAAAATTATTCTTGTGTTTATTTTCTTTGAAAAGAAATGTTCAACTTGTTTCTAGTCCCTGGCAAGGAAATTTTCAGTGTGGGTTGTTAAGTTTTGGCAGAGCTATAGCCGTCTAAAAGCAACAGGGATATTATAGGAAAGCATTTGAAAATATTAGCCATTACTATAGTTACCAGCTCTGCTTGTATTTCTTTCAGGTTTTTTTAACTAAATTGTAACTTGAAATATTGCTGGGGATGAAATTGTATCAGGGCCAGTGGTCTCAAAGGTGGGTACACCAAGGTGGAGAGGAAGTAAAGCCCTAAGGGCAGCGCTGCAGGTCAAGCACAGGTCACAGAGCTCTTTGGATTCCTGGGAGATCCCTCAGGGATCCAGTTCCTGGGTGCTGCTCTTGGGGCCAGGCACCTCCTGGTTCTCCCCAGCACAGTTCCAAGCACAACACACATAATTAAACCCCTGGAGGAGAGAAAAAAGGCAACACGGCAACACTTGTTGTTGAATTTCAAATTTATTAGAATGAAAGGAATTAATTACTGTTGTCCCAGGAGATAATAGAGAACAGTGTATTCTGTGCTGCCTTTTTTGTGAGCGACATCATGGATAAAAAAGAAATACATGCAGTTGAAAGAGAGGGCTAATGAGTAAGTGTTTATTGCACAGATATAGTCTGGCTATGTTAGCTGCTGTTTCAAGATCAGACATCTGTCCTTAAAATATTTTGCTGCTTGGAGGTTTTTTTCTTTACCTTGAAATAAAGCCAAGTTTTTCCTTCATAAAGGAGAACACTTGAATAAACACAACCTGAGTATAAAGCCAGTTGGGACTAGTCTGCTGGCAATGGCCAGAGTTCTTTTCACTTTGGGAATTATTAGAAAGACAGTGAATCTGACTCTCCCCTCTCAAGGGTCCCTCATATGGTCTCTGTTCTTGACTTCTGTACTGTTAAGCAGCATGGAAGAGTCAGGGGTTTACAGGAATATTACACTGGGACACTTTTATATATTGTCACCTATTTTTCAGAAAATGCTAAGTATTTCTTTCTTTTAACCTTGAAATTGCAAAAGATGCAAGTGTTTGTTAAACACAGTATACTCATAGGGACGTTATTTATACTTACCAAGCAGGTAGAACTTGTAAATCTCCTGTTACAGAACAAAGACAGGTGAGAAGTCTGTGTGGCTTAGAAAGCTGAGGTTTGTGTATTCTGGGGGGCAGTGTTGGAATTCAGTGGTACTTAACTATGAATTAGATTCTGAAGAATTTGGCACACTCTTTTTTTCCGTAAAAAATTGCTTCTAAAAGTTGGATTCTCTGTGTGTTAGACCAGGTCACAAGAGTTGTAATGCTGGCAATGGCTGAAACCAGTTAGTTATTTCCTATGTCCTTAGTTATACAAAATAATTTTTCACTGAGACCTCTGGCTTTCAAAGTTTGTGGACATGAGGGAGTGTCTACATAATACAAAAAACCCCTACCCTTTTTAGTATAGTGAGAAAAAGCATTTGGAAATAAAACCCCCAAAGTTCAAGTAGACAAAACTAACTGGTGCATTTCACTTTCTTTTCTCATTCATCCAGTTCGTCATAAAACTTGCTGCACAATCCCTTCTTATGTAATCAGTGACACACAGAATGACAACTGTAGTTTCTCTATTTTTCAACCTTTCCTTTTGAAATATAAGAAAATGCTGTTGACAAAATTCTTTTTCAAGTAAGGAAACAACTTTTTTTAATGTTCTGTCCTCTAATTCATCTTTGCTGAAAAAAAATCCAAATATCTGATCCATATATAGGTCACTACTCAAAACAGGAACCTCAGGTTTACAGGAGCCTCAAATTAAACTTGTTGAAGTTGTTGTGGCAGGAGTTTTGTTCAAGTAGTGATGAGGATAGAAGGATATAGCAAATGCATGGTGACTGTGTGGTGATTTTGGGCAGTAAAGAAAAAAGTAAAATTCCTGAAATCTGATCTTCATTGCATTTATATCCATCTTCTAGTAATCTAGGAGACATTGTGTTACATTCCTTTTAACTGTTTTCCCATTTTACAATAAGCTATCCTTTACAATAAGGTTTTCCCATTTTAGAGTAAGGTATATGAGGTTTGAAATTCAGATGACATGTGAGATAACAAAACTTAAACTCAGATTTGTGTATTTGAACAGCTGTTGAGGCCACTGAGGAGATTCTCAGTAGTTCTCAGGTGCCCCTGGTTTACCTGGCTTGATTCTCACCCTTTCACTGACAACCAAAGGAGAGCCAAAGGAAATCACATCTGAGGTTGAGTTTGTGATTGGCTTTCCTATAGCACAAAAATTGTTTGAAGAATTTCTTGAATCTAACTGCAACTCTTTGAACTGAAGTGCTCTGGGAAAAGAATTAGATTGGCTATCTCCAAACCCAGAAAAGAATCCAAATGTTGTGGCTGTGACTTTTACAGGGCATTCCAAATGGATGATGCTTTGGGGAAAGATTTCACCTTTTAAAACTGCCTGCACTTTTCATATCTATTTGCACCTGTCAAGATGTCAAAAAAAAAAGAACAAAGATCTTGGGAAATAGTTCCAGCAAAACAGGGAAACAGAGTTTGAGATCAAGAACTCTTAAGTGATTTGAGGAAAGGTAGTAGCAGAAGGAGTTGCCTTCTGGAAACATTTTAGAGCAAACAATTCAGTAAGAGCAGTATGAGGGGCAGTGAACTCATGAATGATTGGGTCAGTTGTGAAGGGGGTGCAGTTTGCATTTGTTTGCAGGCACATCAGGCTTTTGCTCAGCGTGCCAAAATTAACCCAACCTTTAACGAGAAACTGAGAAAACATTGTGGTGTGGTTGTGGCTCTGCCTGCAGAGAGCCTATAGTGATATTTAAAACAGGATTGGACATTTGAAAAGTGTGCATTCCTAAAAAACATCTTAAAAACAACTAGCTTTTTAAAAACTACTAGATGTAGCCTTCTGCACAGGCACTGGGGTAAGGGATGTTCAAAGAATGAAATTAGAAGTAGTTTGTTGAAATGAACATAGTGACTAAAAAAAAAATCTGAATTCCAATTTAGATGTAAATTTTCCCAAATCTCTGTTATGTTTAGAAACCACTTTCAAGTGTTACTAATCCACTCATGTATGAATAAATACTTTGTCATAATTTGTACTTCATATGACCTTGTGCTTGAGAATCTCACTTCACTTGTAATGGATGTAGCTCTTTCAGTACTTTTAAAAGGGGAATCAAACTCACCCAATGTATTTAAGCTCTTTGAAGAGGTATATCAACAAAATGGGACAAGGAAGATCTTACTTGGATTTCTCCAGCTTCTGTGAAAGTTCCCTTATTAAAGGCTCTCAGAGAAGTTAATTTGTGATGGGGTAAGAGGAGAGATCATACTGTAGATGAGTAACTGGTTAAGAGAAAAACTCAAAGCATTAGCACATGTGGTTCTAAGGTTTCTTAATGGAAAAAAAATTATTTTTATTCCTGTGTCTTGGCTTAGGCTTACACTGTTCAGCACAATTAAAGGCAAGTCATCCACAGAAGAAAAGACAAACCCAAAAGAAAAAACCCATAATGATAGTAAAGTAGTTTGTCATTCAGAAAACAACATTCAGATGTTTTTATGAACATGCCAGCTCACTGTAAAATAGCAAAAAAGCTAATTAGAAGTTAGGAACTAAAATAGTGAAAAACAGAACAGGTTGTTCAGTGTGTGTTTCTGTGTAAGGGTATGGACAGATGGACAAACATACATGTGGTGCTTGTGCATCTCAAGTGCCTCCTCAGATGGGACCCATCAGAACTGCAGTTCAGGCAACAGAGATGACCAGGGAATGGAATAAAATGGGCAGGATTTCATAGGCTGGAAAAACGATAACTTGGGTGAGGATGATGGAGTGGAGTCCATGAAACTTGAGAGTTCATGGAGAATGTGAAGAGGAAATGCTGGTCATTGTTGTTCTCAGTACAAGCTCTACAAGGCACTGGCAGAAGTTGCCTGGTCCTGTTCTCATGTGAAGATGATGTGGTGGAACTCACCGACAGAGGGATTAGGTCTGCTGCATTTCAGGAAGGAAGCCAAGCATATTCCATAAAGGACCACTAAATTATAGAAGGACATTGCATTTGACTTAGGAAGTCTTTGTGCCTCAAATAAAAAATACAGCCTGGAAAAATATTCTGTCAAAATAGCATATATTTTTCCTAGTTTTAAGATCCCTTTTCTGCATCCATGTTTGATACCTTTGGTCTAACTTGCAAGGATTTTGTGTTTCTGTGTTCTTGAGTATAGAGGAAGAGTTTTGGTGATGGAATCTAACCATTCAAAGGGCCTGATCACTGATTGCCTTGAGATTCTTCTGAACATACTTGGGTTTTTTTGCTACCTTGAATATCTTCACATTAACTAGAAAATACTGGGAGCCAGGAATTCCTAGTGCAAATGAAGGATGAAGTCATTATTGACACGATGGTGAAGTTGAGCATACTCTTCTGAGGCAGGCATTAGGCCCCATTTTTTGCCTTATTTGTGTGCCAATCAAAATAGAGAAATGTGTGCAGTTTTCCATTACTCAGGGACCTTGTCACTGATGGTTTGCACATTTTCTCTCTGATTAACAGAAGTAAAAATATTCAAAAGTTTGCAACATTGAAATAGGTTAAAATTCTAAATAATTATACCTGACCATAAGTCTTGATCCTGCAAATATTAAGGAACCACTAGAATATAAGAAAATACTAAACATTTTCAAAGGGAATTTGTTTTAGGTCTTTAGTGATAACGAGGTCTCATCACTGTGAATTCTAATATTTCTTACCTTTTCATGTCTACTTTGGGATGTTTAAAACAGCTTAGTTAAGTATTTAAGTAGCAGCTTTAAAAAATCCTTAGGTTTCAGGAATAACTCTTTTGTAATACAAGCTGCTAAATCTGACCCGTTCAAACCCCATGAAGTCCTACACAGGTAACTGAGAAAGGAACTTGGCATGTTCAGAGACATTATCTAGAGAAAGATCATTCTTCAGTTTGGGGTTTCTGTGAGAAACTGCTTCACTGTTGGCTGAAGAGGTTTAGAAGCCTAGAAAAAGGATATTGGTCTACAATTCTGAGTTATAGAAAAATCAGCATCCTAAGAGTTGGACTTTACCAACGAGGAGAACAGATAAATTATGAAGAACCAAATTCTCTGGTTCCTGGCTTCAAAAAATGCCACTCAAAACATAAATCTCATTATCTGATAGTGTTTGAGCATGAAAAATATGTCCTGATATAAACTGATTAGTCCCATACAAGAAGCCTGTTAAAACAAGTAAAAAGGAGGGCTGGTTTTAGTCAAGTGTTTTTTCAGAACTTTATTCTGTCCATTTTCAAATGAGCTCTACAAGTAGGGGTGGTGTGCTGATACTACCTCATTCCATTTCTGTTACCACAAAATCACATTGTAAAAAGAAAATTCATCTCTGCAAATAATTTTTCCCAAGTAGGTGAAGGAAACTTCCCACTGCAACCAGTTGTATTTAGAACAAAGTTTTAGTGTACTATATAGTTATTTGGGCTAAACTCCTTTAAACCCAGGAACAGTAAAGTAATGTTATTTTTTCTTTTAGTCGAATGGGATGTTTTAAAGTGTGCATTGATGAATCTCAGCTTAGGACTTTGGCACAAACCTTACAGCAACACCGTGTTCAGAAGCAAGCACTAGTTGAATCCAGTCCTTGCTGGTTGAAGAGCAAAGGTCTATTTCAAGATAAATCTAAAAAGTCTGACAAATGATCAGGGCCCTGTGAGATCCTACAGAGAAGTGATCTGCAGCTGGGTGGGGTCTTCCACAAAGAAATGTTCACAGGTGCTTGTATTCATAGGAAATGGGTGTTCCTCTTTCTGCTGTTGTGAGGCAGACACACACTTGGAAGGAGCTTTTTATGCCATCACATCCTCTGCTCTTGTGGTCTCCTCCCTCTTGGATTCACACATTTCCTTCCCCTACAGCACTGATGTACAGCCAAAAATCCAGATGGCTGAATGGGAAATGGACTTTGTGCTTAACTCATGTAGCAGAGCCAGGGTGCGCTGCCTCCTTGCCCAAATTCTGTTCAACAGGAGTATGTAAAACTCCAGAACATTTAGATTCCATGTGTTTTGCAGGGCATTTGTAATAAGCTCCCCTTCCACCTTTATGTTTTTAGGGCTATTATTTTCTATAGGACAGGCACAATTTTAGTATTTTTGTACTGCAATCTCAAAGTAGAGCTTTGGAAGAATAAAATCTGTTTAGTTTTGTTTATTCAGAAGTAGACAACTTGGACCTGTAAGTTTGAAAGATTTCTTTGCAAGCATCTCAGTTACAGCTGCATATAGTATATAGTTTCTTTAAGAAGAGAGGGCATTTGTATTTGTGTAAATAGATAAATTTTGTGTATTTGGGTAAATCACCCATGTTGTTTAAATGGATGTTAATTGGGGTGATACTATAGAGCTGTTCAGCACCAAGGATGGAGAAAATAGAACTGTATTGAATGGAGGCTTCCAGTGCTGGCTGTGACATTGGAGATGGAGTGGCTGCTCTGCCACTTCTGATTTTTCAGAAGAAACAGATTGTACTCAAATGGAAAATATGCCAGTCCATTTTCCATCTCCTCTTCCTAAAGGGCAGGATAAAAACAGCATTGAAGAGGTCACCATAGAACTTCAAACAATCAAATACCTGCTGTGGCAACAGTGCCTCTCGCTGCTGTGTGGGAGAGGTGAGTGTTTGCCTGTAGATGCTCAGGAGGCTGTTCTGAACTTGAGTCTTAACTAAAACTATTTGTGGTCTCTTCCTGAGGTTGTCTTCAAATGCTGTTACTGTTTGTTTATGCTCTTTATGACATTAATGAACCAGAAAGTAATAATGGTAGTTATTGTAAGAGTTCAGAAGAGAACTTAAAATGCAGTATTTTGAGGCCAGCAGGGAGTTGGTATGTTGTGTTCAGACACAGCCATACCTTTGGATAGATTATATTGTGTTTTACACTTGTGGAGACCCTGAAATGGGCAGGGTGCATTATTTTTTTTTTTTTTGCATCAATAATACTGGGATATGATCAGGCTGGTGCTGACATGCATTAGCTCTGGCCACTCAGATGAGAGGTGTTTTAAAAAGGCAGAGAACTAATATCAAGTACAGAAACTGTACTACTTTGTTTACCTGCTTGTTGTCATTGCCAACAAGGTCACATTAGGCTAGATTTTATGAACCATTGCATGTATTTTCAGACTGCACTGTTAGTGAATTCAGTACGTCTGTACATCCAAGCCCTGTCTGCATATTTGAAGGCTTTAACCTTCTGATCCACATCATAAACATACACTTTGTGTACAAATCCTAAGAAACAAGATACCATTCTTAAAGAATAAAATGTGTGGAGTTGCTATCTGACCTTAGCTATGAAATGGTTTTCTGCTTTGCCAGTTGTGTTGTATAAATAGAAGCATAGAGTTTGCTACTCTTGCTGAATCTGTGATATCAAGTAATCTGATATATTTGCAGCAGATCAATATATTCAAGCAGACATGAGTGCTTTGTTATGTGTGATTTAGGAATATTTTTTTCAGATTAAATTTAGTCTGGTCTTGGGCTAAAGCAGCTTTACTGTCCTTGTCATTTTAAGTTTTCTGAAGTGAAGAAGCAATCAGTGCATTTTAGAGATGCACATACCATTTGAAGCTGTTGTACCTCTTGAGCTTTACAACTTTCAGGGTATGGAGCTTCCAGTTGCAAATTCAATGTTTGGCTTAAAAAAAAACAAAACCACAATCTTTCAATTTCAGGTACTTTTTTTTTCTCTCACGGTATTCCCATCCTTAATGAGTAATCTTAAGGAGCAATCTGATTCCCTTGAAAGTGTGAAGACCCAAAACTGAAGCCCCAGGACCCTGGATGTGCTTCTGAATGCTCTGGCAGCAGATATGTCTGGGAACAGACTGACCCAGGGTCCAGGCATGGTGAAATTAGTCTCCTTCTGTGTTAGGCTCATGTGCCTGTGGTTGGATTCAGTGCCCAGAGCCTCCTGTGAATGCTTCAGACAGATTTCTTCCACCCCAGGCAGAAATGAGTGCTGAGGACTGAAGTGTGTGTGATCAAATGGGGAAAGGCCCACCAGCCTTGCACTCCCAGTGTGTGCATTCCAATGGAATATTTGTGTCATGGTGAGGGATCTTCATCTCCTTCACTCGTAAATGCTGCCAATGTGGCCACCTCAAAACACTTGAGTAATAAAATCCTTTAATAAGCTCTTTGTAGAGTGGAGGGCTCAAAACTGAGTATTTATCTTGACTTTGATAAGGTGACAGCCAGCAATGTTCTGGTTCTGTTTCAGCTCTTTGTTGCAGCAGCATCGCTGGAGATGGGGCAGATTTCACCCACCTTACTGGGGTTTGTGTATGGGAGAACTCCAGGTCCCACTTATGGAATCTTTCCTTAGAACAAAAATAACTTGAGAGAAGTTGTTTTGCAAACTGCCAGAGGTATTAGTGTGAGATGCATGCTTTACATTTTTAATCCCCTTTTATTAGCTGTTACTAGATGATATCTTTAAGGGCATCTTTTCACTTGATTACTTTTCCTGGATGGCTTTACTTTTTCCATTGTAACAAGAATAAAACCTTTTTGCTCTCAGGTAATTTTCTAGCCAGTAAGAAACCATTGAATGTCTTAGTGAAAGAGTCTTTATATGTCTTTATGTGAGTGGCTTTTTTTTCATTGAATCAGTGCATATCTAGATACTATAAATGTCATTTGAATTCTTAAGGTTGTCAAAAATGAATAGCTTGCTTCTTCTTGCTGTCTGAAATTTATCTGACCAAATGAAATTCAACATAAAGCACAGATAGGTAATGAAACCAGCTATTGTGCAGGTAAGAAAATCTGTGATTGATTAAGTGGGCGACATCTGGATGTGACCATAACCTATTGGTGAGGGGCTGTAAATAGCATCAAAGATTTGTGAGGGTTAGGTCTGTGGGCAGCAGGAAATATTTGAAAGCCAAAGCAGGATCAAATGTTTAGGTAAAAATTATGGTTATAGCTTACCACAAATCAAGCGAGAGCCATTAGAATGTTGTTTGTTATCCTGTGGTTGAATGTAAATTCTCAACGTTGCTCCTTTGATTTGTAATGCAAATGAGGGTTGGGTTGCAACCTTGAAGACATGAGACGCTGCAGTGAGACAAGCAGGCCCTGCTGGCTTTGTTGTGCTCTGCCTTTGGAGGTTTCCTGGAGGTACCTGTTGCTCCACAAGCACAGCCTTGGTTCCTCACTGCTGAACACCCTGCTTATTTTGTTCCCAGTGAAGAATGTGCACCACCAAACCTTGCACTTCTGTTTGTCCATGGGAACTCCCTCCCACAGTGAAGTGCTTCAGCCCCTGGCTGTGTGCTGGCATTTGCTCGCTGTTCTATTGCAATGCTACAGAGCACAAACATTTTGGCCCCCTCAGGGAATGGCAAAGCTGAAGGCATTTCCTGGAAATCTGTATCATTCTTCTCATTTACAAATAGCTCTGGCAAGTGAGGTGTGCATTTGGTGGGAATCCTACTCTGGTATGACTGGCGTGTGTTGGCTGTTGCTCTGTAGCATCTTTACATCTTCATTGGTGCCTCATTTAATACCTGTCATAGACAGATAGAAATGGAAGGAATTATATTTATCTAATTTTAGGAGTTAAATTTATAAGTTCATGCGTGAAAGTCGAAGGTTTTAACAGTGGCCAAAGAAAAGTAGTATTGTTATCCTCAGCTTCTTCACACACTGAGGAGAGAACCACCCAGCCAATCTCCAGGCAACCTTGCTTAAGTTTTGGGGGGGAAAAGAAAACAGAAAACTAATGTCCATCCTAGTGGAGAGGAGAGAGATTTATTGAAGATAAGAAACAAGGCTTGTGATGGAAGTATCAGAAACTGCCTGGGAAAACAATCTAAATCCACTAATGCAAACTGTAGTTCCAGGAGATGAGGAGCCAAAGCTTTGAGATGCCAAAGCAGTATGTGCTTTGTTGTTACTAATCTGATGGACCTCCTGCCTGGAGGGGAAGGATTAAATGAGTGGCACGTCTGTGAGCTGCAGTTGAGTGAAATTAGTGAAGTTGGGACTTTCTTAATTTCTCTTGCAATGCCTTCTTTATCCAGGCTTCCTTGGACAAGTTCTTAAGGGGGAGCCTAGACTGTAAACACCAAGCTAAACCAAGTGTTTAAGGACTTACTTAGTCCCTCTAGTCCAATATCACGAGTGACTTTGTGGATAAACTGCTCCTTCTGGAGTGTGCCACATCTTTTTTTTTTTTTTTTTTTTTTTGTCCTTCATGTGTTTGGAGGATCCTCCTTCCAGGAGCATCAGCTCTGCAGTCTCCTGAGGGCTCTTAGGGTGACCAACCTGCAACTGAGTCTCAGGTCCTCCTTCCTGGATGTGGCAGCTGCTTTTTGGGCATTCCCACCAACCACCATGACCTCACTGGGAAATCATCCAGCTCTGTTGGCACCACTGGTTGCATCCTGTCTGGTCCCAAAGATTTGTGTACATAAAAGTTCCTCAGGTGCTCCTAAACTTGATCTTTCTCATTCCCACAGATTCAGTGGGAGTGATTAATTTTACACAGAAGTTCAAGTGAATGGAAAAAAATTATATATATATACTTCTGTTTGACACATTTAAGTCCAAAAGTCATTTAAACTTGCTAGTAAATTTTGCATTGTGAAGACCATGGGATTGACATAATTCTGCCCTGTCAAATCTATAAAGAGCCTGACCCTTGTGACTTGGCAAATTTCCCATTGATGTCAACTTTGAAGTCAATGAGGATTCCTTTGGAGGGCAGACACCAGAATTTGGATTAAAATATTTGTTTATGATTGATAAATGAAGTCCACCTGGTGACCAGACAAGGAGAACATATGATGCAAGAAATAACAGTTTGAGAGGTTCTCCTTCATTTCAGTTTTGTACAACATTTGTATTTCAGATTAAAATACATTCCAAACCAAAATAAATCTTTGGATTGACTGAGATATTTTAAGAACCTGTTACTGATAACAAAACAACAGCAGTTGTTACTCATGTGATAAAGGCTCATTTGAAAACAAGTGCAATACAAACTTTGTGTTGAGGTGTAAGAAATTAACTTTTTTCTTTTTTTTTTTTTTTTTGCAAAGACCTTCTGCATTTTGATTTCACAAGGATTGTAAGTGCCACCTTGTGGACATCATTTTTCTTGTATCTCATAGGATAGAAGTGGTACATTAGAATAATAAAATTTACTTTCAAAATCTGTGACAGAAGTTATGTTTTCTTTGAGGATCAGGGGATTTTATTTATCTTCCAGTATTGTTAATTGATGTGCTGAAGTTGAAGAACATAATACCTTTGGGTTCGATGGCTGGGAATAAAGCCAAACTCTACTAGTCTTGTTGTGGAGCCCTGCTCCTTCATGATTTTTGCAGTTCTTGCTGGAATTCCTTTGTTGGTCACTCTCAGATCTTTCTTCTGAGTAAGACAGTGATGGGATACACAGGAGTGAAATCCCAGATGTCTGGTATTCTGACAGGCTCTTTTTGTTGTAATCCCTTGTCCTTGTTTGAAAGTGCCATTTCCTGCAGGAGCCCATGTCATTTTGGAGGGGGGTGTGGCTTGTAGGGTTTTTTTGGTTGGCCATCCTGATGTTCCCTGTGTTTCTGGCAGCTGCATTCTGCTGGTGCTGTGACACCTCATGGTGCTGGGCACATCAGCTGGGCCATGTTTCTGAGGGTTTTGGGAACTGTCTTGTCTCCAGTACCCGAGCACCATGATGTGTAACAGCAAACCCCAACTCAGGCATTGCTGCAGTTTTCAGAAATAAAATCAAATTTTGTACTGAGGAATACAGAGTTTCCAGTTGTATGCAGCTAATTTTCTGCTCTTTAATAACTTTAAGATATTGTCATCAAAGTATATTAAGTATCTGCTGCTTATTTTGAAACTATCTCTTGAGGATCTGGAGTTTCCTCTGTAGCCAACTCCAGTTCCAGCCTGTATTCTAGGAGTAAATCCAGTTGGTTTGTCTGTGTGTTGTTTAGCTGTCAACCATTCCAACTGCTTGTGCACATCACAAATTCCTACTTATCTCCAGGCTAAAATTAGGCCATAACCAGTATCAAAATTCCAGGACATCAAATCTCTTTCTTGGCTTGCTGCTGAAGTGCTTTCTTATGTTGTCACAAAACAGAAGCTGATTTATCTCATAGATAAGTTGGTTTTTAAACTGTTACAGAAAATAACGGTGTTGTTTTTGTGAAAACACAGTTGCATTCCTGGTCAGTGAAGAAGTCTCCAAATTAACATCTCAGCTGCAGGGAAGCTGTTTTGTGGAGTGCACAAATGGTCACCACACCTGAGCTCCTGGGACAACACCAAATCTCCAGTGTGCCAGTTCACTTGTGTCCACTTCGTTACTGGTTGAATTATTAAGAGAACATCTTCCCATTCTGTTTGAAAGGCCTGGGAAGTAAAAACATCTGACTTTATATGGAGAAAATACCTGACATGGCAAGAAAAGCTTAGAAATTCAGGTAGAATATAGGAAACTGTTTATTAAAATGAGGATGATGGAATGTCAAATATGATTCTCTTAACAGAAGAACCATGAACAATGTAGAACAGGGGTTGGTTAAAAATATAAGGCTCCAGCACTTGGTAGGTAAGATAAAAAATGATTGAGGAATTGTTGTTTACATGCTTTTATCACATTTCAACTTTAGTGTAAGTGGATCTGGTATCTCCTTGATTTATCTGTTAACAGCCTTAGATTTTTCCTTTTATCTGTTGCATTGTTGCCATATTTTTAACTTATTATGACATCTTTCCTGACTTCCAGCTTTAGTGTGATCATGAATGATTTCTTTGTGCTTAAAAAAAGCTTTTTTGGGGGGTAGACATGAATTTATTTAATTTACTTCGAACTACTACATTTGTAGAATGATAGAATGGTTGGGGTTGGAAGGAACCTTAAAGATCATCTAGTTTCAACCTCCAAATTACATTTCATAAAATATGTGATAGGTTTCTGTTCTACTGGCTCATGTAATATTTCATTCTTATTCAAATGAGAATGAGAAGTTCTTTTTTTGGATGTGCCAGTTAATTAGGTGTTCATCATAAAACTTCCTTAAGTCTGTAAATACAAACCAGCACCATCAATGTTTCTGTAAAACAGGAAGTAGTGCATGTACTGTAGAGACTTTTAAAGTGCAGTAACTTGGAAAGATTTTTTTTTTCTTGTTTGTGTCAGATCTGTAACCTTTTTTCTGCACTTTAATTTACATTATTTTAAATGCCCAGAGAAGCTGTGGCTGCCCCATCCCTAGAACTGTTCAAGGCCAGGTTGGACAGGGTTTGGAGCAACCTGGTCTGGTGGAAGATGTCCCTGCCCACGGCGAGGGGGTGGCATGAGATGATCTTCAAGGTCCCTTCCAACTCAAACCGTTCTATGATTGTAGGAAATGATTTATTTGGAATTATCCCGTCCAAGTGGGTGCTACTGAGTGGGTTGAAGATCTTCTACTCAGTGAACTGAAGGATCCCTTCTCTAACTGTCAAGGTGCAGCATAAAGATTTCTGAGAAACCTCTTTTGGTGACAGTAGGCTGAGTGCTCAATTTTAGAGGAGATCAGGACAACACTGTATATGTGAAGTAGTTCTGCTTTTGTAAAAAGCCCGTTTTGAATCCTGACGTAATCATAGCTCTCCACCTCTTCTCTGACTAGCAGCTGTGGGAACTGTGTTGTTAAGAGGTTCTTTCCTTCCAGCCGAGGAGGATGCAATCAGTGATGAACAATGCATTACTGTTCTAGTGTGTTCTTGTATTTTTGGTAGCAGGATGTAAAAACCTGTCAGCTAACTTTGGAACCCCGAGCCTATGAACCCTTTAGCTTTTCTAGCCTTTTCCCATACGGAGGAACAAAGGAAGACATTACTGAAATGCTGATTCGCAAAATGGTTTCACAATTGATTGTTCTGTGAAAGTCATACTATCCTTGGTTATTATGTCCAAAGTCTGCAGTTGTAAGATCTTGGAAAAAAGAAATCTTACTTTATTTTGCAGAGCATTGGCTGTGACGACTATCTGGGTTCTGACAAGGTGATTGACAAGTGTGGAATATGTGGAGGGGACAACACTGCTTGCAAGGTGGTGTCTGGAGTTTTCAAACACACGCTAACAAATCTTGGCTACCACAAGATAGTGGAAATTCCTGAAGGAGCTACTAAAATCAACATTACTGAGATGTCAAAGAGCAACAACTATTTGGGTAAGTTGCATCTCAGTGAATGAAGCCTTCTTTCTGCTCTAGTGCAACTGGGTGGAGGTTATGCCAGGAAAGGCCTTCTGAGCAGTGTGCTATAGGTGTCAAGAAGAAGAGAGAGAAGGGGAAAAAATCATTAAACAGGTATTTTGATCCGAAATGTCTGTAATTCCAGGTTGTTCATGCACAACAAACGCCATAGACCTGTTCCCGTGTATTCCCTGTCCATCTGACCTGGCTTTGCTATTTCCTATTAGTTGGTTCTGCTGTGGTGTTTTCCCTTCCCACATCATTGCCCTTCTCTGAGCAGTCAGAAATCCACCAAGCATTGGTTTTTCAGGTACATTAATTGAGACTGCTTGAGGAGGAAAGAGCATCTTCTGATTGCCTAAAATTTCAGTTCTTTTAAAGTGAAAGAATGTAAAAATTTTATTGAGATAATTTGGTACTGAGGTGGCATTTGCAGAATCCAAGGTCATTTGTACAGTTGTTTATTCTGAAGCAGGTTCTTAATTCAAAACCATACATCGTCCTTGAATGTTTACATTAACATAACATCTTGAGGTATATTTCTAGATGTGTGTAATGGGTTACAACTCGGAGATTATGTGGAATTTATGCAGATCTATGTCAGTCTTGACATTTATGAACTGCGGCTTTCCCTGTTGTCACCTGTCCTGTTCCCAAGTTACAAAGCCCTTGGTTTGTCTGTATTTGTGCATGTTTTGGAGGCAATTCTGCTGAGTGAACTGGAGAGAGAAGAGTCAGTTCAGATTTATAGAACCTGCTCCTCACCCTTTACTTTCTCTTCACCTGTTAGTCCATCCTTAGATCTGTCTTACCAATTGCTAGAGCAGATAGTAAAATTGGTGTGGTCTTTGCTAGAACTGTACTGGAAGTTCCAAATCCCAATATCCTGTTGGACAGCTGCTTTATCTCACTTGTGGCTGGTGAGCATCTCAACTGCTGCTCAGCTACAAGAAAGGAAAATGCTCATTATGGAATTGCTTCTCTCCTCTTTTCTGCTTTCTTCCCCTTAATTCCTGCTGGAGCTGTACTGAGTTCTACAGGAACATTGCCTGTGGATGGGAGTTTATTGTGGATGGGAAACAGTCTGAACTGTAACGTGAGCTCCATAATTGTACAAAAATAGTGACCCTTCAAAAATTGAAGAAATAACGTAAACTACCCACAGTCCAAGAAAACCAAATGTCTGGACCTTTTGTAGGGTGGTCTTATCAGTTCTAATTTGTCCTGGTTTCATCCAAGTGAGTTTTTGATACGTTATGTACTTATATGCACTAGCATTCATTTTTTCATGCCAACAGTTTGTATAACATCCATCAACACCAACTTGATTGATGATGAACTAAATCAATAATTCTCTCTAAAGAACTTCCACAGATACTTGTACACTTGGTAGAAAATGGGTGAGAACGGAGCTTACTTGGCAGTACAGTGAAAGCAGTCATGTTACTAATATATAAAATCATGGAGCTGAATGTAATTTTTCTGTCAGATTTATGTGCCAGCATCTGAAAACAGCTGGCAGAAAAATTCCCTTAACTGTGTTAAAATGGCCTCAGCCACTTCAACATTTTTGGAATGGGCAGCACAGAAAGAAAGTAACATTTTTTGATTAAAAATAACCAGGCTGTTGGCATGGTTCCCATGCTACTCCTTAACTGCTTATCCCCTGAACTCTTAGTTTATGCTATCATCTCTTTTCTTTCCTTCTTTTTTTCTTTTTGTTTTTTATCCATTTCATATGTTTTATTTTAAAGCTGCTGGTATGGATTTAGTCTGTTCAGTTTGCCAGCTCGCTCGCCTGTTAGGAATTCCTGAGGATGTAATTCCAGCTAGAAGGACTCCAGCCGTTCTGCTTACATTGTTACACAATAAACTTGCTTTATTGAGGCAGGTGAGTTGCACCAGGACAGCAATGAACACGTTCCAGCAGATCAGAAAACTGAAACCACAGACAGGTTTATCAAGCAATTTACTGGACAAGTGAAATGGTAATTGTGAGGTTGGGTTTTGGCATATTGGTGGTCACAAATTTCCCACTGATAAAGCAGCATTCAGAATATAGACATAGTGCACATAACACTGGTAGAGCTGGGAAGCTTGAGAACTCAAGATCTGGTATTTACTGTTTTCTCTATATTTATGGTAATAAACAGAAGTCTTAAACTTTAAAAGTAATAATTAAAAAAACCCTTATCCTTAAGGTGTAGCAACAACAGGAAAAACAACCCAGCAGCCATTCCTTTAAGGATGTAGTTGAATGCTTTGCAAAACTGAATTTTCCGGACCCTGTTCTGTCATGATCCAGTTGTAGCCAGCAGAGCTGCTTGTAAGCAACATTCCACTTGTTTCAAGGAGTGTAAGGTAGTTGCTTTTGGTTTTCCTTTCACTTTGTACATTTTATGGTTTCTTCAATGCAAAAACATAAGTTGGCTCAAGGTCACGAAGATATTTTTTTTTAGAAGACAACAGCAGATGTTTCTGGGAATTGGAGTTATCCTGTGTGTCTCTGTTTAGGAGATTGTCTTGGTTCCATGTGTTCCAATTTTTACAAAGCTCCACATCTTTTCACTGTTTTGTCAAAAGCACCAACCAAGTGAGCAATCAGGAAAGTTTGTTTTCACAAGGAGGTATTTCTGTAAAATCAGGAGGTGCTGGAAAAAGCAGGCAGGAATATAAGTATCAAACTCAGCTAAAAGTCATCCGAACATTTGAAAGCTTCTCTAGACTGCTTTTGTGAACTTTTCTGTAGTAATCTGTTGCTCATTGTTGCAGAGCTTGTGACCCTCATAAAAAGCACAATCCTAATGATGCTGCTGAATATGATGGAGCTTCTTGAGGTTTGCTAATTTTAAGTACTGCATTTTTGGGTTTTGCACACAAGTTGGAGTGATTCCAGTATAACATTTTTAAGTTCTTGCTACTTGTAAATGATAAACTTCTGTCAAAAGAGAAAACATGACAGTGGTATATAAAGCTTTAAAGTGTTTCTGGAACGTGTCATTATCTGGGTATTCAGAATATGCAGATTAAAGGAGACAGGCAATTTCAATGGCTGGTTTAGCTGGTTTTTCATGTAACTTTATAATTAACTTTTCACAAAATCCCAGTTTTGGATAAATGAATTTCATATAACACAAACGTATTTCCTTCCCTCCTTGCCCAAGTGCTCCAATTCCTTTTAGGCTTTCCATTTCTTGCAGCTCTTCACTGTAGGAAGAGTGTTGATCTGATAGAGGAAAATATTTTAGCAGTCAGTTTGAGAATGAGCTGCAGCATTAACTAGTGTTTCTTAGTGACCCAAAATGAACTAACTAACAGAGCCATTAGGTGTATCTGAAAATCCCCGGGAAACATCTCATGTTTGTTTTCTAGTGTATGTTTGTTCAGAAAGAAAGCAGTCCAGTTTGGAGTGCTGTATAATAGCTATTCATTCCTCTTAATAATGTATTCATCAGGCTGTATATTTACTCTAGTATATTATTACAATTTAGGTTTAGACTCTCTAAAGTGTAAAGAAGGTTAGAGGCTGTGCAGTCCTGAGCTGTGTCAGAACGATTTGCTTCTCAAAGCAGTTTTCAGCAACATTTTCTTACTGGCTGATGTGTTAGACCCGTTGGTAACAGAACAGCTGACCTTGGACAGACTTTTCCATTGGCAAAGCGCTGCTGTCACATGCTGGTCTTGTACAGAAAAGAGACAAAGACATACTTTTTATCCCACTGGTAATCATCAGCTGGCCAGTTCTCGTACACTGACATGGGAAGCTTGCCACTGAATTAAGTAGGACCATAATACCTTCAGTGGGACCAGGATGTTACAGCACTTGTGCTGCAAAACATGTGGTTTTGAGTAGAAATACTTCATCATCTTTGGGATTGGGATTTGAGATAATGGCAAAATTTAAGGCCAAATAACACGAATCTGAAGTGATTATTTGGAAGGTGGGGGGGGTTTGCCTTTTCTGTGTCTTGAGAAGCTAATTTAAAGAAGCTGGTTGTTCTCCATATCCACAGCCTCAGCAGCAAGGCAGTCTTGGTACCAGTAGTTAAAATTTAGCTTAATACTAGATTGAGAGATCTGATTGTTGAAAATGTTCTCGTTTTGAAATAACACTTGCCCTGTGTGATGAACTCGCTCTCGTTAAAGGAACGTGGGGATGTCCTGTAGCTCAAGGAACAGTTTATTTCTGGGGCAGTTGTCCGAGTTTGGAGTCCTGTGGCCTTGGGATCCAGTTCATCCAGCAGTCCTGGGCACAGTGCCCCCAGTGCTGGCAGTTGGGGTGTGTGAGTGTCCCGGGAAAGGGAGGGGAGATCCAGCAGGGTTTTAGCAAGTCCCTTAATGTTTTGTTTCTCACTTGAACACTGTTTGCTACAAAGATGGTTGTTTCATAGTGAAATTCATTTCATTGCTCATTGTAAAGAACATCACAGTTCCTTCAGGGAATATATTCTGTATTTCAGTTTTGGTTTTAATGGCATTAAGCAATTTCAGCCACTAAATGAAATAGAGATATCTTTGGGTCTAATCCATTTCCCCCACTTTCTGTAAAATGATACTCTGCTATTGTAGCATCTTCTCTTGGCACATGCCAGTGTATGGTATTTGTGATTAAAGTAAGAGTTGCACATTAATATTTTTAAACTAAACTCCAAGAGGTGTTAATAGCACTTTTGTGAAAATTGGTGTCCCTGAACACAAATATGGTTGTAAGAAATTTGTCATATGGAAAGAACAGGAGCTGATACTAATGGGGCTGTGAAAAGATGCTCAAAACCCACTTTCACTCTATATTCCATGCAGCAGATAACATTCAAGCAGTACATTTCATGATGAAATATTGTTGGCAGCTCTGGAGGTTAAAATAACGTTTTGAAATCAATTTAGAGATTCAAATTTACAGCAGATAAAGGAGTTAGTTTAGAACACTGGCAGAGAATTTGGATAAACGTTGTTAGAGGCACTGATGTATCACAGGTGATCATATGAAAAGTTTTATAATATAAGCAATTAACTCATTTTTTCATGTGGGGCTAAGTAGATCAATTAATACACTTCAAAATATACTTATTTTTTAATTGCTGTTACTGATTTTATTTTAATTTTATTTTTATACAAGTTTACAAGTTTCTGTGCAAAAAAGTTGCAACAAATACTATATAGTAATATGGAGGAGAGGATACATGTTTGAGTTTTAATGACTTAAACATGGCATTTCTTCTGGTGTGTATTATTCATTGAGTGCATCCCTGTCCGTGCACTGGAGTTGGGTTGTTTCTCTTGCATCCACAGCTTACTGAATGCAACACTTAGAAAACATGTAATTACAATATCTGGATAAGAATAACTATTTTTTTTACCTTTTGTCCTTGGTCCTCTTGCCTGTTCTCTGCTGGAGTTAAACAACAAAGACATTTCTTTGTACAGCCAACAATGTGCTCCAAACTGTGGAGAAAAGATTTAAGGAAACACTTCTTAAATAAACTGAAATTAAGCACAGCAAGTTCAAACCATAAGGAAATTGCAGAGCAATTATTAGTTAGAATCTCTGTATAAACTTAAGCAGAATATTTTGAATAATATTCCTAAGAAATGCTTTTTATGATTAGGTATCCCAGTGGAACTGTTGTGTCCTTGTTTCCTGAATGCTGAACTGAAGACTCAGGAAATATTACACAGGAAGAGAAACAAATTGGGGTTTGGTGTTTTTTGGTTTGAGGGGTTTTTTTGAATGTTTGCAAATCAGGCATTCCTATAAAAACATGATAGTGGTAATATAAATTGATAACTACTAGTTATTTGCTTCTGCCTTATCTTTTTGTCTCCACTCTCAGTCTTGTCCTTCAGTGCTTAAGATTCTGCTTTTGGTCAAATATTTTCTGATTCTACAAGGCTGGCCATTAATAGAAGCTTTAAAAGTTTTTGGGCACCTCAAAACTTCCAATTCAATGTCAATTTTAGAAGAGACCTGATGAGCAGAGAAGATTCTAATTTTTTTCCACTTAATTCAGTTCAGTTAGCATTGGTTGCTCACTTCTAGATACATTGATTATCTAAATTAACAGTAATTTTAATAAATTGCTCTCTGTGTGGCCATGCTTTAGTTCAAAACTAACACAGGTCTACTAAGAGCATTGTCTTTCTCACCATGGATTTAAAAACAGCCTCACTGCTGAAGTGTCTGATCCCGGCCTATCCAGGAAAGTGCTTTTCCACGACTGTTGTTTTATGCACAGAAGGTCAGAGTCTGATCAGACAAACATGCATTTTTTAGCAACTCCCCAGTTCAGTGCCTGTGAGTGAATGTTACACTAATTGCTGACATATTCACTCAGGATTTATGTTCAGACACATTTGCTGGCCTGAGATGTTCAATAAGTTGCGTTTCCTTAAACCAAAAAGTGCACTACTGTGGTTAGTTTGGCAAAACTTGTTTACATGCTGAGTTTTGATCATTTCATGGTCTTCCTCTGCAAACTACAGCTTCAATGTGTGTGTGTGACCTGCAACCTGCTCTGATTTTGGGTCATGATAATTCCCTTTACCACAGCCAGTCTGACTAGCACATCCTGTGTGAAGGGTTCAAAGCAATGGTGAAGGGACACGAGGAGTGTCTGTTTAGGCCTGGAGATGACAGAAATCTTAGCAGCATGTTCTGTCAAGAAGTTTTGCCTCAGTCTGTGTTTGGATCTTGCCCTTTCTGATCATGTGCCTGTCACAATGAGCATGGTTTTCCCCATTAAAAAAGTGACAGACAGCCAGGATGAAGTGTTCACTGTGTTACATTTTGACAGTCTTTGTCCTTCCTTCTGCACTGTTGGTAATATTCTGTTTATTAAACCATTCCTTCCCAAAGGGTAATGCTGGGTTACAGGGCACTTGAGCTCACTGTTGGTGTTTGTAGCCACAGCTGGATGTTTGTCACGTAGGTGAGCTCACTCAGGGGTGTGGAAGGTGGGATCTGTGGTGATGAACACAAAGCCAGGGAGAGGATAGGATAGGATCTTTCACTTGTCAAAGCATTTGCCTTTTTGCAAACAATTGGAGCTCATCATCGAATTTAAAAGAAGAAGAACAGAAAAAGCCAGAACTGAAGAATCACAGTGTGACATCTTCACATAAGGCACAGGATGGGAGGCATCCTGAATTCCACCGTGGACACTCCTGGCCCTGTAAAGGGGATTTCATTTGCAATCAGATACAGTGCTGCTTGAAAGCCTTGCAGGTTATGTCAGTGTTTGATCTTTGGAGTTCAGCCTGTGTTTGAGGAAAATGCATAAGTTGCCTTATGGTACCTTAGGAGAATGAAGACTAACACAAATTTGCTTCTAATGCAAAAGAAATGCGAAAACTAATAGGAGACAGTATATTAAAACAGATAGAAATGTGCAATAGCTGCCTTTTTAACATTTCTTACCTGTAGTTTGTTGTTAAGATGCCTGGTTCTTCCTGCACACACACTTGCACTTACATATCCTTTGAATTATTGTCCATTAAATAATTTCAAACAGTTTTTCTTCAGGGAAAGTTTCTTTCACTAAATAAATGTTCATCTTACTGTAGCCAACATATATTATTTGGCTGGGGGTGATCACCTACTAAACCCCTTGAAGCTGTTAAGACTTTGGATGAAATTCAACCCTTGTGTTAATGAATTCAACTCCACTGAATCCAAGTTGCACAAGCATCTTACCTCGTGTAATGACCTGGAGTTGAAACACAGTATATCCAGGACATTATTCTTTGCTGACCATATATTTTTTCAATACTGGTGTTGCTGAAATAATTCCAATTTGAAGTTTCTGGCAGGGTTATCTTATTCTACTAAATTCCAAAGTAACCTTTTCCCTTCTGGCTTCATTAAACAGCTTGTATCTACCACTCTGTATAGTGGTCTGTAGGGCTCCAGGCACATTTTGAAAACATACAGAGGAAATGCTTTCTCAAAAACTAGTTTAATCTTTTTTATATATTAAATGGCAGATCTTTAAAAAAATTTTTACTAAAAGACAGACCTTACTACTGATTTGGGTGAGGGGAAATGCTCTTTCCTCTGCCTCAGGAAAGTAGTTGAGCCTGGATGGCTGGGTGGGTGACCCTGGGTGGGTCAGCTTGTGTGTCACAGCTTTCCCCCTCTGTCTTACAGACCAGTTTTCTGTTGGCACTTGCCATCAGTATTTTCTCTGTTGAGCTTCTAAATGAGTTTCTCCTTGTTTGCTGCTGGTGGGAGATCTGAGGGGGAGCTCTGGGTTGGGATTCTGAGCCGGAAGCCTGGGAGCTTCGTGGCTTTCCATCTGACCTGAACCTGAAGGAGAATTCTCCATGTTGCTGTTTTTCCAGGTAAACAGCTTCCTGGCCTTTATCCTCTGCATCTTGAAGGAGAGTAGGAATGTTTCTTTCCATCTCCCTGTGCTGGCTGCACTTTTTGGCTCATACCTGCTCCTTGGTGACAGCGGTCATGACCAGTTTGGAAACTCATGGAAATCATGTTTTCCTTTCCTGTGTTTCCTAGTTCTGCCATCACTGGGCAGAGGTGGTGTTGTGGTTTTTTACCCTTTGTTTGTAAGCAATGTTCTTATAAAAACAGAAATCCCCAGGGCAGAGCACCAGCTGAAGCCTGCTGTTGCTTTGATGACCTGCCCTGCAAATACATCATCTGGACAACAGCCAGCAGCAATGAGTCCCACTGAGGTGCTTGTTTCATAAGTTCTGTATTAAAAGAATGTTTTTTTAACTTCTCTTGAAATATGGAAAGATTGCTTTGAAAGGAAGGGAAAGGGATAAAGAGAAATATGCAAAATAGCGAGAGGAGCCTCAGGAAGGCTGGTTGTTCAGTTTGCCTTGTAAAGCACCCAGCAATCTGGTTGCTTATATAACTTTGCAAACCCCCTTGGCCTGGAAGCCTCTGGAGAACTGACTCTGCAAGATTTTTAGTATTTCCTGCTTCTTGTCAGACCCCAAAATCTTTAATTTCAGCCTTTCTCACATTGTTTTGATTATACTTCTGTTTCCAGCTATAGACAGAACTAAGGAACTTGAATGCAAAAATTTCAAGGAAAATGCATTAAAACATGAAAGAGGTGGGCTGTTTGAACAGTTTTTATTAATCTGAACCCAATTAATGTGAACTTTTTAGATCCTGAAGCTTTGGATTATTTCTGTCTTCTAGTTGATGACCAAACCATCACGTAGTTTCCGTGAAAATACTCATTTGAGCAGCACGTGGTGTTTGGAATATCAACACATGGTTTGTTCAAGGCTTCTTAAAATATCTAAGGCCCCTGAACAGTGTATGTTCATTGAGCACCTTCTGGTGCATGGATTTCATGGCAGTGACCAATATTTAGTAACATGGATTCTCCTCTCAGGAATGCAGCTGACTTCCAGCTTCCTCTCCATTCTTCCTTTGTCTCTAAGATGACCAACAAGGGACTGTTTTGGAAATGCTGTTTATTCTTTGGAAATAATTAGCTTTGTGAGTTAATTGAAGTCCCTCGTATGTAATCTGTTGGTCAGTTGTCTTTTTACATGGAGTAAACACTATTTTTTTAAGTTGTTATCAAGGTGTAATTATTGGTCTGATACAATACTTTTTTCCTCTTCTTATAAATTTTAATTTAAAAATAATTTTGTTCTCTGGCTTAGCTGTACATAAGGAATGACCAGTGTCAATCCAAATTCATAAACAAATTCATAGGCAAATTCCCAAATCACATGAAGACACATTTCTTTTCTTTCTTGCCAAGAGGAGAGGTTGTTACTAATTTAAATAGTTGTTCAAATGCTACACAACCAAACTTAAGAAAAAATGGTTGAGAACCTGGTTTCAATTGTCACAGATATTTCTGTACAGCATTCTTTGATTCCCTAATCTTATTTTATTCTGAGCAAAATTCTCTTTTGGATAGCAAAAAACCTTTCTTTGTTCCTTAAGCATCTCTTGATCTAGTGAGATAGAATGTGTTCTTACATCTTTGATTCTGTAAAAGAAACTTTCTTTTTTTTTTGCTGTTTCTTCTCTTATTTCCCTTTGAACTGCTCAGTTTCAACATTTTTGGGTTTTACCCTTTTTAAAATCTCTTTTAGTAAAATAATCACCCAGTAGAAGTTCTACATGATTAGTGGCTTCATGGTTGGATCAAATAAAGAGATTTCATCTGCAGAGAATATTTTTATATTGCAGCATTAAATTCCAAAAGAAATCCAAGTCTTTTTTAATACAGAATATATATGGGGATTTAAAACTTGATTTATAGACTGTGTGATTAAGTTAGTCAAGGGAGATTAAACTTTATCCTTTATTTCTTAACTTGCCCAGTGTCTTTGTTTTCTATTGAATATTACTTCAAACACTTTGTGTCAGAAGAATTTGGGTGCTTAGAAGCCTTACAGACCCAGTCTTCCTTTCATATTTGTGCCCATAGCAGTAGTACTTACCCCACGGTCGTGACTCCATTTTTTTAATATCAAACTGCTGTAATGCTGAAAACTTGGTAGTGTGCTTTAAAGATCTAGGTCAGGTGAATGTCTGCTCTGTGAATATGGTCTTATTTTTAATGAGCTCCCTAGCAGTGGTTACCAGCTTGCACTGCTGATCTGGGCATGGCTTAGGGACCCCAGGACAGCAGAACAGAATCTGTTGGCCACTGGTAACCACAATGTGCTGATAAAGGGGTTTAAGGCCATGATTGTCCAGCTGCAGCTTCTCTGCATTAAGGTTGATGCTTTAGTCCGTCTCCTTCACCTACAGCCACCTCCAGCAGCAGAGGGGGAGCAGAAGGGAAGAGTTCACTACCCTGAGTTGGTGTGAGAGGTTGTGTGGCACGAGCCCACAGCAGATGCCTCCACACCTTAAAACTGTGTGTCGCTGGTACAGAGCAAGGAACAGCTGAAGGGAATTTAAAATAAGGATTCTTTGGAGGAACTTCACTGAAATGATGGGAGGTGAACCTCAGGAAGGAGCAAGAGCAGGACTGTTGGTTGGGCAGGAGGCCTGTAACCAACCATGAGAACATTTAAATGATAAACGATGCCAGAGCTTTGGAGAACTTGGGAAAGAGATATATTTTTATTGGTGAAAAGAGATCTCATCATTACAATTACTTGTAAGGAACTAAGGCAACAATATCTTAGTGTATAATGAGTCTGCAGATGTTCAGTCATACTGCAAAATAAAGATTCCTTCAATAAGTGGAATTATAAGCTTACTGTTGAATTTCTGTCATAACACTTTGTCATTCTCTTCTGGGCTCATATTGCAAAGGACTGGAAGGATTGATTTTTCCTCAAGTGTCTGGCAGAACTAGAAGAGGTTGTTCTATATTCAGAATGATAGTTCCTCTGATTTTTTAATTGTTCTTACCAAATACTTTTTCTTTCCTTTCCCAAGCCTAATTAACAGCAATTAATGCCAAGCCATGGAATTTGGTTTGAGCTTAAATTTGCATTACAAACAGGCAATACCTTTCTTCAGTTGTCTTCTGACAATAAAAAAAAAGGCTGAGAAGCGTGATGCAGTCTTAAATTTTTGTCAAGAGATTGTAACTTCCCAACATCATGATTTTCTGTTTTAAATTTAACAAAGCAGCCTTTTGAGAAAAAGGTCTCCAGTGTGTCAGTTGAAACATGTAGTCTTAAGAACTTGTAGTTTCTTCAGACTGTATCTATTGATAGAGTGAAAAATCAATTTTTCCTACAACCCTTGCTTTGCTTAATAGCACATGGTAGTTAATTCCTAAAGCTTCCGAGTCCCTGGTTCAGGAGAGTTCCTTGTGGATTGGTTTGAAGCTGTTCCTGATGAGCAGCAGACCTGGTTTATTGCCAGCAGTGAGCTCTGTTAGAGGGAGAGGTGTTTTGCATTGAAACTGCAAAGTTTGGGAGTTACATCCAAGCAAAGGTTTGGGAATGAAACAGAGGATTTCTTCCCTGTGCCTGTCAGTGTGAGCTCAGTTCTGAGCAGTTGTGCAGGGACGGATTTTGGAGAACTACAAAGGAAAATCTCAGAGTTTTATTCTGTTCTGTTGGTTCCCGAAGAAGTGTCGCGTGTTTGTAATTTATTACGTTGCCACAAACCTTACAGACAGTTTAATTTAGAGATTAACATGAGAAATTGTCTTAATGTGTTTGGGTTAACCTCGAATTAGCTTGTCCTGACAGTGGCCCTTTGGACTGGTGCTTTACAGCAAACTGCCTGTGGTGTCCCCAGAATCCAGGGAAAGGTGTGTCCCCAGAATCCAGGGAAAGGTGTGTCCCGGGATCACACACAGCCAGGAGTGTTTTGACAGGCACTTGGGGAGGGTGCAGTTTGCATCTTTGTTCTTTCCTTTGTTTGTCTTCAGTTAACAGACTGTGCAATGAGCACACCAGCAAGTAAAACACAATGTTATTGTAAAGGTAAAACCTGTCTGTTACTGAACAGACTGAACACTTCAGAAACCAGCAGTGACTCTCTGTGTGCACCTTGACAGATGAACAATATTTTGTATTTATTGAGAAGTAGAAGAGTTTGATACTGACTTGGATTTTGTTTGCTAAAGCTGAACATTAAACTGAGGAACAGACTAAAAAAGGGGTCTTAAAGTTCCCTGTTCACTGTTGGTTTTGGTTTAGAGTGTGTGCCATGTCTTTAACATCCCCACTGCACACATTTTTTAAGGAAAGGTGAAATCAAATGGAATAATTTTTTTCCTACCTTGGAATTTCTCAAAAGATTGAGGAGACAGAGACAGGGAATGTGGAATGGGATGTAAACATTTGTGTTTTATTTCAATATCAACCCTAATGCCAGTGAAGCAATAGAAATTTGATACTTTTCTGGAGGTGAATTGATGAAGGCTTTTTTCAGTTTTTTAGCTTCATCATTTGTTTTAAGCTTAGAGACCCTCAACTCTGCTTAGTATTAAAGCATTAATAAGTTACCTGTCAGATTGTAAGGTGTAAAAATCTAAACCTGAGAGTGCTGCTTGTTAGAACAAAGGAATACTGTGACAGAGCAGATAAACTTCATCACACAGTGATGGTATAAAATTTTCTGTAGTATTTCTGTAGTGCATTTTGTGTCTGCATCTGAGAATGAAGATTTTCCTGGCAAATTTGGTGTCATTAGTAATGGACTAGTGCTGTTTTCTTTTCACTTGGTTGAATTGTGCCATTTTAATTTACTATGTTTGAATTTTCATCCTGTCTTAGAGGTAGAATGAGTTAACACTGAACTGTAAGTGCTGGCTGTGGCATCTGCTCGTATGTGAGTCATCTGTTGCTCTGTCATTCTGGCATACTTAGGTCTAAAATTTGGTATAATATTGCATATTTAGAGTCAAATTCCTGTTGGATTTCAGTTTTAACAAGAACTGGTGTCTGTTATGCATCACCACCTACTTGTGCTTTTTCTTCCCTCCTCCAGTATAAAGCAACCATCCTATGTCTTTCTTCCCTTGAAAACTGGAAAATAGCTTTTAATGTCTAACTTGTAGTTTTTATCTCTTGTTCTTCTCTCCTTCTAAGGCAGTTCAGTACCATCACTTGCAAGGGTGAAACTTCTGCTCTCACTAATTGTGCAGAATAATGGACTAGTGCAATTCTCCAGGTCTTCATAAATGCTGACTCTGGCAACTTCAAACCTTAAAAACACACTCTGTAGGGGAGATTTTCAAGCAGATGTTCAATGTTAATAGTAATGTGTTTAACTGGTCTGAGGTACTGAAGTCTGAAGTCCAGATTCTGTCTTGGCATGTTGTGTATCAGATAAATTACACTAATCTTGTGTGAAGTGTTGGGTGTCACAAGTGAGGGGGTACCAAAGGTGCTGCGTGTTTGCATCCCCAGCAGAAATGATGGTGGAATGGAGTTTAATGTTTATTTAGATCCTCATGTCTGTCATGATGATCCAGCTTTCTCAGAGTCCAAATCCATGTGGGAAAGATCCTGTAACTGATCTTCTGAGGGAATGCAATGACGGGCCAGACCTTTCCTGTCCTGCAGGGTTTGATGCCTGGGAGCATCAGCAGAGCTGCCCAGGTTTCTCAGTCTTTGAAAGGCTCCCAGACTTCAGCAGACCACTAAGATGTTCCAGGAGTATTTCAAGACACTGCCTCCTAAAGTTAATCATAAATAGCAATGTGGCTTTTTAGGGCTTCAAATCCATTCAACATGGTAAGTGTTTCCAGAGAGAAAGTGGGAAATGACTAAAAGTTCTTGCTGTGCAAAGCTGCCCTCCTTCACCTTCTCTCCATTTCTGCTGAAACCCACCACTGCATGGGTTTGGATTTCGTGCCTCCATCCAGAATTTGGCTGTTGAAACAAAAGCTCCTTGGTTCTTTGAGAAAATCATCACAGAACGTGCGTCTTGTCTTCAAAGTGTTTTTCTGACATTAATTAATTGGATCCTCACGATCCTGTGAGCAGGATAAGGAGCAGCCTGAAAATGCCTGTTAAGCACCTACTGCAATGAACTGTATTAACCACTTCTGGAGCCTAGCTGGATAAATGTTTTTTTCTGCTGCCTAAATAACTTCAGAAGTGCTTGCAAAGAAGGGCACAAAATTTAGCACTGCTTTTGAACTTTGAGCAGACTTTTATGCCTACGTGCTTGTGGACGTAGAAAAGCTGCTGTTCAAACAAGCAGGGGCAGATCCTCTGCGGCTTGGAAATTACAATGGTGCCATTGATTTCCTTGGGCCTGGGCTCTGCAGAGCAACTGGAAGGCCTGGCTCCTTGCTTGGGAAGGAAAGCAATGTGGAGTAACCCCTGATTTGAATAAAGAGCTTTAAAACCTAATAATCATAAAAGTAATACCTATCATGAAGATACACTTGGAAACAGATGGAAAAGATTTTGTGTGAGACAGACTCAAGAGAAAAACACACTAAATGAATGGGAAAGAAAGGCAAAACAAAATAAAGTCGTTGGTATTTGTGGATATAACCGAATATGAAAATGGAAAATATTTTATCTCTCCACGGGATTACTAAAAGTTCCTTTCTCTCTCAAGTGACCATTATCCTAAACTGTATCTGACAGTAAGTCTTTGTGTTTTGGTATTTAGGGTGGGGTTTGTTTCTGTCTTCACTGAAGTTAATCAGGAAAAATGCTGTTAACCACTGAAGTCGCTGTGTGGATTTGTGATAGGATTATAAAAGAGAAAATACACAGTGTTGAAACCCACTGAACTTGGAATTTATGCATATCGGTATTGTCCAGCAAGATCTTTAATATCGAGTTCACATTGCCAGTTCATGGTCAGATATTTTCCCTGGGATTTATGGTCCTTAAACAATGGAAGAATGATCTTTGATTTGGAAGTAAAGTAATTGTTAATTGAGTGGGTTGTGAACTTGGAAACATTGAAACAGTGATTTATTAAGAGAAGACAGATAAATATCATATTGAAGACTATGAGTAGTATTTCAGTCTGCAGTTTAAACAAGAAGTGTAACTTTCCCTGTATCAGTCCTGTGGTGTCTTTCTATTTAGTGCAGGCAGAAATGAGCTCAGGAATGGGAGAAGAGCTCTTGAATAAATGATTGATCTGTTTTGTACGTTACCTCAAGGCAAGGTTCCAGTAACACACTGTCTTTTTTGGTCATTGGCAACCAGGGTGACAGTGGAGATTTTTATAGACACTTCAGAGTGCAGGAATATTTCTTGGTTTTGCCCAGGCTTTGACAGGGATCTGTGGGTGGCTCCTGGGCCTATGTGTGTGCACAAACACCCAGTGAGAGGCTGCAGCTTTTGGGCAATAGGTACAGAAGATTTTTATCCTCTAGAAATTTAATTCAATTATGTGCTACCCTTTTTCTGCTGCATTATTATTCCTATCCTGCCTGAGTAAGCATTGGAAACCATTATTGATTGTTGATCAGTGCACTGAAGATCTTGAGCTGTGTCCCAGAGTGGTTAATATGGAACTCTGTTTTGCTGAGGCACCCACCATCCCTCTCTTCTGGAATGGAATAACTGAGGAAAGCTCTTGGGAAGCCCCACAGCCTTTCTCTTCACGGTGCATTTACAAGTGAGAAGAAACAGTGTGTTTACATCACGTGTTTGAGAAAAGTGTTGAACAGCTCCTTTAACCTTTTTGGTTTTTTCAGTTGATTTTGCTTGTGGGTTGGTTTGGGGTTGTGTTTTGGTGGGGTTTTTTGAGCAGAAGGGACTGTCAGTGCAGATGTCTGCAGTGATTTTATTGGCTTGAGTGCAAGAGATGTTGTTTGATCAACTGGTTATGGTTTCTTTGGATAAGGTGGGCAGGGTTTGTGGTTTAGATTAGATTTTTTTAGGCAGCTAGTATAGAAACAAATAGAGAAGGTAAATAGAAAAGAAATAAAAGGGATGGAAAAAGTAAAGTGAAGAAGATGCTAATTGAAAGGCAGCATAAAGGGAAATACCAAAACCCATTCAAACAAAACAATCTACCAATACGTTCTTTAAAACACTAGTAAATATTTTAACCTGAATTTGTATATCTGTCAAAAGTCATCAAGGAAGTATCTGGGGGCTGCTGTTTACTTGGTCTGCTAATAATCATCTCTGATAAAGGCTTTTTTGGTTCAGTTAATTTGTTCAAACTTATCTGGTGCATTTTTGTAAATGTAGGTGACTCAAGAGCTTTATTGAATGACTGTATCTCAAATTCAATTGTTTTATATAACATAATGACTGCACAAGGGCTGCAAACCTTGGCAGTTACCTCCAGGCCTGCTGTGCTCGTACCACAGGCCCAACCTCTAAAGGATCCCAAAGCCTCTCCTAAATTGGCTTTCTTCTCTCCAAAAAACTGTTCTTGGCTCTTTGGTCAGTAGTTAGAGCACTTCAGTGTTCCATTAGAGGTAAATTGAAGATGCAACATGTCCTTGTAATTATTTTAGCAGTTGTAATTCAACAAAGGCCGCCCAAAGGTGTTCAGCAGATATTCCAGGGCTGGGCAGCAGTTCCTCCCAAGCCATGGCCTTTCCCACAGGACCACAGTCCATGCAGATAAACAGCTTATCCCCCAGAGCAGTGGCAGCTTGCTCTGCTCATGGATCAGGGTGTGGGAGGGTTTGTCCAAGGTCCTGCTCCCTGGAACACAACTGCAATATGCTGGGATTTATGGCTTGGCAGTGGCCTGTGAGTGTAACCACTTCAAATTGGGCCAATCACTATGGTCTAGTCCACAAAAATCTGGATTAAGAGGATTGATTTCTCTATGTCTACCCTCTCCCTGATAAAACTCCTGGTTTTACCTTGAATTGTATTGAAATAGGTCATGTAAAGTTGAAGACTTTGGGAGGAATCTGTGCTATCATTCAGTAGCATGGAGTATTTCCTAGACATGTGTAACCTGTTACATTGCAGTAATTGTTTAGTTTGTGTTTATAACTGGAAACCAGTTTAAATGACTTCTGGGAGGGTAGGTATTTAACAGGCTCTTTACTGGTAGACAGCATTCATAAAAAGACTTGCTTATTTATCTCAAACGTGGAAAAAAAATGTTCCCAGCTCGGTATGAACGAGGTGTGCTGGATGTACTTGTACAAAAAATTAAATTCACTGTTAATGTAAACAGTGTGAGAAATGCTGTCTGAAATGCAGAAAAAAAATAGACTGTGGGTTATATTAATTTTGGTTTAAACAAAAATTAAGGCTGTAGCTAATCACTTTTTATAGTTCTGAAAAAGTGATACTGGAGAAACTCCATTAAAGGGAGAAGATAGAGCTTATCAAACTTTAATAAGAATTAATCAGAGACATAAAGAGAAGGATTTTTCTTTTCCAAGGTGGAATTTTAAAGGAGAAATGAGAAATTTGCAGCTGAAATGTTGGATATTTAATGTGCAGTATGTTAAATTAATTTCAGTAATATGTCATGGTTTGAGAGCCTGTATATAACAATTTCTGTTCAGTGTATTGATCAGGAGACCTCTGGAACTGGTGCAGAAGGTCCAGAAGATCAAACTTTAGAAATACTAGCAACAAACTGCAGAGCAGTTTGCAAGTTATCTGCTTGCACAGTGTAGGGGGTAGAAAATAAGTAACTTCTTGCTAAAAGAAGGAAAAAAGCAGCTTTCTTGTTATTAATATATTCTTTCCACATATGCTTGGAAAGACTTAAATGTAGTTCCTGATGGCAAAATAATTATATAGCTTGTCCTGGTTGTACTTAACTCATTTTTTTCTATTGTGTGTTTGGAATCTAAACTCCACTGTTTTATCTGTGCTGCAGACAAAATGCTGCCATTAATTAGCCAGACTTATTTAGTGATCTGGGCATAGACTCACTACTTGCAAATCCATGTTTTTTCCTGTGTTTCCATGAAAAAGTTTGATCAGGGAATTTTTTAGTTTTTCTTTGTTAGCTTAATAGGTAGCTTGGGAAAAAAGAACAGCGATAGAATGAGAAGTGATACTCTGAAATGATTTGTGTTTGGAATAATCCTGTGTGCTGCTTTTTGTGAAATATTACAGTCATATTCTTTGTTGTTCTTGGAGCTATAGAAGTCATCAATAAAATGTGATGATTTCTGGGTTTGTCCTGCCTATGGATTTCTGGGCTTACCTCCAGGTATCAGTCGTGTGTTTCACATGGTTTGATAGCTTTGTCAAATAAATATCAACTCAGTTCCATCCCAGAACATCTTTTTTATGTTTAAGTGTGTGGACTGACATAATAACGTGTGATACTGGGCCAAGCCTTTATAGCCAGAAAATAATGCCTGAGAAAGTGCACCCCAATGCTGACTTGACTTGCTGTACATCCAGCTTTGCTCTGACCACTCAGCCTGTTGTGCCAGGAGTTCCTGTTCTGGCAGAGCGTGCTCAGGTGAATGGAGACAGTCTGTAACTGGTATTTATAGTATTTTTCTTTGCTGGGAGCTAAATACTCAGGAGGATCTGTTATAAATTAATGTCAAAGCACCTGTATCCTTACCATAGTGGCCACCAAATTAATCAAAGCCAATCTTTCCCCCCCTCATAGGAAGCTCTGGTCTGAGTTTGGCTCCAGTCTCTGTGCAGTGCCCTGATCTAACTTGTGTGCTGGGCCTGACTCTGAGTTTTCCCTGCCCTGCTGGGCCAGCTCACAGAGAGCTGAGGGCTCACACTCCAATCTGCTGTTCAGTAGGAGAAAACTATTTCAGCTCTCTCCTCTGTCCTGTTGTTGGCTCTTGTCCAAATGTTACTGTATTTGAGACTTCAGTGTCTCTGTCAGCCTGGCCTGCAATCAGACAATGGGTCTGAAAGCCTCCAGAGAGTGGGAATGACAGACATTGAGCCAGAGGAATTCATGGCTAAGCTTAGGGGACCCAAGAGTGCTTCGCAGCTCTCAGATCTGTGTGTTTTGAGTTACAGTGTTCAGCTTTACCACACAGCATCCAAAATTCTTGAGAAATTCCACTTGAAATTCGAAACAGTTTAGGAGTATTCATTAACTCCAGTTTTTCATTGCAAGGACTAAAAGCTATTTAGCAAACAAAAGAAGCTGTTATGATTCTTTCTACTTTAGCTTTTGATTCTCATGAGATACAGTGCTCTTTTCTGCAGAGATGTCACAATCTGCTTTTTTAGCTTAGCTGTCATCCAGCTATTCCAGTTCTTGGCAGTTGTCAGGAGTGCAAAGAGGTACAAAACATTTTTTGTTATGCCAGCTGGAGAAAAGAGTGGGGTATTTACACATGTGCATTTCACTAATCTAACCCTTCTGACTGAACTAATGTCTAGATTAGAAGATAATTCAATTGCATTTATCTACCCATAGGATTTTTGCCAAATGTGAGCTGAGTTTCTGTGCTGGGGTAACTAATGTGCAGCTGAGCTGTGCCAGAAGGCTCAGCTATCATGTTCAGAGCCATTAACAGCCACTCCGATCAACTTCTGAAATATAAGAACCAGATTCCAACTGAAATTATGTAACTAAGCCAAATACTGTAATCTGCAGATTCAGTGGGAGCTGCATGGCTAAAATATCACTTGCTATATTGGAAATGTATCCCTCCTGGAGACTACCAAGTCCTGAATGTTGTTTGTTATATATTTCTAAATAATTCTAAATATTTCTAAATAATTGGTTTACAGTTATTGCCAGTGGAGAGTATTTCCCGATGTTACTGAGGCAGGATAGGAAATATGTTACTAAGAATTCAAGCCAAGCTTTTTCACTGGGCTTAGACTGAAATTCTGGTTGTTCCCAATAAGAGCTGAAGTCCTGAGACTGCCACTTAGAACTGTAACCTTAGTTATGCCCTGCCTTCTTTAAAGAAAGAAATTAAGGATGTGTAAGTAAGAATGGAAAAGGACTTTGTATAGAAAAAAAGCCCAAAATTCTGAGTTAGATCCTGCTGATGAATTCCTTTGTTCTTCTGAACCACAGGAGCTCCATTTGAGGTGCTGCATTTCCTAAAAACAGAATAGTAAATGTGCAACTGCATATACATTTAACATAGTTCATGTACAGCTACACGGATTTTTACTCCAGTTTTAGTGTGTTTTAGTGCTGTCCTTCATCTTCACATTTCATTTCTCTTAGTCTACTGTTGAGCCAATCCTTCTGTCCTTCACCTTCAGTATTTTCAGACAGACCTGACCAATGGTACAATTACATACAATTGACAACAGCAGAATATTTACACTGACTTCAGTGAGGTTGGAAATTTAGTCATTCACTGCTACCCCTTCAAGTCAAAGGAAATTTCTGTGCAAGTTAAAAGAGCAGGAGGGTTTTTTTAGATCTTTAATAGTACTTAGTAAAATGTATTTGAGGTATGTAGTTATAGAGAATGTCTAGGTAAAAACAAATGAAAAGTTCATCTTTCTTATCATGTAGTGTCATTATGTAGATTAATTGTGTAAGTCCCTGTAGTTCTGCTCATCAGAATAATAGAACCTGCTCATTTCCAGTTTTTGTTGCAATGATTCTTACCTTCCCCAAGTGTTGGGCTGCCTTCTGACAGTTTGTCTCTCACGAACTCCAGTGTAGGGGCTGTGATAGACTACTCATAAAATGCAATAAATGTGTTTGGGAATGATGTCATTTCTCACAGGACTTTTTTTACTCATTGCAGTCCATATACTTTGATACAAATTGGAAATTGAAACACCCATAGTGAAGAACTAGGTTTTTGCATCTTTAATTGTGGTTATTGAGATCCTGATGCAGTGCAACACTTGCACATGTAGTTAACAGCATGTAGCATTAATGCCTCCACACCTTCCTGACTTTATTGAAGCCTGTCATGCTAAGGAGGACTAAGCAGGTTTTTGTGTTAGAGACCTCATAAACATAACACTGGCATAAAGATCAACTTCATCTCTTGTTTCCTCTTGTTCTTTCATTTACTTTCCCAGTAAATGTTAATATGTCCTGCAATAAATGCTTTTACTAACTAATTGTGTGCTCTGGGTAAGAATACTCTTTAGAGTATTCTGTAATTCTCTGCTGTTTAGAGTAATATCTCAACATTTGGGATTATTGCCTTTGAGTAACTTACTCCCCATGGAAAGCTTGGGAATCATGTAAGTGTTATTAATTTTGTACTTATGAATAATAATATTAGAAGTCTTCAGTCACTCAAAAACATCTGCTTGAAAAATGAGAGAAGGCTTTTTACTAGAACAATTTTAAAGAAGGGAAACAGTAATGGGAAGAAAACTGAAAATGTAAGCTAAGATGCAATTCATAAGGAGTACTTATGCCTTGCAGTGCAGGAATTACCAAAATGCTGAAATTCTGCTTTAATTAACCTTTTTATTTGCATCATCAAATCTACTCCATGAACTCCCTATTTCAGCAGCTCCAGGCTGTGCACAGACAGAGGTTTACAGTATTAGTCTGGCAGCTGGGTAATAGGATGCAAAGCATTTGCTGAGTAACACTACGATTTATATGGGTTTTCCAAAGGTGTGTCATTATATTCTCAGTGTTGCAAACTGCTTCCCACTGGGATGGAGTGTGATGTGTGGGAGAGCAGTAGTGACACTGAAGAATAATAAATGCCCTATTATCACATTTTACAAATGTCATATGTCTGTGTGATTATTCTGTAGGACCTTGTGTGTGCCAGGGGCTCGGAAGTCGGAGTGAGAATACTGTGCTCAGAGAGGGGGTTTCTTGCCTTTTGTTTCTCATCAAAAAGGCATAACAGAAGAGGAAGTGTAGAACAGCTAACGTGGGTTTGTGTCAGTTGACTGTAACTAATACCTAGCAGGGAAGACTGTTAAAAAACACGGGGAAATCCTGCATCCTGCCCTGGTAGAAGCTCAGGATACTTGTCTTTGGTGACATGCACACTGAATCTGCAATTCGTTTGGAGATTTTATTGAAGGTGTTGAGATTTGGACCTGTCTGGCCCTGAATAGGTTGCACAGCTATATGACAAATCGGGATGTTTTTTTCTCAAAGCCCATGTTGTTTATTGCAGCAGAAGTTATTTGTCTGTTCTGCTTTGTTGCCCCAGCATTTTCCTTGAGCTGATGCATCAACGTGGCTTTTGGAGTCGGAAGCATGAAAAGGAACAGGCATAACTGAGTGAAGAGGAAGCTGCAGCAGCAGGGGGAAATTAGAGGGCAACAGTTTAATCAAGACTCCAAAAGGAAAACGACTGTTTGCTGCAGTGCAGAAAATGAGCATTTCTGTTTGCAATGATTAACTGTAAACCTCTAAGAAAGTAAATAGTTGTGGGTTTTTTGCAAGTGGAAAAAAAATCACAAATCTTTTCAAAGCTATAGTGGAATTTGCTGCTCTCAAAATCATTAGGAAATGCATCCAGAAGATGACTGCTTCCTCAAAAATGGAACAACTTTAAATTAAACTTAAGACAGCAGAACCTGTATATTTTGTACTTGCTTTTTTTGACACCATCATGGTGGAAGGATAAAACCTGCCAAAGTAGGACCTCAGGACAAACTTGGCAGAACTGGTTTAATGCAATTACTGTTTCAAATTTGTTCCCCTATGGAGCAGAATTTCTTTAATACGATAGGTCCCTAAGGAGAATATCAAAACAACTCCTTGAGCAGGATTAGGCTGTTGATCTGAAGTCTACAATTAATATTTTAGATAAGAAAGAAAACTTCATAAGGCTTTCCTTGGAAAGAAGAGTATACTTGAATTATTGTTTCCTTGTAATAGTGTTGACAATCTGGTGCTTTTATCTAGTGTGTGCTGTAACAATATTTAAGCAATTGCTTGAATGCTAATGTTAGCAATAAACAGCATGTGTCATGTTTAATTTGCAATGTTATGACTGCTACTCAGTTCCTGGATAACATGCAACAGTACCTTTGCAAAATAAGCATATGCCCAAGCTATTCAAAGCTGTAAGCAAAGGTGCTTTTGTGTTTCTAAGAAGTAGATTTTTAAGTTCCTAGTAGGTGAAAAAATGAGTAAGGTTTGTTAGGATATGGGTCTGTATTACAGGGTAGCTGTAAGACGTACTCAAAATTTCAGATGCTTCTCAGACCTGTACATGAGTAAGTCTCTGAAATTTGGAAACGTGTGCAGAAGGTTCTGATTCCCAGGCTTTGAAAATGGACTGAAAATGCCACTACACCTGATTTACTCCTGGTTTCAGTCTGGATCTTAAAACCACGTGACAAGTCTTGTTATACTTTTGTATTATGTTTGCTTCTGGTCCTCCCTGGATTGAGTAATAGTGGAGGCACACACAGGGGTTTTTTGTCCTAAAATTTGTATTGGAAAGTGTTCTTTTGCATGAGGATTACATAAGGTCATATAGCACTTCTCAGTGGAGAGTCCCACTCTATAGTCTGTGTCCTTCTGGGCACAGTTCAAGTGACCAGTAATGGCTTTGAACTTCCAAAATAGCTGGAAGTTCAGCAACCCTTTGCCTCAGCTGTGCATAGTTAGAAGGTGCCCCATTTTTGTCACAGGAGATCTGTACCCATACCCTGTATGAATTGCCAGTGAAGAAACTAAATCCAGTGCAAGAGGTAAAGGTGCTCAGCCTGCAGAGACACTGCATTCAGATTTGGTTTGTACAATCTGATACTAATTTAGAGCCCAGTCAGTGAACTGCTGACCATTTTCTAATATCCTCTGTTGGCTCTGGAATAAGGGTTTTGTAGGATCAGATTGTTAAAATCATTTGATTCTTGCTGATCATGAGATCTTAGCCCTACTCATATTTCTTGAATTAAGCTGAGAGTTCTGTGGGAGCTTTGCCATGACCTCAGTAGGAGTTTGAATTCAAAAACTCAGAGGCAAATAATAGATAATTCAGTTCATGCCAAATTTATTCTTAATGCTCTGTAACTAAGGTGTGTTCTAATAATCAGCAAATATCTATCCTTTTGGAAAGGAGTTATTTCAGAGAATCCATTTGAACTAGTGCATATTTCATGGGACTCTTCCAACAAACCCCTCACTTCCAAGTTTCTCTATCTGTGAAGTTCCTCATGGTTTGTACCATGAAACCAACTGAATTCTCCCAGGGGATTGCACAGGGGGATCTGTGTGGTTTAGTAGCACAAGATGCACCATCCTGCACTGATTTTTATAATCCAGTGTGTGAGTATTTTAGATTTAGCTCTGAAAGCCCCATATAATTTATTTTTGTGCAGGAAACATAAACAGTAGAAATTGGGCATTTCTTTCATGTATTTGGTCGTAGTGCTTATTCAGAACTAGTCGTATTACTGACTGCAGCTGTATCTGGGCATTTTCTTTAAACATGCTGGGAAGGTGGAGTTGTTTCTATAGAAAGCTAGTATGGCCAAGATATTCTTGCATTTTAATTCAACTGAAACAGCAACAGAACTCAAAAAGAAAAGGCTTATTAAAATAAAATATTAAAAATATTCTCCAAATGTGATGTGTCAAGTAAAAGTTGCGCTGATGGCGTAAAAATAAGATAGTTGCCTGTCAGATGCTTTGGTTGAATTGGCAGCTGCAAAACAAACTGCAGCTTGAGAGCCCCACCCACCTCTCCCAATTGCCTGTTCTTGGTGCCTCTTTTGAGGACGTTCATCAAAGAACTTTTTACTGTGTCTTACCAATCTTTGACTTGCACCTTGAGTGCATCTGCAGCTTGTCCAGGTTCCCTGGACTAAATCACCAGCAAGGCACTCACAATTGACTTCAGCAGCACGAGCCTTCCCTTCCATTCCCACTGGCCACAGCTGCAGACGTGCATCCTCTTCCCAGCAGAGAGGAGCTGTTCTCTGCCTCGCTCTCTTTGGGTCAGGACCAAATGAGAGACCCTTCAGAATTTTTGTATATGGGAAATAACTTGGATTCTGTCTGTCTGAAGTCTTATTATGGTTTGTAAAGGAATTAAGTAGGACTTAGGACACTTCTCCCAGACAGAACGGCCTTAGGACAGAAAAATGTCCTGTATTACTCTGGATATTAGTGCTGTTGCCAGATTTGAGAGGTTTCATTTTATTATTGGTAATGTGCCTATTTTGGGTGAAAGTGTACTGCTAATGGTGAGGTACCAGGCCCACACATAAGATATTTCTCTTCAGATATGGTTACAAAAATGGGAGTCATTCAGCAAGACATTTACAAAATATATCAAACTGCTTATATGGAAATGCTAATCAGATTTTGTATCCTGCAATACTCTGTACAGCTTGTGCAAAACATTATTGAAGGCCACTGTAAACAACACTGTTTTAGTTAAAAAGCTGTTTCGAAGATGAAAGATAGATTAAATGAGCTACAGCCTGTATGAGAAATTCCTCATGAGGAATTAATGGTAGAGCTTTTCATAATCTTTCATGCTTTGGCAAAAAATATTAGCACCATAAAAATTCTTCAGGGGGCAGAGTTGAGGTGGTAGCTGCAGAGTGATCAAAACATAAAAGAGGAACATTTTCCCTTTTTATGGAGAGGCCTCTTTCAAATCTGTCATAAGATGGATTTGAAATGAAAGTTTAATGTGCTCACAGTTTCTCAGACAGCCATCTTTCTACAGCTTCATTATTAATAACAATTTAATCTTAGCCAGCTCTTGCTTTTTTCTGAGCTCTTGATAATTCATTTATCTTAGTTGTTTAGCATCAATCTAAGAAAAAATACCCAGATCATAAAGTTGAGGAAGTGTTCCACGTTAATAACCCAACGTAAAACCAGTTTCCAGTAAATTTTGCAGAAGTGTTTAATCCAGGGTTGCTTGAATTAAAAAGTAACAAGTGTAAATAGCGTATAAATAGCAAGGAAACAATGTGACTGGGTTTCATATTTAACCTGTGTGCAATACTGTGTGAGCCAGAATTTTTCCTCACAGCCCTGTATGAGTAATGATGAGGCCGTTTTCCTGGCTGATGTATAAAATATTTTTCTGCTAATATTTATGGTGCAGAGACTGTTTTATGAGTGTGTCAGTAAAGCCTGAAAAGGTGGGAAGTTCTCCCCTGTGACTCAGTCCCTCCAGGTTTGTGTGGGAGCAGCTCTGCCTGTCCACTCAAATCCACAGAGTATTTTGGACAGGGAGAATTACAAGTCTTAAACTTCACCCATCAAGGGTCTTTACAGGGACAAGTGGTCCAGGGCCAGTCTTATGTATTTCCTTGAAATCAGCAATATGGGCTTCTTTCTCATGGGTTCAGAGCTGGTGGTAGCAGCTGCTTTGATCCTTCACCTTTCTACATCTTACATTTTGTCCAGAACCATAAAAAAAAATTCTTACAGTGTAGGAAGAAGGAAATGCAATAATATGAACTCTTGTAAATAAAATTGTTTACTTTTATACCCATTCTATTCAGTTTCTACCTTGTTTTCCTTTAAAAGCAGATTCAATACTATTTAAATTTTTTCTTGCAGAAATTGGGATACTAGTAATAAAGACTAAACTAATTTAAATTTTAAATTTACAGATTGCACATGTGTTTTCATATCCCTTGTTATGAAAAAGTTACTTTGAAAAAGTAGGTTGCTGAGTCCTTTGCCTCTGTAAGAGGTGTGACTGGTTTGGGGCAGGAATAATTCATAAATCCCATGTGACTGCAATTCAGATGTTTGTTAGTTATTAGATAATACATTAGTGTTGCATACCTCTGTTTCTGCATAAGGCGAGCCAGTGCAAGCTGACTTGAAATCACAGACAAACCTGAAAACTGGAGTTGGTGTGACTGATAAAGCCACACTTTGTTAATGAACCATTGCTCTTCCATTCATGAATAACAATGGTAAGGACATAGAAGAGACCCAAGTGTGATGGTATCCAAGCACTGTTTACAGAATTTATCAAAAACCCCAATGAAGTCATCTGCTATGAAAGATTTCAGCAATATTAAGCAAATTATATAGTTGGGTAGTCACCAGCAACCCCTCCTATGGGGGAAAAAAGACTTTGAATTTTAAACTGTAGACAAGGACACTGGCAGTGGCACTGTCCCTTCACACAGGATGTTCTGTCCTGAGTCCTTCTCTGCTGGATTGGCTTCGAGCCTGGAGAGCAGCTCAGTCTTCAGTAGGGTCCAAGGTAGAACTTTCTGTGTGCATGAAGATATTGGTCTGTCCAATTCCCTGGATTTCCTAGTGGCCATTTAATCCACATGTCTATATTTGCCTGCATCTTTGTCTGTAACTATGGAATTTTCACAATACAGGTTTTCTTTCAACAAGGAGGTGGTCAAAGAGGAGTAGTGAAGTGGTTGAGGTGGTTTCTGAAATGTGACAATAGTGTTGCACTTTGAATCACTTATTTATAGACAAGAACAGTGATCCTTGCAGGGTGGTTCTCTTGCTGTCTTTTTCTATCCTAACATGATGTCCCTTTACACTGACATTCTGTGATGTTTTTCTCCACACAGTCACGCTGGTGTTCACTGAGAGGCCTGCAGCAAAAGCACAAAGACTGCTTCTATTGATTAATTAAGTTAATTCAGATGTCTGGAATATGTACAAACAATTTAACTTTCTTCTCTAATGTGCATTACTTTGGAATTAATGGCATAAATTTAATTTCCCATCATTTAGGCCATGCATGTAGACTTCTTAAGTTTTTCCCAGTAACATAAATAGTTGTGTGTAGTTTTGAGAGCATTTTAACTGAATATCACAGTTGCTGGGACATGGCACAGAAGAAACTGTCTCTGGAATAACTGGGTCCTTGACCCTGAATTTTTGTAGGTTCAAAGCTTGTACCTTGAATTTACATTTTAAAAAGTAAATTACCAAGCAATATACAACCAAGGGTATTAGTAGATTTTGTTGTCTGTTTTAAAGTCTGTATTTAAAAGCAAACTCTTTCATAATAAAATGGAAGATCCATGAGTTTAGAGAAAGGGTTGTGTCCTTCCAGTGTGCTTAAACAATGTCTGATGTGGTTTCAGCCTCAAGCTATTACTATATTTTTAAATAATATATAACCAGTATTGCATACAATTATGCACATATATGTGCAGGAGTTTCTGACCTTAAGGACTTAGTCACATAAACAGACAAAGGAAGTAGGAACCAGAAGGAACAGAGGGACCTGAGTCACTAAAGCAGTGACTTGCCCATGATAACGAAGGGAATGCAGTGCCCAGCTGGATATTGGATCCATATTTTATCCTTCTCTGATAAGTATCTGATTTGCAAGTCACTTTTTCTTATGCAAGAGAGCTCATCATTCCAAACTGTGCTGCAGATCAGGGCCCTGCAGATGTTCTGGCAAAAAAATCCTGTTCTGAAAGGGAAATGGAGGCACTGGCCAAACACCTCCATGAAGAATAACTGGAATATTTTAGCAACTCAGGATACTCCTGTGTCCCTAAATTGTTTGGTGCTTCTACACTGTGTAATGTACTGATTTCCTGTATCTGACTCAGTGTTTTGTTCTGCCTAAATCACAAAATAATCGATTCAATGGGAAGAAAGTGGAGGAGAACCACTTCCTTGGCATCCATGTGAGTTCAGCGTGTGCCGCTGCCTCACTGAGTCACATGACCACCTGTGACCAGAGAAACTGTTGGAAAAGTTTTCCAAACTTTGATTCTTCTTTCTTTTCCTGCAGCATAAATATACAAAGTGTTCAGACAAAGCTTTCTAAGATTGGTTTGTGTTTGGGGGTTTCTTTTCCCACAACTACTAATCCAGTTGTTCTTTCCAACAGCTTCGTCCCTTGGCCTTGGAGAATCCCTGTCAGTGCCCTCTGCTCCTCTGGGGATTTGGTTGGGCCCCAGCCTGTGAAGGTGATGTCCTCTGACCCCAGTCCTTGTGTTTGTGTCCATCCCTGCAGCCCTGCGGAGCCGCTCGGGACGGTCCATCATCAATGGGAACTGGGCGATCGATCGGCCCGGCAGATACGAAGGTGGTGGGACAATGTTCACCTACAGGCGCCCAAACGAGATCTCCAGCACTGCAGGGGAGTCCTTTCTAGCAGATGGCCCAACAAATGAAGTCCTTGATGTCTATGTGAGTTAGTGTTTAGATTAATCTTCCTGATGGGAAAACAAAATGTTCGGTTCATTGTTAACATGCAACACTAAAATTACATTCAGTACCAATACTTTGTTACTTTAAGTTTGAAACATTACTTTTGTTATTTTAGACTTGTTTGCCGTTGTTTCCATTTTGCTCCAGGTCATAGGAAATCTAAATCAAGCCTTTTTCCCTCAGAGTTTACTGATCCAGGAAACCCAATTTTACTTGTTCAGTAAAACAGATAAAACATACAAATGTCTGGGGCTTTTTTTTTTTTTTTTTTTTTTGTGAACTGGATTTTCTCTGGATACTTTTCTGTTGAAGCAAAATTGTTTAATTGGAGCAAATAGTTTAATTTTATGGTGAACAAGCAAATACCTAAGCCAGACAAGGCCTCTCACAGAGGGGTAACCTCTCAGTTTCCTTTAAAAGAAACAATGCAGAAAACCTATAGAATGTAGAATTTGAAGCAGGGCAGATTTAATATGAAGCTCTGCTAGGAGACTATAGATAATAGCTATTTGAGAAAGGAAGAGAAAAGACAAATTGTGTCCAAGAGGGAGAAATCATATTGAAAAAGCTTTGTGCTTCTGATGGGACAGGTTTTTAGTTCATCATACTGAAGTAAAAAATATAACTGGAATTGATTACAACTTATTCAAAGATAAATGGTGTGTTCTTAGATCATACGCTCCCACATAGTAAATCAATTTATTGAAAAAAACTAGTTCAACTGATTATATGATTGTTTCATCCAGCTATGGCTTTTTTGTCCTTGAGTGCAATATGGGTGGAAAATTGAGTGTGCTGGGTCATTTCATAAAAGAATTAATAGTAACTGCCCTGAGTACTAAGCTGGGAAAAGTTAAATGTTGGCAAAGTTATTCCTCATCTGCTATATGGTGCCTTAATAAAGTGGTGTCATAATTATGCTAAAGTTAGAATCATTAAGGTTGGAAAAGACCTCTAAGATCATCTAGTCCAACTGATCCAAACTTCTTTTCCCATTGGTGGCAACATACAACTGGCAAAAGCCTGGAAAAATAAGTGATTGGGCTAGTTCTGGAATGCAGACTCTATGTTTTTAAAATCCATGTGTCATTGTGCAGTTACAGGGTTTGTGAGCTGAGGCTTGGCTGTAAGTTTTTATTGTCAGCTGATTGATGCCTAATATGTAATGACCCAGAGAGAAAAGGGGCAGGAAATGGATTAAACAGATATTTCCACAGTAATACCATAAAAAAGCCTGAAGTTTAAATTTATGATTGTAATGTTTTAGTTTAGGGTTAGTCTCTGTCTTTTTGTTTGTTTTTTTGCTTTTGCAGTGACTCTTAGAAGCTGACATGATGGGCACAGCTTTATCAGTTTGCTCTGTTGCTATGGATTGCCACATCTAATTTGGCTGGACTCTTATCTGGGATGTTTCTTGTTCATATGAGGAATACTACAATTCATTATAAGATGATAGTTCACTGTCTTTTTTAATGTAGTGTGGGAAGATAAAGCTGGATAGTGGTAGATGAAAGAAAATCAATCATCAGCGTGACACAGCCTCTCTTATGGGTTTGAAATGTGTAGCCATGCAGATACAGATGTCTTTCTTCAGACTTTGTCTTGCCTGAATCATGCAATTCTCTTTTCATCCATACTCATGATCTTTATGCTCTGTGTAGCAGAATGAAGAGATTTGCAGATGGGAACCCCAAATGGCTTTCTGTTCTGTTTGCCTGAGATCATGCTGTCTGTGTTGCACTCTGAAAATGGAGAGGAAAAAGCTTTCTGATTTACACGAGGTTATAATGGCAAGATAAAGAGATGCAAGTTCTGTCCAGGTGTGAAGTAAACATTGCTACAAAGACTTAGGTCCACTAACTCAGAGCAAACTATTCTATCACTGCAGGAAAGCTGGGACAATATACTAATTAGGGACTTCAGCAGTTAAACTCTTTATAACATGTCTGTCAGTTGTTTTGAGAAATGTGGTGGTAAAACCGTATGAACAACTGGAAAGTTGCTCCTGGAACCATCTAAAGAGCAGGGTCCTGGTTCTGGAAGGGGCAACGTACTCTTCTGCTGAAGTCAGCTCACAGTTCTTGGTTCTCTCAGGACCAAACACAAAGAGGGTGTATTTTTTGGATAACAAAGTGACATTGGAAGGACCAACCCTTACAAAAAAATACTACAGGCAGTACATTATTAGATGGTTCAGAAAAGTGAATGATCTCTGAGGGACAGGTTTTAGAGGAACAGCTATTATACTTGGCAAGGAAAAAGTGATTCTGACACAAGGAAAAACAAAGGTCTGAATCCCTGGTTGGTATTAATTGATGTGACGAACTTAGTGAAGCCTTGAAGCATTGATTGTGCTCTGCTGGGTCATTAGGCCATTAGCATAGCATGACTTTTTTAGGTCCATGGATTATCAGAACCAAGGAGCTAGTGCAAGCTCTGCTGTTTGCTTGGAGTTTTTGGGATTTGTTTGTTTGTTTGTTTTTTAAAAAAGGTACTTGGAGTGTAATCTGAGGCTTCTACCAGACTAATCCCCACTGAGAGTTCAGGACTAAAGCATAAGTGTCATTAGAAGCAGTACTGAAGTAATCAAAGCAAAACCAGTAAAATTAGCAGTTTATGATACCCCTGCATTCCTATTGTGAGAATGCTCAGGCTCACAGCAACAACATGATAGAAGCCAGTTGGGTATGGAGTATGCTGCTAACAGCTTTTTAAAACTTTGTTAAAGTCAAAGCTTGCTCAGGTCCCATTCTGCCTCTCTGTTTAAACAGGCATCCCAAAGTAACAGCGACTGTCAGAGCCTGCCTGGTGTCAGCTCACGTGGGCCTGTGTGTCAGTGCTCTGAACACACTCAGCTTCACTTTCACATTTACCCGATAGTTCCTGCCTGTGTTTCATAATGAGCACTTTGATAGAGTTGTGGCTTGCTGTAAAGCAGTGGGAGTCTGGCTGCACTTAGATTACACCTTCGTTCAGCTGCAAACGAGCATGGAAGGATGCAGGAGGGTTGCACAGGCACTCTTCAGCTGCTGTAACAGGAACGTGGCCTTTGGAATGTGTTCCCTCCACCTTTGAGGAGCAGGGCTCATGGCCAGGGCAGCACAACCTCAGCAGTTTTAGCTGGGTGGTTGCTGAGGCTCCAGGGAGTGGTGCCGAGTATCTGCACAGCGTGGGAAGGAACTCTTGGATTTGGGAGATGCACACACAGAATCACACGGGTGTGCTGTGTACATGTGCTCTGTTCAAGTTCCACAGGTGAACCTTTAAAAGGTGGAAGGCTAAATGCGTCCATTGGGGGTTGTGGTATTTGTTTTTCTCTGCTTTGTTCCTTCCATGCTTCCGTTTCCTCAGGCATCTGTCAAGCTCTTGCTCTCTGAGAATGTTTTGTTGACCTCAGGACCATCTCTTCTGCTGCTGAGGCCTGGTATGAGCCTCTGCTGCTCACACTGCTGAGGCACAGCCATGGCTGGTGCAGCCACAGCCCACCTTGGCCCCAAGCATGGCATTTTACAAAGAAGATTTAGACAAATAGTTTCTGTGCCATCGTAAGCTGGCTCAGTTTGCAAACACAGTAACTTGTATTTTCTTCCTTGCGAGTAGTAGCATGTATTTTCTTCTTTACAAACGCAGTGACTTGTGTTTCCTTCTTTTTGTATTTTTTGGAGACAGTCATTAGCCATTGCTTCTATCATGACCAATGAAAAAGGGTGTTATGTAGCTGAGCAGTTCAAGTTGATATTTAAGTAGTAGTAACAAATGGAAGGACTCAATATATGGCTGTTTTTCTTTTTAGATGATACATCAGCAGCCTAACCCAGGTATCCATTACGAGTATATCATTCCAGGAGACAATGTCATTAGTCCTCAGCTGCTTGCTCACAGGAGGCCAGGTAAAATGCCACTATTTCCTATTATTTAACACATTTTGTTACCAAATAAACTAATGGAGAAATTCATACCATTAAATTCAGTGTAAATGCTGCCATTGATGTGGGAGGGGCCCAGAATGTCACCCTACATGTTGAATGAGATGTCAGCATAGATTTAGTAACTTCAGTGAATTAATACAGGCAAGCATTATTTATACTTTAGCAGGGAATCTGCTCACAGATTCCTGCTTTCAGTAACATAATAATAATGGCCAGTCTTCGCGAACGAAGATTTTGGGGAAAGGTCTTTTACCTTTCCAGCCTGCGCAATGGATTTTTTAGGTGAGACACAGCCTGCGCTGAACTGAGCCCACCCTTTAATCCTAAGGTTCAACTGCCGGGGCCAAGCAAGCTTGGACAATGGCAGTGAGGTCCTCAGGACGTAGGTTTGTTTAGAGTGACCTTCTCATAGATGGATGGCCTCACAGGGCTAACGAGCTACCATCTGCCCGGGGGACTTGGGATTCGAACCCGTGGTCGCAGCAGTGAGAGTCCTGCATGCTAACCACTAGGCCACCAGGGGTCCCTTTCAGTAACAGTTCTGTTATTAAAATGTTAACCATGGGTTTGCATGAGCTGGAGTGTTGTAACCTTCTCTCAGAAATGAAATAAAACATGATTTTTCTTTTCAGAGTTTGAGATAATTTGAAACAACCCTTCACAGTTTCTTTTTCCTCTCCCAACTGGAGAGGATCAAACAGAGCAGTGTTTCCATCCCAAGGCAGACTCTGGGCAGCCTGTGCTCCTGACTGAGCTGTGGATGTGTGCTGTGTGTACTCTAGGAAGTCCTGAAGGACAGTAGAACATTTGCAAGTGAATTTGGTCCTCATTTTAATGGTCGTGACTTGCCTTGACAAATTTCTGTTTGCAGCATGTTTGTAATGAGGAGCAGCTGTGCTGGGCCATGGGGAGCCACAGGATGCAGAGCATGGTACAAAACAGAAAAGCTTTGGAAGATTTTGACACACTGGGTCACACTCTACAGTGTGTTTGGAGAGTCTTAATGTGTTTGCTGCTGGCTGAGACTTGATTATCTCAGTTTAAAACAACACAGTCTTTGCAGGTCACTATTAGGAATTCTCTACATAGCAGATTAAAGCTGCTTCCAAATGTAATGAAACTCCAGTTCTGATTATTAGTGGATCAAAGCATAGACTGATGTTTGCATGTGAGGCTCATTCTCATTATTTTACTTTTCTGTTGTGTGTCCATCATCAGGGGAGCCGTTGAATGGTCAGTTGGGAATGCCAGAAGGTACAAGCCATGAGGATGAGGATTTGCACAGAGAGACAGACATTCTCACTGGACAGTCAGCTGGAACTTTTCCAGTTATTCAGCCAGGAAGATTTCCTTCTCATCAGCCAGAAAACCAGGTGCCTGCTATGCAACAGCCAAGGCAAAACCGAGAACACAACTGGAAACAGGTTGGAAAAACTGAGTGCACTACTACCTGTGGGAAAGGTGAGTGCTTTGGACACCCTGCACAGAAAAGAGATGGCTCGTGGGAGGGTTCCAGCATTTCAAAGGCAAAATGATAAATATGAAATCTGCAAAGGAAAGCATTCCGGGAAAGGGAGGAAAGCATTCCAGGAAGTTTATGGGAAGAAGTGTAGGCTGTGTATCTGCTTGTCTGGTTGAATAGCATTCCACTTGTGTTTATTTCAGTCTGTGCAGGAAAGTTAGGTCTAACCTAAGCAAAATCTTTCATTTTCAGTTCAAAGTTAATTTTCCTGTTTGTGGTTTCTTTCTCAGCCTAATCCTGAGTTTCTGCACTAATCAGGCTCCAATACCAATAAATAATTAGTCATTCAGAGTTATTTGCTGTAGAATAGCCCAAAACAACTAAAATCACCCAGTGGGTCTGGCTTCAAGTGGTTGAACTGGCAGTTGTTGGTTGTACCTTGACCACTTCTCCTTGGCTGAGTTAATGTACTTTAACTTTTTGTTTACCCAATACAAGCTCACATGTTGGCTCTTTGTAGTAATAGTAGAGTTCTGTCTTTCTGCTCTGGCATGAAAGTTACTTGAAGACTGAGCATTAAATATGAAGAATAGTCATTTTTGGTGATGTTTAACCTGTAAGCTTTGCCTGATGGATCTTTGCAAAATCCAGGTGAAGTGGATGATGTTCTCCTGTATTTACTCTCCACGTAACTGAAGTCAGGAGGCTCAGTCTCTTTCCAGAAGCACGACAGAATAACTGCTAATTTTTTCCTCCTGCCAAGCCTTTATTGTGGCCACTTGGCTGCATGTTTTTTGAATTGCCTAAATACTTAATGTTTGTACTCTCTGCACTTTAAAGATCTCCTGCAGACCCAGGAACATGTTTTCTCAGCCTTTCCTACAGTGCCATGCTGTACTTTCTGTATACTGAATACTTCCCATGGTATTACAGTGTAAACAGTACAGCATTCAGCTCTTACATTTGGAAATTTGGGACAAAGTCTGTGTTTCCTGTTGTCAAGTTATGCTTTTCCTTTCTACATCAGTGTTGGATGCTACTGTTAGAACTGTGGAGTCTTTTGCAATCCTTCACCTGATTTCCTTCTCCATTTCAGGATCACAGTACCCAATTTTCCACTGTGTCAACAGAATCACTCACGAGGAGGTTCCCGAGGGTTACTGTGACAGCAGTACCAAGCCCATCCCAGAAGAGGAGGCCTGCAACCTCTTCCCATGTCCAGCTTTGTAAGATATTACAATTGATGTCAAGTAATAAGGCAATGCCATTGAGGTTTTGCCTGTGAAAGAGGCTGTTCTGAGCAGGAAACTAGTTTGATCTTCTAAGTACTGTGCACTTGTGTCATAAAGTGTAGTGGATTTTTTTCCTTAGTTGTTATTGGCCTTCTCCCCCTTCACAGGGAGCCTTCTTCCCCTTCACAGGGAGAATAGTGTTCGGAGTAGACAGGAGGGAAGTTGGCAAAATCAAGTGTAGCAGTTCCTCAGAATGTGTGTGATTGTTCAGGCAGACACAGGCTACATGGTCTCTGTGGGTACATCTTTTTTCAAGTGAGAGGTTTCTGCACATACCTGTCTAAAGAAGAGGCTCTGTGGGTTCTATCACTCCACATTAGATCCAGGTGCTGCAGTGGCCACCTTTTCATTCCATGGTGGCAGATTTAAAGATGAGATAGTGCTCACAGCAGCTCCCTGGTAAATACCCCTCTCTTTGAATTGGGTAGTTCTTCAGCTCCAAGACTGGATTCTGAAGTGGTGGCCCTTGTTTCCAGCACACTAATCCAGGTCAGCTGTGATTTCCTTCTGAAATGACACTGTGCATTGCAATTACCTAAGCAACAGGTTTGAAAGACTCAAAAATGAAAAATGAACATATAACCCCCCACCCAAAAGGACAATTCATTCAGGGAGCACACCAAGAAAAGGGTTAAACCCATTTGCCATTATAGCAACGTTGTTTTGGGTCAATTTTCCATCTCTCTGGTGGTTACACTCCTCAGTTCTCTTCTGAGCAGCAGAATCTCCTTATCCCACAGAGATTTCCAATGGTGTAAGTGCTGTTACAGTGTCAGAGATGTCTGAAAGCAGTTTCCTGGTGTGTATTAGATACTCAGGAGTTTCTGAAGCCATTTACATGGAGATGTCTTCTCCTACCAAAAGCATTTTCCTCGCCTTTTTCCTTCTAACAACTCATTCATTCAGGATAATATCAAGAATATAAACAAAGAAATTTAAATATTTAAATACAAATATTTTGCTTGTTCTCCACAAGAGTTCTGAAATAAAATACGTGAACAGTTCAGATACTTCCTTTATTTGTGTCTGTCTTCATGCTTGAAATGAAAACCGAAAGGGGAAAATGACATGTTTGTACAAAGGTGACAAAATAAATACAATGAAATCTTAGAATGAGAAGAATATATCCAGGGATTTTTTTCATCTCTAAAATGAATTATATTTATTCATTGCTTATCATTTGCTATTTCAGTTTTACTGATGAATGAATGCCTGGATGCATTATGTGATTTTTGTGTTACTGCCATTTTTTAGAGTCTATGCTGCAGAAAACCTTATGCAGTACATCTTAAACTTTTGGGAAGTGTCATTCGAGCAGTAATATATGTTGTAGGTAGAATCTTTAAAAAACCAAACAGCTATTAGAGGCTTAAGTAATGTTTGTAATATGTCTTGAGACCATAAATTGGGCCGTGTGTATCCATGGCTATTATTACCAACCACTGCAGGTGGATTGTGTATACAATATAATGTTGTCTCATAAGAGGTTGTTTTGCAGTGGTTTAAGTGCTATTTTATAGGATTCTGTACCAGCATCAGAATCATGTAATTCAAGTTCTGTTAAGATTCAGTATTAGAGAATTCTTTGCTGAAATGTCCCCTTTTTTATTTTTGACTTCAGCTGGGACATAGGGGAGTGGTCTGAGTGCAGCAAAACCTGTGGCCTGGGGATGCAGCACCGCCAGATCCTGTGCCGGCAGATCTACGCCAACCGCACCCTGACGGTGCAGCAGTACCGCTGCCACCACCTGGAGAAACCTGAGACCACCAGCACCTGCCAGCTCAAGATCTGCAGTGAATGGCAGATCAGGACAGAGTGGACCTCAGTAAGTGTCATTGACTCATTCAGGGCGTAAAACCTCAGAAAAGAATAAGAGTTTTCTTCCAGGTATCACCAATCAAACATGAATTTTGGTCTTGTTTAAAACGGGGAAGTGGAATGTTGAAGGCCTTGGAAATAAGTAAATCTTAGTTCAATAAACCCCTACTTCACTATGACCATTAAAGTTTCCTAACCAGAAAGAAGATGAAAAACACAAACCGTGCAGATGTGTCTGTACAGATGTACACAAGCTGTCTGAGCAATGTTTTTTTTACAAGCTGTGTGAGTAGGAGAGTCCTGAGAGGTTTGCATGAGGTGGCAAACCTGGTGCTCTTTCTCACAGCATGTAGAGCTCAGCTCCAGGAGTTATTTAACATCACATATGTATTTAGGATAAAGGCAGTAGTTGGTGTTACTGTAGTTGGTTTGAAGCCATGCCAGGACTTTCAGATAAACGTGGATGATAGAGTTTTGAGATTTAACTTTTCGGTGTTGCTTACAACAGGTTTGGTCAACCTGACAACCATCCCAATTACTTTTATGGCCATGGTGTGAAAGAGAAAATATCCTGCTGTATTAAGTGAAGTGATACACAAATCTCTCAGTATTCCATGAAACAAAGCAAAAAACTTTCAGAGTTGCTGAATTACCTAGGTAGATAGACTATGAAAAATTCTAGCTTAAACCCTCAGACTAATCCTACTTTTTTCTCTCTCCTGAAGTGCTTCCTACTTCCCCCAGCCTGTGCATCAGGCATCAGATACCCAGAGATATCAGGTATCAGGCAGAGATACCCAGAGCTGTCAATGTTCTCTGAGGCTGGAGAAAAGAAAGCAGGAAGAGAAGGGCTCTGCTTGGAAGTGGGATTCAGGAGTTGTGTTTCTTTGCATTTCTTTTGCTTCGTATCTGCTTATAGGTCAAGATCAAAATGATGCAGAGTATGTCAGCCTGCTACTTAAATATCAGCAGTTCATTTTGATAAGTGCAGTATGACCTGATGAAGATGGGGTTTCATTTTATGTTTTCTGAATGTATCAGCATGATACACTGTAGAATACCACAGACTGAGCATATGATTTAATCTGACTGATGTGCTTTTATTCCCTACTCCGGGCAATCCAGAATAGTTCTGTATCTCCTGCCTTAGCAGGAATGAACGAGCTGGATGTTCCCAGCTCTCTGATAAGCCACTGCTCAGAGTCCTGAGCACCTCCCTTTTGTTACAGTGTTCAGTGCCTTGTGGAGTGGGGCAGAGGACTCGGGATGTGAAGTGTGTCAGCAACCTTGGGGACGTTGTTGATGACGAGGAGTGTAACATGAAGCTGCGGCCAAACGACATCGAGAACTGTGACATGGGCCCCTGTGCCAAGAGCTGGTTCCTCACAGACTGGAGTGACAGGGTAAGGCTTCTCATCAGCTTGTGCTGCCTAAAACTTAGGGGCATCAGAATTAAAGGATGTATATCTGTACAGCCATAAAAGGAGTAATTTTATTTTCCATATTTATTCTTGATCTGTTGAACAGGCAAAGCAAACAAAAACATAATGATCCCAAGGGCATCTCGAGTTTGTGTTAAGATACAAGAATGCACAGAAAGGGCATGTGGGTATATGGCCAAACATCTGGATTTAGAATTGGCTCTGAGTCCGAACTTCCCAAAATATTGAGTGTGCTGAGATTTATTATTCTGCCTTGCTTAGCCCTGAGACTCAAGATTCAAACTCCTAAAATTCAAACTCATTCACTGGTTTTTTTAAGGGATGCAGATTTGAGGCCTGATGTCTGGGTTTAAGTTCAAGCCATAAAACAATTATCTTCTAGCTGTGAAAAGAGGGGAACAACTTCCTAAACACAGGCAAGCTTGATTCAGGCTCTTGTGCTTTGTGAACATGGGGGGTTCTTTATTCCCGTGAGTCTCTGCATGAAAGCAACAAAACCTGTGGTAATTTGTGTTGTGACTGGGCTCAGAGTTGTTGTTCAGTGGTGATATTTGTGTGCTGTCATTAACAGGCTTTACCAACATGGCTAAGAAAAACCAGGTATTTTGGTCTCTCTGGTGGGTGCTTGTCTGTCCATTTCATCTGGAGACAAGTTGAGCCTTCAGTCTGTAAACTCCTGGTTGCATCTCCCTTTTTTTTGACAGACAAATATTGTAATTTCTCACTGAAGCTGTAAGATTCCATCCATAACTTAAAGATTCCATGGTTTAGATGGTTTCGTGGCAGTACCTCTGAAAGCTGGGAATGTCGGGAATGTTGGGCTTGTGGGCTGAGCATTGGTTTGGGTGCTCAGAAGATTTTGCACGTGGTTTAGATGCAGAGATGGAACGGGAACTTCACAAGTAGAACAGGTAGCTGATAATTAAATCACATAATTAAAAAGGCTGATAGACTCTTGTTACAATTAAAGGCCTGCAAAATTTTCAGCCTCTAGACAACTCAAATAGATTTTATAAAGAAAACAAAAATATAGACTAATAAATCTGTGCTGTTGTCACTTTTTTTCCAGTCTACACTCTGGCATAGTATGGACAGAAAGTTACCAGGTGAAGTGTAGGTGTATTGGTGCAAAGGGCAAAGATTTTGCTGTAGGGGAAATGGCAGTGCCATTTTTTTTTGGTGATATTTTACAAGTAAGAAAGAAAAATGCATTCTACCTCAAAGACATCTTTCTTGAAAAAGCTGGCCCAGCTGCTATCAGCTGCTGGTTCCACCACACAAAGCACAGTCATTCCAGTGAAGGTTCTAGCACCATTTTCTTCATTTTTCTACACTAATATTCTGCCTTCTGCAGAATTAGAAGCAGCTTTTGACCTGAAGGTCATAACTGTAGAATGTTATTATGCTTATTTATATGTGTTGAATAGAAGTGAAGCAGGTAATGTGGAAAATGTTGGAGTTTTTTTTCTTACCACAAACATTTTAGGGCCAGAGAGCAAAGAATGGATTTTGTTACCTTCTCAGTTTATATAAGTGTACAGATTCATTTCTTCCAAATGCTTGCTACTGTAGTTGGCATTGTTCACCACCACTTCTGCCAGCAGTGGGTTTGGATTCACAAAGAGGATGTAAGGAACAGCTTATTTCAGGAAAAAAAAGTAGATTTGAGCTGGGATATGCAGGATCTTCTAAGATTCACACGTGCCTCATAACTGGGGTGTTCAGAGGTGCCCATGGCAGTGATTCCAGTGGGAGTCAGTGGAATAAAGGAGGAGTCAGTAGCTTTGCAAAGTCAGGCCTTTGGCATTAGCTTTCTTATTTTGCCACGAAAGGACTGTTTTTTAGGGTCAGAAGTCTCTCTTCCTTTGTAGAGGAATGTGTTCCTATTGAAAGACAAGAGGAGAATCCTGTCATGGAATGGAAATGGGCATTCCCAGGTGTATGGACTTCGCGTGTGTAATTTCCCCAAACAATTCTTTCAAAAGTACTTTAAGCCAAGCCACACTCCAGCAATAAGCACAGATCAGCGATGGGCAGCCACAAATGGTTCAGATAAGCAGCCAAAAGTTCAAATGCTTTAAAAAAGCTTGTTCAAACCTCTTGAGTCTGCAAAACTGTGGTGGAAATCTCACAAGAACAGACCTTCTTTGTGAGATTTATTACATGCCTACTTCAAGTCCCAGCTGGAAATACCACAGAACAGTCTTTCCCATTGTATTTCGACATTTCAACCGTGGCTGGAAATAAGAGGTAAAAGAACTTATCCTAACTTTTGAGAACTTTGGAACTTTGAAATGATTGAGTTCAAACTTGGTTACAGCCCTAAGAGGAGGCCTGGTCTACTTTCCTGAACCCACTTTGCAAACACTTCACGTGTACAGTTGCACATGCAGCAAGCAGAGATTTCCAGAAGGCTGTCAGAGATCAGTTAAACATGTACTTTCTCTTTCAGCAAGGGATATATCAAACCTCCGTGTCCAGATTTATGTGATGCGTGGGGCATTACAATATAGCCTTGGTTAATTAGTGAAACATCAAGAAAAATCACAGTAACATAAAAATTACAGTTGTCTTTGCTGCCAACAGATGTTACATTTCAGGATTTGATAACTGTGGTTCATATTTGTGCAGAATTTGACAAGGGTATTCTTTAACACTGTTTTAAAAATAGAGCGGGATCTAATTTAGGGATGCTGGAAAGACTTTGCAAGGTTTCAGTAAAATAAGAAAACCCAAAGTTTTAATTGATGAACAAAATCATGCTAGTTACCTTTATTTTCATTGATAGTTTCTGTGGTTCTGAATTGGAAGATTATGTCATTAAATTTCCCTAAATGTAACTTTGGCAATATAACCTAAGTGCACTTAAAACCCTGCAGAGCACATACAAATTTGTGTGTAAGAGTTGTGTTTCCTTCCCAGGGTGGTCTGTTTGTGGCTTTGCTCTGTAAATAACACTTGGCTGCCTTCTTGCCATGTTCTCCACTCCTGTTTTCCCACAATGTATTTACGTATTTTATGGCCACCTGTTTCCCCCCATGGCATCGACCTTCTTGGATTCAGTTTCTGCACACACTGATTCTTTATATATGTAATTAAAAACCCCTCCATGTTCCTGAAACAATACAGTTCTTGATCTGTGCTGTTTTGACAAACAGGTATCAAAGTCCATTGTGTGTGTGTTACACACACACTCTTACCTGCAAAGCTTATGACATGTGTGGCCACAATGGTGAAACATGTAAAGGAAGGAGGGAAAACAATTCGTCCTTAGGAAACAAACACTTCTTTTCTGAAAAGTATCTACTCTGTCATTTGTTTGTGACCATGTGTGGATATCCCCCAGGCTCAATCTTGAGAGAAATAGACATTTTTACCCATTTCAATCGGAAAGATTGCAAGTTAAAAGTCTGTAGTAGTAAAGTGAGACCAATCTTATTTGTCTGTGCCCATCTTTACATTTATTGCTCTACCTTGAGTATAAATAAGAGAATTAACTTGAGTTTCGTGGCTTTGACTTCTACATGATCTTTAACCTCTTTTGCCTGTAGAGAGTCTGGACAAACTTTTGTGATATTTTTATGTGCATTTTTAGAAAGATGGCTTCCTGTCTGCTAATTCTCTAAAGATGTCACACTGCATTAAAACAGCACAGCTCCACCAACCAGCATCCATTAATCAGTAGAGTAAATCTGGTGAACCTTACTGAACTCAGCAACAGAATGGGATTGATGGGAGCAGATGAGATTCTTGCAAACATTTCACATGACTGATCCTTTGACAGCTCTAATTGCTGGAAAGTTTACTTCTCCTGTGGGTCAGAAGTGGGAAACTGCATTCTCCTGATTTACAGCAATGGGAGGCTCACCAGTGTTTCCTTGCAGCTTCCAACTGGAGCATTCCCCTCTCGCGTTTTTGTTTATTCCTCATTGCCATCTCCTCTGTTCATTTGTTTCTCGTTTTATGTTTACAGCCTACTTAGAAAAGAAGCCAAAATACAAACAGTTCTTAGATGTTAATGAGATTCTGCGGCCAAAATAAAACCTTGGGAAGAAAGAAAAAATGCTGCACATCAGGGAACATAATCAAAACAAACCAAACACATGCTCTGGATTTCACTCTTCATTAAAAGGAGTAATGGCAATGCTTCTGTAATAATCTGCCATAAGAGAACTGTAGTGAAAAGAGAACTTCATAAAAATCAGTGCTTTATTCCTCACAATTCTAAAACATTGCCTAACATGTTCGAGCGGGTTTGCTGAAGAGTCAGATGAGGAACCACCAATGAATACTGTAGCTTACACTCTTCTTTCACTATTTTTCCTGGGGGAAAAAAAAGAAAAAAAAACAGGGGAAAAAATTACCATGGAGCTTGTGCAAGAGTTCATTATTTTTTATTACCACTGTTTATTTGTTTTCAGTATAAAATCAAAACAAGATAAAATAGCCCTTTTCATTGATTTCATGTGGAAGTCATATGGAAATAGAAGGTTTGCATTCTTTATGTATGAATATGTAACACACTTCATAACGTGCAATGAAACGCAGCCGGGAGAGTTGTGATAGAAGGGGGGGCCAAGACCTGCAGAGATTTGTGTTTCCTTCTCTAGAGCTGATCTCTCTGTGCCACAGTTCAGCTGCTGCACATGAAGATCAGCAGATCAAACCTGCAGGGCAGGAGGAGCCTTCCCTGTGTCCCCGGGAGGTTGGCAGGAGGGGGGAGGTTGGCAGGACAGGGGAGGTTGGCAGGACGGGCTCACGAGTGGCAGGCAGGGCCAAACCAGGGGCCGGGTTACCAGGCAGCACCACAGGGATGAGGCAGGGCCAAGGCAAAGCTGGAAGTCAGTGCAGTGACAGTCACTGGGATCACACAGCCCAGGGATCCTGGGGCAGGTCTGTGGGAATGGGGCAGCGCCAGGGTCGAGCTGGGAAGTGAGTCCAAGGGTGAGGGATCACTGAAACCCAGGCTGTGGCTGGGAAAAGGCACATCTCTGAGGATGGACCAGAGCTGAGGTTGACTGGAGACCCTGGGCCATGAGCAGGGTGTGGGTGGAGGCCCCAGGAGAGGCTGCTCTGAGCCATGAGACATCTTGGTGCACTCAAGCCCTGAGAAGTCCTTACAGCTCTCAAGGCAAGTAATATTTATTATATGAGCCAGAGTAGTGAGGAAGTCTGTTCTGTTCCCTCACCTTAACTACTCCTGAGAGCATCAGTATTGTGTAAGTACCAATGGTGTAACCTACTGCATATAAAGAAAGTAACTGTGTGTGTAAAAGCAATCATGATCCAGCTGAAAGACTAAGACTGTATTTCAAAATGTTTGTTCCCTTGGAAGGCTGCCATGGAAGTGCGAGACCGATCCAGCACCTACTGTGTGCATGGATGCACTCACAGGGGAACAGTTTAAACCTCGGTATCAGAAAATGCTTTGGCAATACATGAGGATATTTCTTGCTACAGCACACCCCTTTCTTTTTCATTTTTTAAGAAATCAAGGCAGCTCTCAGTGGTTTTACATCCTTTGAAAATCTGCCCCAGTCTTGGAACTGTGGCAGAAGTGAGCTTCTGAAACGCAAGTCTGAGTTTATTATTGGGAAAACAAAGGTTACATAATCTCTCCAAAATCCCTTCTGAAATGTATTTTCTCAGAGTAGGTCAAATAATGCTAAGGAGTTTCATAAATGTATTGGAAACGTAGATCTTCGTTTTTATATTTTGCAGCAGTGTAGCATCAGGAGGATGACTGGTAAAAATCTTTACTGTCTTGTGGGAAATAATTAAGATGGTGAAGGTTAAAGTGTGGTACACAGAAATCTTACACAAATGGGAATGTTTTACTCAATCTCAATTGGTTGTTATTTAAAAATTTAATTAATGCCAGCAGTGATGCTGAGACCTGAGTGAAAGGGCTCTCGAGGTCCAGGAGAATTCTTGCTGCCACTCTCCCGAGATCTGTTGCCCCATTTGAGGGTAATGAGTAGGGCTGGCACCTTGGTGACGGGCAGCTGGCACTGTTTAAGGGGATTTTTTTGCTATACCCATGTCTTGTAGCTCTGACAAAAATGCAGGCTTCCACTTGCAGTTTTCCAAGTTTGAAGGAACTAGCCTTATTTTCCTGGACTGCTGTTCAGTTGTTTTCTGACAACTATCAGAGCCCTGAATGAGGAGGTTTTATTTTTAGGTTTTTAATGGGTATGGAAAGCTTCTGAAATTGAACTCATGAGGGAAGGACCTCAGGAAGAGGAAAAATGGCAGACTCCTTAAAACACAGACAGAGGGTTCTGAGGAATTTGTGCCAATTAAAACAAGACCGTGAAACAAAATATCTTTAATAATAGGACCAGAATAAAGTTGCAGCTTGTGAAAGTTCCTCATGTTTCACAACGTTAGGTTATGGCAGTTGCTATGTATTAATGCAACAAATCAATGGCACCAAATTGAAAGTAGTGGGTGTGTCAGTTGTGAAAACCAAAGGGAGGATTCGTTATTCAAACTCTCCCTACTCCCTGCCTTGCACTTTGGAAATCCATGGCTTTCACATAGAAGATTTTTACTGAAAAGAAGAAAAAAAAACATAAAAAACAAATACATAACATGAAACACTCAGGTTGAAGTTTGCTTTGTAAATTTTTAGAAGGTAGTTAATCTGTAGTAAAATATTGCAGCAGAGGGTAGGACAACCCTATACCTTCCCATTTGGTATTTCCTTTGTTATTTGATATGTAAGCCTAGTTCATACATAATCACTTAAAAGGTAAGACTGTGGAGGTTTTCTGGATGACTTTATAGGCTAAACTTGTTCCCAGCTCTGCTTTGCAAAGCAGAAAAGCAAATTAGGTTGTCAAATGAAAACTAGTTAGAAATAAGAAAAGTATTTACAGAGTATATGTCTAGTTCTCTGTGCTTAATGTAATGGAATATATTTGCCAGGGATGAAGGCTGAGCAGCCACAAGATGTGTTTCTGCACAGTGTTTTGAGTGGTGGCCGTCGTGGGGCTCAGCAAAGCCACGTTACCTGAGAGGGGACTGTTTGGAATGGGTGTAGTTCAGTCTCAGTTTATATAAAGAGGGAAGTCATCACTACTGGCACATTTACATCACTCTTGTGTTTTCAAGATTTTGCCACTTTACTTTGAAAAGGCCTCCTTAGCCATGAATTTTGGTTTGCTGAGGAGGTAGGTCTGTTTTACATATCTGGGTGAAAAGTGGAATATTTTCACAGAATCACCAATAAAAAAGGTTCATTATGTTACTTACAGGCATCATTTAGGCAAAGCTTAATTACTTGATCTTGCAGATGGAGGAAGAATCTTGAATTTCAAGGTTCTTGAAAACTGAACTTTGTTTGTTAAAAAATTTGCTTTAAAGAGTTGAATCACTTCTTTAGTTTTGTAGGCATTCCACTTCAGTAAAACTTTGCTATCCTGTTTGAACATTTTGTGAAAGGAATCAACTTGCTGATAGGAAAAACATTTTTCTGTTCTGTATTTGTGAAATAAATGTAACATGACTGCATGTTTCACACAGGTCAGCCAGTGTTGCTCAGTGAGTAAGGAGCAGTTTACAGCCAATTGTCCTTTCAGTCACTGGTCCCTCTTGAGAAGATGAGTGACTGTATCTGTTCCCTCGTTATTAACAGTGGTGCTGTCATGGCATCTGCTGTCCTGGAGTTGAGCTCCTGGAAGTGAACCCTGACACTATTACCAGTGGCAGCCAAATCAAGCTGTGGTCAACTTTGTGTCTGATTACCAGCTTTTTTAATCATTCTTATTTAATAAAGTTTAAAAAGCGCTCCAGTGCAGAGTTCTATTCATCCACAAGGAATGTGGTGTTCATTGTGGAAGTAATACGCAGTTTCTCCTGATTTCATGGTATGTTAAACATAAAATCTGAAATAGCAATCAAATGCATCCTTTTCTCCCACAGATTGCATATTTACTCATGGTTTTCTTTGCATGTCTGTTATAAGTGCTGTGTTTAAATTCTATGTAATTAGATTATATACATATCTTTCAGTGAGCTGCACATAGGTTTTTCTTTATATTAATGGTCTAGACATGAAAGGAAAGAGTAAGAAAGAATTAAGCAACAAAAGAACAGTCTAACACAGGAATTTCTTACTTCCTTGGCATATTTCTGTTTTTTAAATGTCAGTAGTTTGATGCCTCCTAGAACAGTGGAATATCAGAGATTTCCTGCTGCAGTAGATAAAAGAGCAAACTCTAAGGGCAAAACCGGAATTTATCCTGTATGATTTATGGATGACATGCATACAGTCTCTGAATATGTGACATAAGACTCTGCATATCACTATTTAGTAAAAGCTTTCAGAATTTAGCAGTGAAACTTTGAGAAAGGTAAATGTTAGTTACTGGAAAGTCATAGCATTAAAAAGCAAGATTGAATGTACCTAAAATTCTATGGCCACCTCTTCTAAGACTAATTAACAATTTACAATTGAAACAGGTTAGACAAAAACTACTGGTAGTTAACAGTTAATTGCTGAGGATTTACCTGAGTCTTTTGAAACCACCTGTCAAAAAAATTTATGTTTTTCTACTCTATTGTACTGTCATATTTTGTCAACTTGGGGAACATCCAGGATGTGCTATACAGTCATTTTACTCCCAGTGCCACAGCCCTCAGAGTCTTCTTTGCCCTTTCAAGCAGTGTGAGATCCACCTGGCTGACAGCTTGAAGTGGTCAGAGGAGAAACTCAGAGAACAAATCAAAGGCTGAAATAGGACTGCTGTCTGAAAAACCCTTTATGAAAATTACCTGTTCTCAGAGCTATCAATTGAGATGCAAAAAGATTAATAAAATGAAAACTGAAAGAATTCACAGGCAGAAAGAAGGAAGGAAAAATAAGAAAGCTATTACAAAGCTGTAAAACAAGAGATTTCTTTCTGAACTGATCCTTTCATTTTTGACTGTGAAGACAGGTACTGCTTGTGTTTCCAAAAGCATGGAACCGTGAGACGATTTCCTACAGCTGAATGACAAGTCAAAATAAGTGACTTTGCATAACCTAATGTACTTTCGTGCCTGTTGCTCCTCGTGCTGCTGTGCAGTGTGGAGGGCAGGGCAGTGACTGTGCGGTGTGGAGGGCAGGGCAGTGACTGTGCAGTGTGGAGGGCAGAGCAGTGACTGTGCAGTGTGGAGGGCAGAGCAGTGACTGTGCAGTGTGGAGGGCAGGGCAGTGACTGTGCAGTGTGGAGGGCAGGGCAGTGACCTGCTGTGTGTTTCCCGCAGTGCTCGGCCGAGTGCGGGGCCGGGATCCGCACGCGCTCCGTGCTCTGCATGACCAACCACGTCAGCAGTTTGCCTCTGGAAGGCTGTGGCAACAACAGACCCTCGGAAACGACCCCCTGTAATAATGGACCCTGTGCTGGGAAAGTGGAGTGGTTTGCTGGGGGCTGGACACAGGTAAGCCAAGTGCTGCATCTGACATACCTACTGGTTTTCTGCTGGTATTTGAATTTAAAAGTTGTATTTTTGTTCAATAAAGATGTGTGCCATAAGGTATTTCTACATCTCTGTGGAATATTTGGTTATTTTTTCCTGTATTTTGCTGAGTTGATGTTCAATAATTTTCAACACCTGCTGTTTTTATTTTGATGAAAATAAGATTTTGTTCTTCTCTTCTCTGTACATTTTTTTTTTATTTTTCACCTCCTGACCCAGTGTATTTATAAAATGGAAGGTAACAGAATGCTGCTTAGCATATTCAGGTGAACACTAAAGCAACAGATTTGCATCTTTTAAAGTAGAGCCTTTGTGATCATGCATGCATGCAGGGAGATATATACATATATATATATATGTATATGGGATTTCCAAGGTAAATAAGACAAAAACCAATGGTTAACCCCAAAAGTTATCTTCAGTACTGTTGTACCTCTGTTAGAACGGGCAAAAGAACCAGATTTGGTTAGTGGCCTGTATCCTGATGCTCTTTCCTCAAGGTAAATTCTTCCCTTTATCCCCATCTCAGTAGCCCTTCAGGAGCTGTCACCTTGTGCCCGGGCATCTCTGCCCCTTTGTGAGGGCTCTGGCACAGCCTGTAGAGCTCTTGAGACTGCTGGTGCCAGCCCTGGCTGGAGCTGGGCTGGTAACTCACTGCCCTGCAGATTCTGAGACCCTTCCAGCTGATAAGGAGCTGGAAATTAAACTGGTACAGCTGAGGTGGAGATTACAGGGCTACTGCTATGCTAATGCTTCTGAGTGTAAGTGATAATTGTTTCTATTGTATGAGAATAACAAAATCACATTTCAAAAATACCAATCTGCAGTTCTAATGGCAGATGAAATCAAGGCTTGTTACTTAGACCTCCCCAGCAGATGGAATGGGAGCTCTGGATCCATTTCTGCTGCCCCAGGAGAGGTGTTCAGTAAAGGCATCCAAACCTCCCTGGTCTTTTAGGCTAATTCACCTTCTTCCTTTGCATGAGATTGAATTGTTCGGTGCACACCAAAGGTACAGAGTCTTTGCTGTGTGTCATCTGAAAGCAGTGTCTGACAGCATCAAATCCTGGCTTCTAAATACCCAAATGAAGAGTCAGCAGAGCAGAGCAGGAGGGAGCACTGCTGCTCTGCTGGAGCTGAGGCTGGGTGTTCACACACTGTCTTCTGGTGTTAAACAAAGTGCAGTTACTGTACTTCTGCATTTATTTGGGTGCATTTATCTTAAGGTTCTTTGTTCAGCTCAAGGTTTTTGTGGGAACCTGGTAAAGGGATTGTAAATTCTACTCAAAATATAAATAAAATCCCCACTGCTGCTAACATATGATTGGTTTAGGCTAGAAAAAGCCTTCTGAAAATCCTAGTCCTTTCTGCAACACAGAAACCCGTATGTTGCTGGAATCATCTTCTAAAAGCCTTTTTACAAGTGCCAGGAACAGTACTGTGTGTGTACCTAACCTTTAAGTGGACAGTAAGAATCCAAGTGAGTCAAATTTGCTTTTCAGAACTGGAACCAACACTACATCACATAGATACTTGCAAACATGAAAATAACACCCTGGCAGATCAAGGCACTTTAAGAATAACACAGAATGTGGAGCTTTGTAAAGCTCCAAAACTGTGCTCTAACCTTATAACCCTCAAAAGTTCAGTGCAGTACATACAATCCTCCTTCAGCGAGAAGCAGTTTATGGAGAAAGTGAGTTATGCTTCTCTTTTGATTAGAAAAATAAATACCAGTTTCTTTTTTGTAGCTACAGGTGAAACGACACTTTCAGATTTCTCCAAAAATATACTTAGAGTCCTACGTCTTATTCAATAAAATAACTAGAAATATGTTTTGAGTCTGTGGTACCACATGGAATAAAAATTCACAGAAGTATCTTTTTAATTTCTGTAGCCATTTTTAAGATTTAAAATGAAAAAACATTTTTATAAAATTAAATATGTAATACCTGACACAGTCAGTAGTCACTTGATGAATTAAATCATTACTATATCCTTCAGCTTTTTCTTGTACTGGTACTTAACTGAGACCAGTGGCTGCTTTGTTAGTACTGCATACAAATAATAATAGTAACCCAAGGTTTATCCAGGCTGCTATTCTGATTCTGAGAGATAAAAATCTTACTGCAGAATCTTAAGGAATACTTTGCCCTTTCCTTTCTCTTCAAGTCATATGCCAGTGATGGAAGGAAAGATATAGTTAAGCTCATTTTTTCTGAGAAAAAAACATATGAAAGTGAGGAAATAGATTTTGGATGTTAGTGTCTAGATAGGTGTCCAGATCTTTCTGTTTGAATATTAACTTAAAATGCCAGTATATATGTGTGTAAGGGTGTGTGTTCAGGAGTAAACGTGTGGATAAAGATGTTACTTTGTAAGCAAGCTGAAGGACATGAGTAGGATAACAAATTCCCCCCCTTGTTTTTTGTTTTCTGATACAGTGCTCTTCTGAATGTGGCAGTGGAACTCAACAGAGAGAAGTCATTTGTGTTAGGAAAACTGAAGGTAATTTTGATGTTTTGGACCCCTATGAATGTTCCTATTTGGAAAAACCTCCCATCCAGCAATCCTGCTACCTCAAACCGTGTGGATCCAAGTGGTTTCATACAGAGTGGAGCACAGTAAGTCTCTCATGCCTTCCTCTATCTCTATTTTGTTTGATACAGCTTTTTCCATTCATATCTAAAGAGAGCACCATTTGCATAAAGCCACTGATCATGACATTGACTTTATTTTGCACAGGAATGACACTAAAAAGAAAGTAAACCTTTTATCCAGTGGAGCTTAGGAAAGTTAGGAAATATCTTGACCAGAAGGAGACGCTGCATAGTTGTCTTTCCATCACTCATCTCTTCTTCGAAGAAACTTCCTGTTTTGTAAAGTTGGTTTGCCCCTTATAATGAGACAATGTGTACTGAGAAGTTCCTTTCAGATCTCTGATTTCATTAAAATTAAGGAGCATTTAATAAAGAATGAGGGATGTATTTGGTTTTTAAAGTCAGTTTTGCCATAATATTTTACTGTAAATTCTTCACTGTAATGCTTAGAACTTTATTGAGAGAAAATGTAGAACTCAATGTATCTTCAGTCTCCCCTGAAAGTGGACCAGCTGCACTGACCAGTGTGCCACAAAATGCTTTGGTTTCATGTGTCTTTCCATCATTTCCTATACCCAATAAAGCTTATTGGATTTTTACCAGAAAAAAATCAGCATTTTTCCCCTCAGTCAGGGGGATCAAATGGCTGGGTTTGTGTGCAGTCTGTTGGGTGTCTTGGTTCCACTTTAAGTGCTTAAGATCTCTACAAACCTGAACTGAAGCTGTTATTGCTGCATGTGGAATAATTGCAGTATTCTATATAGGCATGTAACAAGAGTAATGCTAGAAAAAAAGGTGTTCTGTTACTGCCCCAGAGCTGCCCTTTCGAAAGGTTGTATTAAAGATGAAAGAGCAGTCTAAGAATATAATACTGAGAACACTTTGGTCAGTTTGCTACAGTGTCTGATTTTATGATCGTGATAAGTTGTTTCTGCAATGTTAGAAAAAGAAATAATTATGCCAAAAAAGTCAGAAAGGAAACATTCTTACTGGTTTGGGGCTGTTAAGGTTTTAATCATTATAAATTACCCAGATGTAATTAAGTTTGTGAGCATTAGGTCAAACTGGACAGTGAACCAAATCTCAAAGACCTCACTCAGACGAAATTCTTGAAGTCAACAAGGAATTTGCTTCAGTATGGGCAGAAATGTGTAATAATTGGCTTTAAAAATACCATGACAAGCAAGTACAAAAGTCTCTGGCTTCATAACAGACTTTGGACATCAAAAGAAAATATTTCTGTGCTCCTTCAAAGAAACCTATAATGCTTCGTAAAATTGTGTTGCAGGAGGTGAAAAATACTTGAGTGCCAGAAAAAAAGGCAATTAAAATTATTCCTGCTTGTATATTATTAAATGGCAAAAGGGCAGTGGAGGGCAGTGCAGTCAAGTAGTAAAGTTCAGTGCAGGGAGTTCTTAAAGTAGGAAATGGGAACAATGTGGAAAGAGTAGATTTGGGAGATGTGTATAAATAAGCAGAGAACAAGAAGGCTAATTAAAGAAAGAAGAAGCTAACTAATAAATTCAGAAAGGGAACTATCCTGGCTCACTGTCAGTTGCAGTGTCCACCACGTTTACTTGTCCAGTTGTTCCTCCTGTGGTCAAAAACGTTTTGGAATCTTTACCAAAATTTCACCTGTATATTATGGGCTTCATAGATAGAAAATAGAAAACTCTAGTGGTGAAGTTGATAAAAGGCTACAGTGATGCCTGGATCTGGCTTCAAAGTTCCCTTTTCTTTTCTTTCTGTATTTACACATCTCATATTGTCTTCATGAACTTCAGCTTAATTGTTTCAGTGTTCCAAATCGTGTGAGGGAGGATTTCGGGTCCGGGAGGTCCGGTGTCTGTCCGATGACATGGCAGCCAGTTCTCAGTGTGACCCACAGCTGAAACCCGAGGAGAAAGAGCCCTGTAACACACAGGATTGTGTCCCTGAAATAGGTAAGGAAGAGGAAGCTTCTGCTTTAACTATGGATCTCCACCTAGTGGAGAAAATATTTAGTAGTCTTGAAGAGGTTTTAACAGTGTATTTTCTTTATCGAGTTCAGAGTTTTATTTTTACACAAAATACAGCTCTTTTCTGTGTTGTAAAAGTAGGTTTTCGTTTCTGATTTAAAATGTTTTCCTAGTAATGTGTAAGAAACAGGCTTACATTTGAAGTTGCTGAGAATATGAGAGATCTGCTTCTGTGAAAATGGTACATAAAGGTTGTTTTTCTGCTGTCTCCTTGCATTCTCCAAGGTTTCTCTTGGCAGAGTCTTAAAAAAAAAAAAGAGGATCACATATGATATATATTTGGTAACAAGTTCTATAAGAACCAACAACATTAAACTAAGACATTAAGTGCAATTAAGCAGTTTTCTTGTATATATATATATTAAATATACACATACAGACAATTTGGTTTTGGAATTAGTCATTCAGCTCCTACAGATTTGATTTTAATAGCAATGAGAATGGCAAAGGCAAGAAAGATACATAATTTAGGAACAGTTTTGTTCTACAACAAGTTTCAGTTGAGAATTATTCAATATACTTTAAGATAACTACATCAAAAAGCCAGAGGAACTGGGCATGGGTACATTTCTTCCATGGTTTATTTATTTTTCTATTATAATGTATAAAATCTTGAATAATCTGACTTATTTGCATAGGTAGCTTATTTTGACCTGAGAACGAATGTTTAAATACAGATCCAAGGGATTTTACGTGGTAAAAAGAAAGGAGATTGCTTATTTGTTGCTCCATTCCTTCTTTCTTCAGTTCCTTGTCTCTTCCTTTCCCTCCACAGATGAGAACTGCAAAGATAAATACTACAACTGCAACGTGGTGGTTCAGGCCAGGCTCTGTGTCTACACCTACTACAAAACAGCCTGTTGTGCATCCTGTACCCGTGTGGCAAACAGACAGTCGGGGTTCCTGGGCCGGAGATAACAAACACTCTGCTCAAAGCAGCCATGGCAGGCTGCACGTGGAGCTGGAACAGTGTTACTGCTCTGACTGCAGCAGTTTTAGCTTCTTAGAGATGGGGGTTTGTGTTGCTGAGTGCATCAAGACTATGGTTAAATCTCACACCCTTTCAGTTATTGTGCAGTTATCTCTTTTGTTTGTTGTAAAACCATGATCTTTTTAAAGCATTAGTTGCTAATGATACTATTATTTGCACCTGCTCATCAGATAATTTATTTAAGGAACATACCAGCCTTAATATTGTGAAATTAATGAAAACTGAATCAATTGCGGCAATTACTGGAGATAGTTGACCAGTATGGATGCAGCTGCTGCATTACTTTCTGAGTGCTTACTTTTACTTGGTGTTTTGGACTGCCTTAAATTAGATGACTAAATCAATGAAGCATGCACATGAGAAAAATTATTTCCCAAAGAACCAGACCCTTGAAGACCCATTTGTCAGCAGTTTCTTAGCACTCTAACATATGTTTTTAATTACTTCAGTCCATTCATAATTAGAGTCACTGTTAAGCTCTCTCAGTTGTACTTTTGACTAATGTCCTGTCCTCAGGCAGTAAATATATACACACTTGACTGCCAAAAAGTGCCTTTATATTTAATTCATAAACTCTTGAAGATACACTTTTCTAAGTTTATATGGATTTTAAAATAATTACCTACCAGAGTGACACTAATGTCTAGCCCTTCAAGTCTTTAACAACTCCATCTGTCAGCGAGACCCATTCAGCAGAGAGGTGAAGAGCCTTTGCTGATGTAAAAAGTGATTGTTTCCCTGGGCGAGGTCTCTTCCCTGTAGGACAGTTATTTCAGTGAACTGGGATCTTGCCTGATCCTTTGTCTCTGCACTATTGCTGAACAACTACCATACCAAAGTACTTTGTCCAGACCTAGTCTGGATGTGTCACCAGTTTCTGAAACAACCACCAAAGGATACAGGCCTGTGTGCTTTATAGTCGTGTGTTCCTCGTGGTGTCAGGCAGCAGTGTGAGTGTAGCACCTGAGTATCTGTCAAGAGATCTTGGCTATTGACATTCTTCAGGTTTTGATCGGTTGTTACAACATATTTGCCTTTTTTCACTTAATGTTTCATCACACAGATCTATTTATACCACTCCTTTTCTGTTACTCAAGAATGGCTGCAGACTTAGAGCTGAATTTAAGTGGTGATTTTTCATTTCTGCAATTACTGTGCTCAGCCTTGGGACTTGCTAAAAGCAAATGGGGTGTGCTGTGTAGGGCAGATCAGTTTTTGCATTATCTGCATGTTCTCTAGCCTTTGCTTGAGAGGTCTTTCAAATGTGTAAATAAGGCTGAAGGAAAAAAATGAACACCACTGCTTATTCAGCTGTTTATTACAGCATATTTTTTGTAAATTAGTGATGCTCAACTATGCATCTCTTTCTAAGGTGCCTGATGTCTGAGTTGAAAACAGCTGTGACAATCATGTTCAGTCACTCCCAGAGATGTAATATAACAGTGGTTAAGGTGTCTGCTACTGATGCAGAACCGTGTTTGAGCTTCACTGTGTGTTCTTTTCTTCTTACTGCTTTGGTGGAGAGGATGTGCAAAGGGAATGGAGCTCTGGGAGGCAAAGGTTGCTGGGTGTGGTACTGGACACGCCAGGTTTTGTGCTGGAAGCCACAGGAAGGTGGAATTCCTGTAGTCTAAAAGCTGCCTTGAATTGAGACAAACCTTTGAATTTTTTATTCGGTCACTCATGAAAAGTATATTTTTAGACATGATGAACTACCACTGTTTGGCTAAAGGAAATTAAAAGAAAAAGTGTTTCCCCTAGAATTTGAAGTTAGTCTTTGTGACTATAAACCAATCATGTCTTTGACTCTTTCTGTACACCTTAGCTTAGGCTTTTTTACTGTAAATAATTTATATAAAATTGTTAGAAACAGAAATGCTAATTAGAAAACTTCTGAGTTCATGAATCTTTTACAGTCCTGTTCCCTTGTATTATGAAGATTTATCCATGAAGATAACTTATAGATTTGTGATGATATTATATTCCTTAGATTCTCGACCAAAGAATGTTATGGAGACAGTGCAGTGTAAACAACTCTGGAATCCACTATTTCTTAATACAGATTTTCATCTGTGTATCTCATTGCAGCAAATTTTGACATAGATTGTTTAATTTTTGTTATTATCTCTTTTGTCCCAAGGAAGTGTATCCTGTCAGCTCGAGGGAAATACCTGTTCCATAAAAAGGCTTCCTGAAAACCCCAAGGCAGAGGAGATGCAGGGAGCTAATCAGGTTTGCAGTCAGTTCATGGAACATTATCTTGCACACACTTCTGGCTGTGTGTGACTCAGCACACAGACATGAGATCCTCCTATTTTATAAATTATTTTGCGCTGGAATATATGGCCATGAGGTTATTTGACAAAGATGATCATCTTGTAGGCTCTATTAAGCTGCCACTAAAGTAAAGAGAGTTCTTGGCAGCTAAATATCAAAGAATATATACTTACACATAGCAGTGTAACCCTGTAACACACCTAATATGTACAGCTTTGTGAATTAAATGCAGTGAGCTATGATTATACAAATTGTACATTTTTTGATTTTTAAGTAAAGAGACAGTTTTCAGATGTATCAGATACAACAAAAAATACCATTTCACCTAATTAAACATCTAATGGTAAGAAAACTGCCAGAATGCTGCTGAACTTAATCATTTATCATCTCCTGTGTCAGCATTATCAAAATAGTTGTTCCTGCAAAATGAACTAATAAGCCCTTTTTATCAGCACTTTGATATACTAATATTGTCTGCACAGAGTAAGTGCTGTGCTAAGATTCCACCATCTTGCAAAGCACACTTTGGAATTGTGCCTGTAGCAAGTGTTTGTTTTAATGGAGCAGTGCCATTAGGCACTTAGGATGATGCCTGCAGAAGGACCTGATTTTACTTTTGCTCTAAGTCAAAGGTGGCTTTAATGAATGTAGTAGACTTAGAGCAGATATAAACCCAATGGAAGTAGGAAATAATGCAGACTTCTGATTTTAAATGCTTGTTTTTCTGACATTTTAACATCAGTCAAAATCTTGCAGAATGATGTAAAAAAATCTGCTTCCTTGCCTTGAAGCTTTTCACCTTACACAATGAAGGAAGCCCAGAGTGAGTTAGATGGCTTATTTAAAGAGTCTAAGCAGTGCAGCTGCATAGAGCTTTCATGGTTTACAGACGTGCAGCTGGCCAAAATCAGCCCCATCCAGAGAAGGCTGTGTGTCTCAAAGCACTTTCCCTTTGGAATTGAGGGTTCCTGTGCAGTTGTTTATCAGGTTATCCAGGGCCCATCAGGGTTTGCCAGCTCCTGTAAAATGTCTCCTTCAAGCATATGTAGGTAGAATTCCTTGTGTACTGCAGTTACATGCCAAGTTTGGGAGCACTGAATTCATGGAGTTCTCCCTTCCTCTCCCAGAAGATGGTGTGGAAGCATGAGGGTTGCTCCTGTGGGAATGGCCAGCAAAGAGACAGAGTTAGTGTTTGCTTTGGTGGCTCTGACCTTCAGTCCCCGGGGCTCTGAATCAGGGAAGGGCTTGTTGGGAGGCAGAGGAGAGCTGGGGAGTGCAGTGCAGGAGACATGGGGGATCCTGCAGGCCTGCCAGCCTTGGAGTCCAGCTGTAATGTATGGCCATGGGCTGGATGCAGGGCTGCTTCAGCATCCTGCACAGGGAACTGGCGTGTTTCTCATCACACTTATAATCTTTTTCTTTTTTTTTCTCAATACTTCAGCAAAAGGAGAACTTTCCATATGAATAAAGCAGTGTTTAACATTAATGTTATTGGTTAGATCCCAGTTTTATGACAATATGGTGCAGTTATATATCAGTCACATATATATATATATATGTCATTATAGCCCAGACTCAAAGGAGTACATTAAACTACTTGAACAGAAGACCACGTGGGGCAGCAGCTTTTCAAGGACCTTGCTACTTCTTTGCTTATGTCTGAGTCCTAGAGAGTGCCAGTCACCACTGAGGGAAGAAGGAGGTAGGGGTTCAAACAGCTTATGCCTGGTATAGGGGAGGTTATGTTTTCCTGAAGGAAATACTTTGTTTTCTCTCTTTATAATCTATGCCACTGTAAGTAGTAAAATATACTTTACAGAGCTTTGCTTTTCCCCATTCTCATCCTGACCCGTCTCCCTTTTACACCCAGACCCCCAACTCTTCTCCTCTTCCTCTTATCTCACTTTCATCCCTTTGTCCTCTGAGTTACAGTATTAAATTTTGCCAGAATTACTGAAAACCCTGAGCTGGCCTTTTGATTTGTAAGAATCATTGTTAGAAATTAGCCCAGCTGTTAAGAGAGCTGTATTCCTGGCAGCCCAGGGATTTTTGTGTCTGTGTGCATCCACGTTGGCTAGTTTTTAATGCACAGTAGTAAAGTACATACTGAATTAACCCCCGTGCAATGAACCTGTGACTGCACAGCTATTGAAGTATGTAGTGGCCATTTATTCTCATATGTAACATTTATCACATAAAAAAAAGGATTATCCTCTTCACAAAGGAAAAGCTGTGTGTTTACTTGGTCTTCTTGAGACTTAGTGGTTTTGACTTCTTAAGAGCTGTTCTGTGTGTTGGGCAGATAATTTATGTGCACGCCTGTAATTCAAACACAAAACATGACATTTTGAACATGAATGTAAACTTCCTTTATGTCTAAACTTACACAATGTTTGTGGGAGATAAATTAGGCATTGCTTAGAAAATGGAGTAAAATAATTATTTCCACACCAGAAATGAAAAATCATCCACTAAGCATTTTCAATATATTTTAAATTAAACTTCTGATCATTGTAATATCTCAGTAGCGTGGGCAAGATTCAGACCTGGTGAAAGGGAGAAAATTCCATTTCAGAGATCTCACAGCAGACCTGAACTCAGCTCTTTGCTTCTCAGCTTTTAACAGCCAGAAGTTCTTAAGAATGAGAGCTCCCAATTTTCTATATCCCCATGTACTAGAATGGGATACAGATAACTACCACCATCCCTGGAGAGGAGGGAAGCTTAATTGTGATAAATCATTGACCTTCCAGCAACAGTCATTGCTGCTTGCCCTGACCTGTTTTTCTATGCTCCCGTTGGGTCTCTTGAGACCAGTGGCCTTGGCAGGGGTTGGGTACATACGAGTTGTGAAGTCCCATAGTAGTCACTCAGGATCCACATAGAAGATCAGGAAGGATGGGAGACAAAAGAAACCCTAACTTTTTTTTATATGTATAAAATTGCCTACTTGACCCTCATAATTGATTTTGGGCAGAAGGATATACTTTATTATAACTTATTTTGTTGTTATTTGTAAATACAAGATGTCTATGGGAAATATGTAATTCTGAGCTGTGTCTATGGAACAAGCCACTGCGCCAAAATATTTCAAATATTTAGAATAGGCAGATTTTTTTATTAAAAGGGACTTAATATGTATTTATTTACATATACCATTCAAATTTTGTCCAGCTTTTTCACTATACTAACCCAGCTTTTTAGGGAATTTTATAGCACAGGTATTACATATATATTTTTTGTATATATGTCATACTGTAAATCCATAATACAGTTTTCTAAACTTTCTGATTAGCCAGTTCCTTGAGTGAATTAAAGGGGAGAGTATAGGCAAATTGCTTTCTGACTCGTTCAGGAATATGTATCTGTGGCAATGTACCTGAACCAGAACTGTACAGTATCCTTTTCATATTGTATACTTTTTCTCTTTGATGAAAAAATGTTAACTATTTTTGTTTATGACTAATTTATTTTTTATTATTGTGAAAAATAAAGTAACTCAAGATGAATTTATGTGGCATGTTTTATTTCTTATCTGGCTGATCTGTACTTGAGTTTCTTGGGAATTCAGTGTGAGCATCAACAAGGGTACAGCATACTAAGGGAATCCTTACACAAATTTAGGAGTGGGCACAATATAACCAAGTTGCAGAAAGTTGTATAACCTGTGTGACAGCCCTTGAGAAGCGATAGCAACACCCTGACTGCCCCAAATGTGTGTGTATTGCACAAGTGAGAGCCGTGTCCTGGGTGTTGAGGGAATGTGCCCTGGATCTTCTGCTGGAGCTGATGAAGGGTCACACCGGTTCCTCTCTGCTCTGACACAGCCAGAGCAGCCCTAAAAACGGTTCTTTGCAGATTTCATTGTAATTTCACTGTAAATAAGTGAAGTCATAGAATCACAGTATTGTTAAGGTTTGAAAAGACCTCTGAGATCATCAAGTCGAACCTTTGACCAAACACCACCGCCTTTGACCAAAACCAGACCATGGCATCAAGCACCGCATCCAGTCCTTGAAGTCCTGAGGAGGAAAACCCACACCAGAACCTTTCTGGAGGTGACTTGATGTTATCTGACCCTCCATCTTTGCTGTTAAGAGCGGTTCTGCCCAGTTGATGAGAAGCGGGAGTTCCAGGTGTTCTCAATTCACGCTGACAGGGCACTGTGAGGGGGTTCTGCACAGGCACTGCCTGAGGCGCGGCGCCTTCCTGCCCACCGGGCGTGACGGGACCCAGGCGCTGAGGGGAGACCGGCCTGAGGGACTGGCCAGGGTGTGAAGAGACCAGTCCAGGTGCTGAGGGGATGGGCCAGGGTGTGAGGGGACCGGTCCGGGTGCTGAGGGGACCGGTCCGGGTGCTGAGGGGACCGGTCCGGGTGCTGAGGGGACTGGCCCGGGCATGAGGGGACTGGCCTGGGCGTGAGGGGACCGGCCTGGGTGTGAGGGGACCGGCCAGGGTTTGAGGGGATGGGCCAGGGTGTGAGGGGACCGGCCAGGGTGTGAGGGGACCGGCCCGGGTGTGAGGGGACCGGCCCGGGCATGAGGGGACCGGCCTGGGTGTGAGGGGACCGGCCCGGGCATGAGGGGACCGGCCTGGGCATGAGGGGACCGGCCCGGGCATGAGGGGGCCGGCCTGGGTGTGAGGGGACCGGCCCGGGCATGAGGGGGCCGGCCTGGGTGTGAGGGGACCGGCC